>NC_086444.1:168633153-168983153 GCF_028390025.1 Pseudophryne corroboree | reverse complement strand
AGAATGGAGCAGTGCGGTGGCCGCACGTAGGGAGCTATAACCTGCTGACATGACCCTTTCCAGGAGGGACACAATGCTATGTTCCTGGACTTTTAATTTAAAACTGCCCTCACCTGTGGTGAAACACCTTTGTTATCAATTAACCTGTTTAAAGCAGGTCAGGGCAATCTTAAATTAAGAGGGAAGTCCAGGAACAGAGCACTTTGTCCCTCCCCTTCACCCCCGTGCAAAACTGGTACTGCTAATCCCCTCTATGGTAACACACACCACACATGTAGACACACGTTTAAAAACATATCAAATGTATGTATACATTCAGTAAAGTGATGTGTGGTGGGGTGAGGCAGAGCCTTTCCTGTCATACTAATGTTTACGCCAGAGTTTCTCTAACGTCCTAAGTGGATGCTGGGACTCCGTAAGGACCATGGGGAATAGCGGCTCCGCAGGAGACTGGGCACAAAAG
Source organism: Pseudophryne corroboree (assembly GCF_028390025.1). Lineage (NCBI taxonomy): Eukaryota > Metazoa > Chordata > Amphibia > Anura > Myobatrachidae > Pseudophryne > Pseudophryne corroboree. Next base: position 168,982,690 of record NC_086444.1, on the reverse strand, counting down.
TAAAAGCTTGAACTAGCTGGTGTGCACTGGCTCCTCCCCCTATGACCCTCCTCCAAGCCTCAGTTAGATTCTTGTGCCCGAACGAGAAGGGTGCATGCTAGGTGGCTCTCCTGAGCTGCTTAGAGTAAAAGTTTATTTTAGGTTTTTTATTTTCAGTGAGTCCTGCTGGCAACAGGCTCACTGCATCGTGGGACTAAGGGGAGAAGAAGCGAACTCACCTGCGTGCAGAGTGGATTGGGCTTCTTAGGCTACTGGACATTAGCTCCAGAGGGACGATCACAGGTTCAGCCTGGATGGGTCCCGGAGCCGCGCCGCCGGCCCCCTTACAGAGCCAGAAGAACGAAGAGGTCCGGTGAAATCGGCGGCAGAAGACGTTCCTGTCTTCAACTAAGGTAGCGCACAGCACTGCAGCTGTGCGCCATTGCTCTCAGCACACTTCACACTCCGGTCACTGAGGGTGCAGGGCGCTGGGGGGGAGCGCCCTGAGACGCAATAAAAACTGAAATACCTTAGGATGGCAAAAGAAATACATCACATATAGCTCCTGGGCTATATGGATGTATTTAACCCCTGCCAGTTTTCCAGAAAAAAGCGGGAGATAAGGCCGTCGTGAAGGGGCGGAGCCTATCTCCTCAGCACACAAGCGCCATTTTCCCTCACAGTTCCGCTGGAAGGACGGCTACCTGACTCTCCCCTGCAGTCCCTACAGAATCAGGGTAAAAACGAGAGAGGGGGGGCACTATTGGCAGCTAAATTATAAACAGCAGCTATAAAAGGGAGTAACACTTATATAAGGTTATCCCTATATATATATATATATATATATATAGCGCTCTGGTGTGTGCTGGCAAACTCTCCCTCTGTCTCCCCAAAGGGCTAGTGGGGTCCTGTCCTCTTTCAGAACACTCCCTGTGTGTGTGCTGGGTGTCGGTACGATTGTGTCGACATGTATGAGGAGGAAAATGATGTGGAAGCAGAGCAATTGCCTGTGTTAGTGATGTCACCCCCTAGGGAGTCGACACCTGACTGGATGGTTGTATTTAAAGAACTACGTGACAATGTCAGCACTTTACAAAAAACTGTTGACGACATGAGACAGCCGACAAATCAATTAGTGCCTGTCCAGGCGTCTCAGACACCGTCAGGGGCGATAAAACGCCCGTTACCTCAGTGGGTCGACACAGACCCAGACACAGATACTGAGTCCAGTGTCGACGGTGAGGAGACAAACGTAATATCCAGTAGGGCCACACGTTACATGATCACGGCAATGAAGGAGGCATTGAACATTTCTGACACTACAAGTACCACAAAGAAGGGTATTATGTGGGGAGTAAAAAAAACTACCAGTAGTTTTTCCTGAGTCAGATGAATTAAATGAGGTGTGTGATAAAGCGTGGGTTTCCCCCGATAAAAAAGTGCTATTTTCTAATAAATTATTGGCACTATACCCTTTCCCGCCAGAGGTTAGGGCGCGTTGGGAAACACCCCCTAGAGTAGATAAAGCGCTCACACGTTTATCTAAACAAGTAGCGTTACCGTCTCCTGATACGGCCGCCCTCAAAGAACCAGCGGATAGAAGGCTGGAAAATATCCTGAAGGGTATATACACACATACTGGTGTTATACTGCGACCAGCAATCGCCTCAGCCTGGATGTGCAGTGCTGGAGTGGCGTGGTCGGATTCCCTGACTGAAAATATTGATACCCTGGATAGGGACAGTATATTACTAACTATAGAGCATTTGAAGGATGCATTACTATATATGCGTGATGCACAGAGGGATATTTGCACCCTGGCATCAAGAGTGAGTGCTATGTCCATTTCTGCCAGAAGAGCGTTTTGGACGCGACAGTGGTCAGGGGATGCGGATTCCAAACGACATATGGAAGTATTGCCGTATAAAGGGGAGGAGTTATTTGGGGCCGGTCTATCGGACCTGGTGGCCACGGCAACGGCCGGAAAGTCCACCTTTTTACCCCAGGTCACCTCTCAGCAGAAAAAGACACCGTCTTTTCAAACTCAGTCCTTTCGTTCCCATAAGTACAAGCGGGCAAAAGGCCACTCATTTCTGCCCCGGGGCAGAGGAAGAGGAAAAAGACTGCACCAGGCAGCCTCTTCCCAGGAGCAGAAGCCCTCCTCTGCTTCTGCCAAGTCTTCAGCATGACGCTGGGGCTTTACAAGCGGACTCGGACACGGTGGGGGCCCGTCTCAAAAATTTCAACGCGCAGTGGGCTCACTCGCAAGTGGACCCCTGGATTCTGCAGGTAGTATCACAGGGGTACAAACTGGAATTCGAGACATCTCCCCCTCGCCGGTTCCTGAAGTCTGCTCTACCAAAGTCTCCCTCCGACAGGGAGGCAGTTTTGGAAGCCATTCACAAGCTGTATTCCCAGCAGGTGATAATCAAGGTACCTCTCCTACAACAGGGAAAGGGGTATTATTCCACGCTGTTTGTGGTACCGAAGCCGGACGGCTCGGTGAGACCAATTTTAAATCTAAAATCCTTGAACACTTACATAAAGAGGTTCAAATTCAAGATGGAGTCACTCAGAGCAGTGATAGCAAACCTGGAAGAAGGGGACTATATGGTGTCTCTGGACATCAAAGATGCTTATCTCCACGTCCCAATCTACCCTTCTCACCAAGGGTACCTCAGGTTTTTAGTACAAAACTGTCATTATCAGTTTCAGACGCTGCCGTTTGGGTTGTCCACGGCACCACGGGTCTTTACCAAGGTAATGGCCGAAATGATGATTCTTCTTCGAAGAAAAGGCGTTTTAATTATCCCTTACTTGGATGATCTCCTGATAAGGGCAAGGTCCAGGGAACAGTTAGAAGTCGGAGTAGCACTATCTCAGTTAGTGTTACGTCAGCACGGGTGGATTCTAAATATTCCAAAATCGCAGCTGATTCCAACAACACGTCTCCTGTTCCTAGGAATGATTCTGGACACAGTCCAGAAAAAGGTGTTTCTCCCAGAGGAGAAGGCCAGGGAGTTATCCGAGCTAGTCAGGAATCTCCTAAAACCAGGCCAGGTGTCAGTGCATCAGTGCACGAGGGTCCTGGGAAAAATGGTGGCTTCTTACGAAGCGATTCTATTCGGAAGATTCCATGCAAGAACGTTTCAGTGGGATCTTCTGGACAAATGGTCCGGATCGCATCTTCAGATGCATCAGCGGATAACCCTGTCGCCAAGGACAAGGGTGTCTCTTCTGTGGTGGCTGCAGAGTGCTCATCTACTAGAGGGCCGCAGATTCGGCATTCAGGATTGGATCCTGGTGACCACGGATGCCAGCCTGAGAGGCTGGGGAGCAGTCACACAGGGACGAAATTTCCAGGGCTTGTGGTCAAGCATGGAAACATCTCTTCATATAAACATTCTGGAACTAAGGGCCATTTACAATGCCCTAAGTCAAGCAAAACCCCTGCTTCAGGGTCAGGCGGTATTGATCCAATCGGACAACATCACGTCAGTCGCCCACGTAAACAGACAGGGCGGCACGAGAAGCAGGAGGGCGATGGCAGAAGCTGCAAGGATTCTTCGCTGGGCGGAGAATCATGTGATAGCACTGTCAGCAGTGTTCATTCCGGGAGTGGACAACTGGGAAGCGGACTTCCTCAGCAGACACGACCTTCACCCGGGGGAGTGGGGACTTCATCCAGAAGTCTTCCAAGAGATGGTAAACCGTTGGGAAAAACCAAAGGTGGACATGATGGCGTCCCGTCTCAACAAAAAACTAGACAGATATTGCGCCAGGTCAAGGGACCCTCAGGCAATAGCGGTGGACGCTCTGGTAACACCATGGGTGTACCAGTCAGTGTATGTGTTCCCTCCTCTGCCTCTCATACCAAAAGTACTGAGAATCATAAAAAGGAGAGGAGTAAGAACTATACTCGTGGTTCCGGATTGGCCAAGAAGGACTTGGTACCCGGAACTTCAAGAGATGCTCACGGAGGAACCGTGGCCTCTACCTCTAAGAAAGGACCTGCTCCAGCAGGGGCCTTGTCTGTTCCAAGACTTACCGCGGCTGCGTTTGACGGCATGGCGGTTGAACGCCGGATCCTGAAGGAAAAAGGCATTCCAGAAGAAGTCATCCCTACCCTGATAAAGGCCAGGAAGGATGTAACCGCAAAACATTATCACCGCATTTGGCGAAAATATGTTGCGTGGTGTGAGGCCAAAGAGGCCCCTACAGAGGAATTTCAACTGGGTCGCTTCCTACATTTCCTGCAAACAGGACTGTCTATGGGCCTAAAATTAGGGTCCATTAAGGTTCAAATTTCGGCCCTGTCGATTTTCTTCCAAAAAGAACTGGCTTCAGTGCCTGAAGTCCAGACGTTTGTCAAAGGGGTACTGCATATACAGCCTCCTTTTGTGCCCCCGGTGGCACCTTGGGATCTCAATGTGGTTTTGGGGTTCCTACAATCACATTGGTTTGAACCACTCACCACTGTGGAATTAAAATATCTCACATGGAAGGTGGTAATACTGTTAGCCCTGGCTTCAGCCAGGCGTGTCTCAGAATTGGCGGCTTTATCTTATAAAAGCCCTTACCTGATTTTTCACACGGATAGGGCAGAATTGAGGACTCGTCCTCAATTTCTCCCAAAGGTGGTTTCAGCGTTTCACGTGAACCAGCCTATTGTGGTGCCTGCGGCTACTAGGGACTTGGAGGACTCCAAGTTACTGGACGTAGTCAGGGCCCTGAAATTATATATTTCCAGGACGGCTGGAGTCAGGAAATCTGACTCGCTGTTTATCCTGTATGCACCCAACAAGCTGGGTGCTCCTGCTTCTAAGCAGACGATTGCTCGTTGGATTTGTAGTACAATTCAGCTTGCACATTCTGTGGCTGGCCTGCCACAGCCCAAATCTGTAAAAGCCCATTCCACAAGGAAGGTGGGCTCATCTTGGGCGGCTGCCCGAGGGGTCTCGGCTTTACAACTTTGCCGAGCAGCTACTTGGTCAGGGGCAAACACGTTTGCTAAATTCTACAAATTTGATACCATGGCTGAGGAGGACCTGGAGTTCTCTCATTCGGTGCTGCAGAGTCATCCGCACTCTCCCGCCCGTTTGGGAGCTTTGGTATAATCCCCATGGTCCTTACGGAGTCCCAGCATCCACTTAGGACGTTAGAGAAAATAAGAATTTACTTACCGATAATTCTATTTCTCATAGTCCGTAGTGGATGCTGGGCGCCCATCCCAAGTGCGGATTGTCTGCAATACTTGTATATAGTTATTGTTACAAAATTCGGGTTATTATTGTTGTGAGCCATCTTTTCAGAGGCTCCTTCGTTTATCATACTGTTAACTGGGTTCAGATCACAGGTTGTACGGTGTGATTGGTGTGGCTGGTATGAGTCTTACCCGGGATTCAAGATCCTTCCTTATTATGTACGCTCGTCCGGGCACAGTATCCTAACTGAGGCTTGGAGGAGGGTCATAGGGGGAGGAGCCAGTGCACACCAACTAGTTCAAGCTTTTACTTTTGTGCCCAGTCTCCTGCGGAGCCGCTATTCCCCATGGTCCTTACGGAGTCCCAGCATCCACTACGGACTATGAGAAATAGAATTATCGGTAAGTAAATTCTTATTTTTGACTGTATAATGTATATGAAGAATACATTAGAAATATCTCCTTTGTATTATTCTAATCATTTTTATAGTAAAAACTCTAGAGTAAAAAGTCTATGGCAGGTTAGGCAGTGTCTCCTCCCTACCTTTTCCGCACATCTCTGATCAAATTTCAAGGCGTTTATACTGCTGCAACTGTATATAATGTCCACATGCACCACTTGTTAGAATATACTGCAATGATTACACAAGGCTGAAGTTAGCTTCTTATTCACTTCTTATTCGAGCTCCAGCTTCTTATTCAGAAAATTGAGTTTTGCAAAGGTTAACTAGTCTTGGGCCGCAAATTTGATAAGAAGCTGGAGCTGGAATAAGAAGTGAATAAGATGCTGGCCAAATAAGAAGCTAACTCCGCCTCATAATGATTACTCATCTGTAGAATACCTTATTGTACTTCTAAACCCCTACCCCTACAGAATATATTGTTACATGCATACGCGCATGCGGGGGGGTTTCCGAGTACCTGGAAACCCCCCCTGCCCACCGATCCATCGGCGCAGTTTACCATTTTTTTTATTTTAATGCTGGAGTTGTTCGGGGGGGGGGCAGAGCTGCCTTCTTACATAGACAGGCTGCTGGGCTGGCTGTCTGCTTGTAGGGGGAGATGCAGCGCGCAGCTCCTCTCTGGCATTTCCGGCCTGGCTGGGTGAAGCAGCGATCTATTGAAAGATCATCTGCAGGTGTGTGACGCTGCGGAGAGGTGGAGGAAGGAGCTTTAATAAATAATGCTGGCCGGTGACCCGTTAGCCTGAGAGGGGGAGGGGGCCAGCGTTTATACTAACTTATGGTGGCTAATGAAAAATATATATATAAGTTTTGATGATGTATACTGGCTGTTTTTTATGTTTATGTGAAAGAGGTGTGTGTATAATATATGTGTGTATCAGCTGTGTGTATATATATTGTGTGTATGTGTGTTAATGTATGTATGCTGCATGTGTGTGTATGTCATGTGTCCATGTATGTATGCTACTGTATGTGTGTGTCTGCTGTAAGTGTGTGTGTGTGTAAATATGCTGTGTGTACGGGATGCGTTTATGTGACCGCCTAGCACAATACCAACACCGGGATCCTGGCACCTGAAAATCTCGCCGGCATGCCGACCAACAGGGACTATTCTCACTCATGGGTGTCCTCGACACTCATAAAATAAGATTTTAAACCTACCGGTAAATCTATTTCTCCTAGTCCGTAGAGGATGCTGGGGACTCCGTAAGGACCATGGGGTATAGACGGGCTCCGCAGGAGATAGGGCACCTAAAAAGAACTTCGACTATGGGTGTGCACTGGCTCCTCCCTCTATGCCCCTCCTCCAGACCTCAGTTAGAGAACTGTGCCCAGAGGAGATGGACAATACAAGGCAGGATTTAGAAATCCAAGGGCAAGATTCATACCAGCCCACACCAATCATACCATGTAACCTGGATCATACATAACCAGTAAACCGTATGAACAACAACAGTAACGGTCCAAGACCGATTTCAACTGTAACATAACCCTTATGTAAGCAACAACTATATACAAGTCTTGCAAAGTTTCCGCACTGGGACGGGCGCCCAGCATCCTCTACGGATTGGGAGAAATAGATTTACCGGTAGGTTTAAAATCTTATTTTCTCTTACGTCCTAGAGGATGCTGGGGACTCCGTAAGGACCATGGGGTTTATACCAAAGCATCCAATCGAGCGGGAGAGTGCGTATATGACTGCAGCACCGATTGAGCAAACGCTAGGTCCTCATCAGCCAGGGTATCAAACTTGTAGAATTTAGCAAACGTGTTTGACCCCGACCAAGTCGCCGCTCGGCAAAGTTGTAATGCCGAGACGCCTCGGGCAGCCGCCCAAGAAGAGCCCACCTTCCTAGTGGAATGGGCCTTAACCGAATTTGGTACCGGCAATCCAGCCATAGAGTGAGCCTGCTGAATCGTATTACAGATCCAGCGAGCAATAGTCTGCTTCGAAGCAGGTGCGCCAATCTTATTGGCCGCATACAGGACAAACAGAGCCTCTGTTTTCCTAATTCTAGCCGTCCTGGCTACATAAATCTTTAAGGCCCTGACTATGTCCAGGGATCTGGAATCCTCCAGGTCACTTGTAGCCACAGGCACCACAATAGGTTGATTTAAATGAAATGAAGAAACCACCTTAGGCAAAAATTGTGGACGTGTCCTCAATTCAGCTCGATCCACATGAAAAATCAAGTAGGGGCTTTTGTGTGACAAAGCCGCCAATTCTGATACTCGCCTTGCTGATGCCAAGGCCAACAACATGACCACCTTCCAAGTAAGAAATTTCAACTCAACCTTGTTAAGCGGTTCAAACCAGTGTGATTTTAGGAACTGCAACACCACGTTGAGGTCCCACGGTGCCACTGGAGGCACAAAAGGAGGCTGGATGTGTAGCACTCCCTTTACAAACGTCTGGACTTCTGGAAGAGAAGCCAATTCCTTCTGAAAGAAAATCGAGAGGGCCGAAATCTGAACCTTAACAGAGCCTAATTTCAGGCCCATATCCACTCCTGTCTGTAGGAAGTGGAGAAAACGACCCAGATGAAAATCTTCCGTAGGTGCATTCTTGGTCTCACACCAAGACACATACTTTCGCCAGATACGGTGATAATGCTTAACCGTCACCTCCTTCCTAGCCTTTATTAAAGTAGGGATGACCTCTTCCGGGAATCCCCTTTTTCGCTAGGATTCGGCGTTCAACCGCCATGCCGTCAAACGTAACCGCGGTAAGTCCTGAAATACACAGGGCCCATGTTGCAACAGGTCTTCCCTCAGAGGAAGAGGCCAGGGATCTCCTGTGAGCATCTCTTGTAGATCTGAGTACCAGGCCCTTCGAGGCCAGTCCGGGACAACGAGTATCGTCTGTACTCTTCTTTGCCTTATGATCCTCAACACTTTTGTGATGAGAGGAATAGGAGGAAACACGTAGACCGATTTGAACACCCACGGTGTTATCAGAGCGTCTACTGCCACTGCCTGAGGGTCCCGAGACCTGGCACAATACCTCCGAAGCTTTTTGTTGAGGCGTGACGCCATCATGTCTATTTGAAGAGTTCCCCAAAGACGTGTTATGTCTGCAAAGACTTCTTGATGAAGTCCCCACTCTCCTGGATGGAGATCGTGTCTGCTGAGGAAGTCTGCTTCCCAGTTGTCCACTCCCGGAATGAAGACAGCCGACAGAGCGCTTACATGATTTTCCGCCCAGCGAAGAATCCTGGTGGCTTCCACCATCGCGACTCTGCTTCTTGTCCCGCCTTGGCGGTTCACATGAGCCACTGCTGTGACATTGTCTGATTGAATCAGAACCGGTAGGTTTAGAAGAAGACTCTCCGCTTGTCGAAGGCCGTTGTAAATGGCCCTGAGTTCCAACACATTGATGTGTAGACAGGACTCCTGGTCTGACCAAAGTCCCTGAAATTTTTTTCCCTGTGTGACCGCTCCCCATCCTTGGAGGCTCGCGTCCGTGGTAACCAGGATCCAGTCCTGAATTCCGAACCGGCGACCCTCCAGCAGGTGAGCACTTTGCAACCACCACAGGAGAGACACTCTGGCCCCTGGGGACAGAGTTATTTTCCGATGTAAGTGCAGATGGGACCCAGACCACTTGTCCAGAAGGTCCCATTGAAAAGTCCTTGCATGGAACCTTCTGAAGGGAATGGCCTCGTAGGCCGCCACCATTTTTCCCAGAACTCGAGTGCATTGGTGAACTGACACCCTTTTCGGTTTTAGCAGGTCTCTGACCATGTTCTGGATGTCCTGGGCTTTCTCTATTGGGAGGAAGACCTTCATTTGTTCCGTATCCAGTATCATACCTAGGAACGGTAGTCGAGTTGTCGGAATCAACTGTGACTTCGGTAGATTTAAAATCCAACCGTGTTGCTGGAGCACTCTCGGAGAGAGCGCCACACTGCTCAGCAATTTCTCCCTTGATTTCGCTTTTATCAGGAGATCGTCCAAGTATGGGATAATTGTGACTCCATGCTTGCGCAGGACCACCATCATTTCCGCCATTATCTTGGTGAAAATCCTCGGGGCTGTGGAAAGTCCAAACGGCAACGTCTGAAATTGGTAATGACAATCCTGTACAGCGAATCTCAGGTATTCCTGATGGGGGGCATATATGGGGACATGAAGGTACGCATCCTTTATGTCCAGAGACACCATAAACTCCACCTCCTCCATGTTGGCTATTATCTCTCTGAGTGATTCCATTTTGAATTTGAATCTTTTTATGTACAGGTTTAGGGATTTCAGATTCAAAATAGGTCTGACCGAACCGTCCGGTTTCGGGACCACAAATAGGGTTGAGTAGTAACCCTTTTCCCTGCTGGTGCAGGGGAACCTTGATTATCACTGTGCTGTATACACAGCGTTTGAATTGCAGCTAACACTTAATCCCTTTCCGATGTGGAAGCTGGTAGGGCCGATTTGAAAAATCGGCGCAGGGGCACCTCCTCGAATTCCAGTTTGTACCCCTGGGAAACTATTTCCAACACCCAGGGATTCAGGTCTGATCTGACCCAGGTCTGACTGAAAAGTCGAAGACGTGCCCCCACCGGTGCGGACTCCCTCAGGGGAGCCCCAGCGTCATGCTGTGGGTTTTGGAGCAGCCGGGGAGGACTTTTGGTACTGGGCACCTGCCGAAGCAGGTGCTCTTTTGCCTCTGCCCTTACCTCTGGTGAGGAAAGATGATCCCCGACCTCTTCTGGACTTGTGCGACCGAAAGGACTGCATCTGATAGGGTGTTACTTTCTTTTGCTGTTGGGGAATATATGGTAAAAAATTTGATTTACCTACTGTAGTTGTGGAAACCAGGTCCGTCAGCCCATCCCCAAACAATACCTCACCCTTATAGGGTAGTACTTCCATATGTTTTTTGGAATCCGCATCACCCGTCCATTGGCGAGTCCATAAGGATCTTCTCGCCGAGATAGACATGGCATTGGCCCTAGAAACTAGCAGTCCAATGTCCCTTTGAGCAGGGCCGGCTCCAGGCCTACTAGCACCCTGAGCGAGAAAATGTAAAAGCGCCCCCCCCCCCATGCGCGCGCCTGCGGCGCGCGCTCTCGGAAAAGTGGGTGTGGCCTCTGGAAAAGTGGGCGTGGCCTCATAACTTCATATCATCAAACTATAAACACATTTTCACACAATTAGCCGCCTTACACATAGCCACAGTAGTGTTCCTTACACACAATGTCTCCAGTATAGTGCCAGATACACATAATGTGCAGTGCCAGATAGACATGACATGCCCCGCAGCAGTGCCAGCTACACATGACATGCCCCGCAGCAGTGCCAGCTAGCCAGCTACACATGACATGCCCAGCAGCAGTGCCAGCTAGCCAGCTACACATGACATGCCCCGCAGCAGTGCCAGCTACACATGACATGCCCCCCAGCAGTGCCAGCTACACATGATAGTGTTCACTTTTTAGGGCATGGTGCTGATCACAGGGAGGGCACTTTTTTAAGTTAGGAGGGCAAAATGATGTACATACTGCTTGTTGTTCCCATACCTATATGCCAAAGAATGGACAGTGCGCGCCGAAGGCGCGCAGCAAAAATTAAGGGGAGTTACTTCGTGAGGAAGGTACGTGGCCACATAATAGTGGCAATTTGCATTACACCACACAGTAGTGCAGCTAATACACACTGCACCAGGTAGAACCTCCTATACACTTTGCGTCAGGCACAGCACTGAGACACATTGCACCAGGGAGAGCACTGAGACACATTGCCTAGCCACAGACGCCTAGCGGGAACACTACATGACATGCCCCCCAGCAGTGCCAGCTACACGTGACATGCCCCCCAGCAGTGCCAGCTACACGTGACATGCCCCCCAGCAGTGCCAGCTACACGTGACATGCCCCCCAGCAGTGCCAGCTACATAAATGGCCACACAGTGCCAGATATGCACCCACAGTTCAGATACATAAATGCCCCCAAAGTGCCAGATACATAAATGCCTCCACAGTGTAGATATGCCCCCCACAGTGCCAGATACATAAATGCCCCCACAGTGCCATATACATAAGTGCCCCCACAGTGCCAGATACATAAGTGCCCCCACAGTGCCAGATATAAAAATGCCCACACAGTGCCAGATATGTCCCCACAGTGCCATATATAAAATTGCCCCCACAGTGCCAGATATGCCCCCACAGGGCTAGATATGCCCCCAGTGCCAGATACATAAATGCCCACATTGCCAGATGCATAAGTGCCCCCACAGTGCCAGATATGCCCCCCACAGTGCCAGAAATGCCCCAACAGTTCCAGAAATGCCCCCACATTGCCAGAAATGCCCCCACAGTCCCAGAAATGCCCCCACACAGGGCCAGATAAATGCCCCCACACAGGGCCAGATAAATGCCCCCACACAGGGCCAGATAAATGCCCCCACACAGGGCCAGATAAATGCCCCCACACAGGGCCAGATAAATGCCTTCACAGAGCCAGATATGCCCCCACACAGGGCCAGATAAATGCCCCCACAGAGCCAGATATGCCCCTACAGGGCTAGATATGCCCCCAGTGCCAGATACATAAATGCCCACATTGCCAGATGCATAAGTGCCCCCACAGTGCCAGAAATGCCCCCACAGTTCCAGAAATGCCCCCACAGTGTCAGAAATGCCCCCACAGTGCCAGAAATGCCCCCACAGTCCCAGAAATGCCCCCACACAGGGCCAGATAAATGCCCCCACACAGGGCCAGATAAATGCCCCCACACAGGGCCAGATAAATGCCCCCACACAGGGCCAGATAAATGCCCCCACACAGGGCCAGATAAATGCCCCCACACAGGGCCAGATAAATGCCCCCACAGAGCCAGATATGCCCCCACAGTGCCAGATATGCCCACACAGGGCCAGATAAATGCCCCCACAGAGCCAGATATGCCCCCAGTGTGCCAGATATGCCCCCAGTGTGCCAGATATGCCCCCAGTGTGCCAGATATGCCCCCAGTGTGCCAGATATGCCCCCAGTGTGCCAGATATGTCCCCAGTGTGCCAGATATGCCCCCACACAGGGCCAGATAAATGCCCCCACAGAGCCAGATATGCCCCCAGTGTGCCAGATATGCCCCCAGTGTGCCAGAAATGCCCCCAGTGTGCCAGAAATGCCCCCAGTGTGCCAGATAATCCCCCCAGTGTGCCATATAATCCCCCCAGTGTGCCAGATAATCCCCCCAGTGTGCTAGATAATCCCCCCAGTGTGCCAGATAATCCCCCCAGCGTGCCAGAAATGCCCCCACATTGCCAGAAATGCCCCCACATTGCCAGAAATGCCCCCACACAGGGCCAGATAAATGCCCCCACAGAGCCAGATATGCCCCCAGTGTGCCAGATATGCCCCCAGTGTGCCAGATATGCCCCCAGTGTGCCAGATAATCCCCCCAGTGTGCCAGATAATCCCCCCAGTGTGCCAGATATGCCCCCACGGTGCCAGAAATGCCCCCACACAGGGCCAGATAAATGCCCCCACAGAGCCAGATATGCCCCCAGTGTGCCAGATATGCCCCCAGTGTGCCAGATATGCCCCCAGTGTGCCAGATATGCCCCCAGTGTGCCAGATAATCCCCCCAGTGTGCCAGATAATCCCCCCAGTGTGCCAGAAATGCCCCCACATTGCCAGAAATGCCCCCACACAGGGCCAGATAAATGCCCCCACATAGCCAGATATGCCCCCAGTGTGCCAGATATGCCCCCAGTGTGCCAGATATGCCCCAATGAGCCAGATATGCCCCCCACAGTGCCAGAAATGCCCCCACAGAGCCAGATATGCCCCCAGTGTGCCAGATATGCCCCCAGTGTGCCAGATATGCCCCCAGTGTGCCAGATATGCCCCCAGTAGAGCCAGATATGCCCCCAGTGTGCCAGATATGCCCCCAGTGTGCCAGATATGCCCCCAATGAGCCAGATATGCCCCCCACAGTGCCAGAAATGCCCCCACAGAGCCAGATATGCCCCCAGTGTGCCAGATATGCCCCCAGTGTGCCAGATATGCCCCCAGTGTGCCAGATAATCCCCCCAGTGTGCCAGATAATCCCCCCAGTGTGCCAGATATGCCCCCACGGTGCCAGAAATGCCCCCACATTGCCAGAAATGCCCCCACACAGGGCCAGATAAATGCCCCCACAGAGCCAGATATGCCCCCAGTGTGCCAGATATGCCCCCAGTGAGCCAGATATGCCCCCAATGAGCCAGATATGCCCCCCACAGTGCCAGAAATGCCCCCACAGAGCCAGATATGCCCCCAGTGTGCCAGATAAATGCCCCCACAGTGCGATCCATAAATGTTTGACCCCCCCACCCCACCCCACCAAATACCTGAGGCGCTGAGTCTGAGAGAGGGAGGAGGAGTGCTGGCGTGAGTGCTGGCGGGCGGGAGAGTGAGGATCCGAGTGCCGGTGGGCGGGCGGCCACTTGTGTGCGCTATGCGCGGCGCCGGCGTCTGACGTTAGACACCGGCGCCGCGCAGCGCACGCCGCACACACGGACGGCGGGGACAACGCGCTGCACACACACACAGGGCCGGCTCGCTTCGAATATGGCGGCGCCAGCGCGCGGCGCCCATTAAGGGTGGCGCCCTGCGCGGCCGCTCTATTCGAACATGCCTAGAGCCGGCCCTGCCTTTGAGCATCCCTCATAAATAAGACTGCGTCTTTAATATGGGCTAGAGTTAAGAATATAGTATCCTTATCCATATTATCAAATTGATCTGTCAGCTCATCTGTCCAAGCTGCAATTGCGCTACACACCCATGCCGACGCAATTGTCGGTCTTAGCACAGCACCCGTATGAGAATAAATACACTTTAAGGTAGTTTCTTGCCTGCGATCTGCAGGGTCCTTAAGGGCCGCTGTGTCAGGAGACAGTAGTACCACTTTCTTGGACAAGCGCGTCAGGGCCTTGTCCACAGTGGGGGGTGATTCCCAAATCTCCCTGTCCTGCTTAGGGAAGGGGTATGCCATATAAATTCTTTTAGGGATCTGCGGTCTCTTTTCCGGAGTCTCCCAAGCTTTTCCAAAGAAATCATTTAATTCATGAGATGTGGGAAAATTAATAATCTGTTTCTTTTCCTTAAACATGTGTACCCTTGTGTCGGGGACCGAGGGTTCATCCTCAATATGCAACACATCCCTTATTGCCACAATCATACACTGAATGGTTTTAGTCATCCTAGGGTGCAATTTTACTTCGTCATAGTCGACACTGGAATCAGAATCCGTGTCGGTAGTAGTGTCTTGTGTTAAGGGACGCTTTTGAGACCCCGAAGGGCCCTGTGAGTCGGTCCAATCCGAGGATTGACCCCCTGATGTCCCCCCCTAATTCAGCCTTATCAAGCCTTTTATGTAAAGATGCCACACTTGCATTCAACATATGCCACATGTCCATCCATTCCGGAGTCGGCACAACCGACGGGGACACACCACTCATTTGCTGCACCTCCTCCTTGGAGAAGCCTTCCGCTTCAGACATGTCGACACCACATACCGACACCCCACACACACAGGGATTAACCTACAAGGGGACAAAACCCCAACCAGGCCCTTAGGAGAGACAGAGAGAGAGTATGCCAGCACACACCCAGCGCTTAATAACACTGTGGAAAAATATGACCAGATAGCGCTTTTTTATCTAATAATATTCCAATTCCCACTCACTGCGTCGCCAATGTGCCCCCCTCCTCTTTTTTCCAGCCTGTGAAGTTCAGCAGGGGAGAGACCAGGGAGCCAGCGTTCAGCATGCAGCTTCTGTGGAGAAAATGGCGCTGGTTAGTGCTGAGGATCAAGCCCCGCCCACCCGACGGCGGGCTTCGGTCCCAGTGCTTTTTTTATTAAAATGGCGGGAGATTCTTGGATTTACTGCCTCCGCAGCCTAATCCATCTTAACATGCCCAGAATGCTGCTCTGTGTGTGTATAGTGGGAGCAATGGCGCGCAGCTTACCGCTGCGCGCCTTACCTCATGAAGATCTGAAGTCTTCTGCCGCCTGATGTCTTCTGCCTTCTCATACTCACCCGGCTTCTATCTTCGGCATCTGTGAGGAGGACGGCGGCGCGGCTCCGGGACGAACCCCAGGTGAGACCTGTGTTCCGACACCCTCTGGAGCTAATGGTGTCCAGTAGCCTAGAAACAGAGCCCAACCGTAAAGCCAGCCCTGCTTCTCTCTCCGATGCAGGGAGCCTGTTGCCAACAGGACTCCCTGAAAATAAAAAACCTAACAAAATTCTTTTAATACAGAAAACTCTGGAGAGCTCTCTGCAGTGTACCCTTTCTCCTCTGGGCACAGAATCTAACTGAGGTCTGGAGGAGGGGCATAGAGTGAGGAGCCAGTGCACACCCATAGTCAAAGTTCTTTTTAGGTGCCCTATCTCCTGCAGAGCCCGTCTATACCCCATGGTCCTTATGGAGTCCCCAGCATCCTCTAGGACGTAAGAGAAAGTGGGAATATAACCTGTGGCGAGCGCAGCGAGCCCACACGTGGTTTCATTGCACTCGCCATCTAATAGCCGGGATCCTGGTGTCGGTATTGTGACCGTGTATACGTACACACACACACATATTCATATATCTGTGTGTATGGAAACCCCCCCATGAAAATCCTGCGCTTGCCCCTGACATGATAGCACTGGCGTCAGAAGGGGGGTGCGGCCCGCACCTGGGTGTCACCCACCGAGGGGTGACACCAAAGTGATGGCTCCTGTTCAGTGAGCTAGGTGCTGCATTGCAGTGCAGCAACCCGGCTCCTGTCACTGATCAGGAGCCGGCACTGCAGAAGGACCACTCCCCAGGGCAACCCGCTCCTCCCAGACCCCCGGCGTGATGAAAACAGGGGTCAGGACGGCTAGCCACGCCCCCGTCCTGCGAAGCCACGCCCCCTTTTTAACCCACCGCACCGGGTGTAAAGAGGCAGAGCGACGCCTCTGCATGATAGAGGCTTAATATGAGGGGCTCTCTTTACTGGATGATACTGCATCTAAAGCAGCCTCAAAGTCTTTCCTCTACAAACTATTATGCACGGTGCAATCTTATCATCTGCATGTCCATTTGCAATACATTATGGAGACTGGTAATCGGGAGGCTTACTGCCTATACCAGTGATGGCTAACTTTGATACTCCAGCTGTTGTTGAACTACACACCCCATCATGCCCTGCTACAGTTTTGCTATTTGGCCATGCTAAAACTGATGCAGGGCATGCAGGGATGTGTAGTTCAACAACAGTTGGAGTGTCAAGGTTCGCCATCACTGGCCTATACCCTCATACCTCCCATCATGACCCTCTCTAGGAGGGACCGAATGCTCTGCTCCTGGACTTCACCCTTAATGTATGATTGCCATCACGGGACCCGCTTGGCCGGGAGGAGGGTTTGTGTTCACACGGATCCTGTTCTGCGGGATGCTGCAGAACAGGATACGGTCAATGACACACGGTATTTCATAGAACACAGTGCGTGTGTGTGTGCACCTGCATAGGCGCTCATGTGCATTCTCCTTCCGGCTGAACGGGACCTGTTTGGCCACTATGTGTGGCCCTACACTTAGTCTTCAAAGCGTCGGACTTACTGTATGATCATATATTTCAGAGGCACCAGTCAAAGTACTGGGTAGCGGGATGCAGTGCAGCCACCGTCTACAGTTAATATGGGCAGTGTCAGGATGGAGATAATCCCCTTTCCACATTCTCACTCCCCACAGCCCTTCTCCACCTCCCTCCATGATCCTACTTCTCCTGCACCCAGCTCCAACCCCTACAGTCTGTGGCTAGTTTCTGTGGGCTGGCCCCTCCTCTGGGACTATCTCTGTGCCTTTCTCACTTCCCACTTCATATGTTCCTCACCTCTTCCCCCGCTCAGCTACCCTTTGGGCCTAGTTCATCGCACTGGAAGAGTAAGTCCTAGTCTGTGCAGAGACTGCACAAACTTCTGAGAGGCAAAGGTATCAAAGGCATAATATCTAATGAATGTGTTAATTGAAGACCATGTGGCAGCCTTACATATCTGTTCTGCTGAAGCACCACGTTGACGGACCTGCCTTACGAGTAGGGTGAGCAGAGACATTAGCCGGTACAGAGAGATGAGCTTGAGAATATGCTTCTGAAATCGTCTGAAGCCACCTTGCCAGTGTATGCTTGTCAACAGACCATCCTCTCTTGTGAAATCCGTAGAGAACAAAGAGAGTGTCTGTCTTGCTGATGGCACTGGTACAATCCACGTAGATCCTTAAGGCACGGACTACATCCAATGATGCATCTCCTGTAGAAAGGTCCGGCCCTTGGAAGGCCGGGACAACAATTTCTTCATTAAGGTGGAATTTAGACACCACCATAGGAAGAGACCCAGATTTGGTTCTAAGAACCGCTCTATCTGGATGAAACATCAGAAAAGGAGGGTGACATAATAATGCCCCTAAATCTGAAACTCTTCAAGCTGAAGCAATAGCCAGTAGAAAAAGAGCTTTTAGCTGTCAACCATGTAAGATCCACTTGCTTTAGTGGTTCAAATGGAGCAATTTGAAGCGCCTTTAGGATTAAATTTAAATCCCAAGGCACTGCAGGAGGAACAAAGGGAGGTTGAATGTGAAGCATTCCCTGGAAGAAAGTGCGAACATCCTGTAAGTTAGCAATTTTCTTTTGGAACCATACAGTCAATGCTGACACCTGCACTCTTAAGTGTCACGAACCGATTACTCACCTCTGCGGGTTCTGGGGTCCGTCCGTTGCCGGCACGGTTGCTCGCGGTGCTGTGCGGCCGTGTGGGGATGCGGCGTGTCAGCGGCGGAGATGATGCGGGCTCTGGGAGCCGGGATTGCGGGGACCAGATGGCCAGGGGCACCGCTGTGTGTCTACAGTATAGGAGGTGGTCATGTTGGAGACCAAATGAGCACCTGAGAGCACTTGTGAAACACCTGTGGGTAAGTGTTAGCCAATCCCGTGCTTGTGCTGCCTTTAAGTAAAAGAAATTGGGTGAAAAAAATCTGCACTCTCTGATTTATAGACTAATTAAGTGAAATGAATCACTCACATGAACCCCAATAGCATTTTAATTTAATATACCGTATATACTCGAGTATAAGTCGACCCGAATATAAGCCGAGATACCTAATTTTACCACAAAAAAATGGGAAAAATGACTGACTCGAGTATAAGCCTAGGGTGGGAAATGTACGGTGCCAGGGGTGTTCATGCTCAGGGTGTCATGCTCGTTGCCAGGGGTTTCATGCGGTAGGTGTTATGCTTGTTGCCAGGGGGTAATGCTTGTTGCTAGGGTTGTGCCCCCAGTGCCACATATACCCCCAGTAACAGATATCCCCCCACAGTGCCAGATAAAAACATGCTGCCGTTGCTTTGCCCCCAGTAGTTATGCCCCTTCTTTGCCCCCAGTAGTTGTGCCCCTCTTTCTTTGCCCCCAGTAGTTGTGCCCCCTTTCATTGCCCCCAGTAGTTGTGCCTCCTTCTTTCTTTGCCCCCTGTTGCAGTGCCCCCTTCTTTCTTTGCCCCCTGTTGCAGTGCCCCCTTCTTTCTTTGCCCCCTGTTGCAGTGCCCCCTTCTTTCTTTGCCCCCTGTTGCAGTGCCCCCGTCGCCGCTTACAAACACACAAACACACACAAAAACAATACTTACCACTGCCCCGCTCCTGCTTCCCGACCGCTTCTTCTGCTGCTGCGCTGCTCCGCTCCGTCCGCTCGCTCCATCCGGCCGCTCGCTCCATCCGGCCGCACGCTCCGTCCGGCCGCCGCTCTGTGCGGCCGCCCGCTCCCCGGCACCCGATCATCTCTATGGGAGAGACGTCATGACGTCTCTCCCATAGCAACGCGCACAGACACTAGAGGTCAATAATGACCTCTAGTGTCCGTCCTGGAGCCGGCTGCAGCGGACGCCCACACAGCCCACGGCGTCTGCTGCAGCCATTGACTCGAGTATAAGCCGAGGGGGGCTTTTTCAGCACAGAAAAATGTGCTGAAAAAGTCGGCTTATACTCGAGTATATACGGTACATAAATTTTGGGGGTGCTACCTAAGACAACTAATTGGTAACATATGTTAAAGAGAAAAGAGAATGGGGTTGTACTGGTAAGGTGCACAAAGGAGAATTGTAATTAAAAAATAACTTTTATTATATCATTAAGAGCCGTAAATCGGTCAGCAAGGCGAAATATATGGTTAAAATGACAGATAGAGTTAAGAAAGATCAAGTGCTCTAAGATAGAAAAGTGATAAGATTTAAAATATGTCCACTCCGATGAATACAGAAACTACCTGAATCTGTTAGGTGTACCTATAAATGAATAGTAAAGCCACAGTTGGTGGTTAACTATTAACTTTCAGCTCCTGGTGTCCTCTATGATGTAAATATTGTTGTGAGATTCTTATTCTGAGTCAAATACTCAAACATATGTTAACTTTCAACTTCCAGTGTACTCTGTGCTGTAGGTGTTATTATGAATTATTATTCTGAGTCAAATACTCTAACATACACATTACGGCTCTTAATGATATAATAAAAGTTATTTTTTAATTACAATTCTCCTTTGTGCACCTTACTAGTACAACCCCGCTGCCTTTAAGTAGGCTGGGATTATGTTACTCTGAGCCAGTGCTTTGTTGTATCTACTCTATGCCCTAGCTCTGTGCTCTCTCCATGGATTTCCGTGATTCCAGTGGTCCAGATATTGCCTCCGCTCCCAGAGGTCTGCCTGCAGCCTTCACTGCAAAAGATCCACCAATTCCCTGCTGTGCTGTTAATCGCTCTCCCAGTGGCAACAAGTGAATTTCCAGAGTCTTGTGAGAAGTTACCCTGTCTGCCTGCTTCAATCACACAGCCTTTGGAAGATTCTACTAAACTCAGGTGTTCGTTTAATCAGCTCTCAGCTTAACCCATTCATCACCATTGTCGTCTGCTGCAGTTTCACAGTGCTGTGTTATCTTCACAACTCGCAAGTATTCCATTCAGTATTATATTTTCATTGTTGCTGCAATCAAGGACAATTCTTCACAGCCTTCCAGTTTAATCTTTAAGCTTCAGTACAAGTCTCTACAGTTATTCATTTATGTCTGCAATATCCAGTTAACACTATTTACAGTTTGGCACCAATCATTGCTTCATATGGACAATTCGTCATTCATTCACAGCCTGTTTAAAAACTCAGTTATATGAACATTTCTTCAATGCATCTTTAAGACTGTTCCTGCTTATCATTATACCATTCATTGCAATACGTCTGTATATATATGGCGATTAATAATTTGTCATTTAACTCCTTACTGGAATTGTTGCCTTAAATAAATATATGAAATGGAACTTAGGGTCAGCGGACAGCACAACTTACACTGTGCCACCAATGCTACCCAGAAGAATTTGTACATTGCCTAATTTACATCCATCCCTACAAATAAGCCTAAAAAGAGCTGCAAACATAATATA
The DNA here is from genome assembly GCF_028390025.1 of Pseudophryne corroboree. Lineage (NCBI taxonomy): Eukaryota > Metazoa > Chordata > Amphibia > Anura > Myobatrachidae > Pseudophryne > Pseudophryne corroboree. The sequence continues at coordinate 168,961,612 of NC_086444.1, read as the reverse complement.
TTGTTTTTATGTATGTCTCATGTTTATTTATTATTCCTTGTTTTTTGACACATAATTTTAACAGCGCTTGTTATTCGATTAATGAGCTCCTTACTTAAGAGGATGGACCATAGTCTGTGTTTTTGTTGTCTGATGAAAATTATTCCATTTGGAAAGGATCAGACGTTGCAGAGGCCTTGAGTGGAACTGAGCATACTCCACAATGTCAAATGTTGACACCATCAATCCCATCACACATATTGCTGCGTGAATGGTTATCCTTTGACTGCGTAGCAGCTCCTGAATCCTTGACTGAATTTTGGATGTTTTGTTCAGAAGTAAAATTACTCTCTGAAGACTCGAATCCAACACAGCCTCCAAATGAGTCATCCGTTGTGACGGAACCAGGGACGACTTTGCCCAATTTATGAGCCAACTGTGTCTCTGCAAACAAGCTACTGTCTGTTGCAGATGACACTGAAGCAATTCCTGAGATTGTGCCAGGATTAATAAATCGTCAAGATATGGAAAATCCTTATCCCCTACTGATGGAGATGCAGTAAGCTGCCATTGCCGCCATAATTTTGGTGAGTACTCTGGGAGCTGTGGCCAGTCCAAATGGTAGGGCCTGAAACTGAAAATGTTGCTGGATGATAGCAAACCTGAGATTGCGCTGATTGGGACAGTGCTATAGGAACATGTAGGTAAGCATCCTGGATGTCCAGGAATACCATAAAATCCTCCGGCTCCATGGCCAAAATAATGGAACGTGAAGTCTCCATATGAAACGGAGGCATCCAAATATACTTGTTCAGCACTTTGAGATTGAGTATGGGCCGGAATAACCCATTTGGCTTCTGAACTAGAAACAGGTTAGAATAAAAACTTTGTCCTCGTTGCACAGGAGGAACTGGAATTATCACTCCTGATTGAAGCAACTTCTGAACTGCCTCTTGCAAAGTACTGGCCTTTGTTTCCACTGAAGACGGGCTGGTACAAAAACCTTTGAGGAGGGTGTTTCTTGAAAGCAAATGCATAACCGTGAGATACCACTTCTTGCACCCAGGCATCTGTGGAAGACTTCAAAAGAAACCTTTTCCAGGTATACTCGGGCGATGAGTGTATGAGATCCTTTGCTAAGCTGCAGCCAGAAAATATGGGGAAGTCACTCCCACAGTAGTGCAAGTAAAACAGAAATGGAGGCTGCGCTAGTACAATTTTCAGGCAATAAGAACTGTTAATAAGTAAATATATTTAAAATAACATTTTAATAAAATAAAACATAAAATGCATACAAACAACATTAGAGTAGTATGAATTCATACATTTAAAAAGCTAAATATTACCCTAGATCTGTTGTAGACTGCTGCCAGATCTGTGCAAAATGAAGAAGTCGGCCTGGGTCCCCCAGGTGGAGGCCCGCACCATCAGGCTGATGGCTTATCTTCTAACTTGGAAGCCGACCCTCTGGTAGCCCAATGCTTTTTAGTCTTACCAGACTTGTCAGATTGAGACTGTTTGCCACAACCCTTTTCTTTTGCTTTTCCTTGAGTCCGAAAGGGCCGAAAAGCTGGAAATCTAGGCTTGGATTTGTGTGTGGAAGGAAACTTCACTTTCTTGGAGTCAGCTTCTGACTCCAAAATACTGTTTAATCCTTTACCAAAAATAATATCTCCAGTAAAAGGCAGACTCCAGAACCTTCTTGGATTCTGAGTCCGCTTTCCATGTACGTAGCCAAACCACTCTACAAGCTGTTACTGCTGATGCCTGAGAGACAATTGTACCCATATCCAAGGCTGCTTCTTCCATAAAAATAGCCGCCTGTTTGATATGTGCAATATGAATTTTTTTCCCTCTAGATGCTAATGAAAGATAATCCTCCAATGCATCAGTCCATGCTGCCACTGCTTTTGCCATCCAGGCTGAAGCCATGGCTGGTCTTACAATTGCCCCAGACAAGGAGAAAATGGTCTTTAGAAAACCATCTATTTTCCTATCCGTGACATCATTTAATGATGTTGAAGGCAGAGGTAATGTAGATTTTCGCACCAATCAAATTACATACTGTACTTATCTAATTTGGGAGCCACCTCCCTTTTTAAACAGTCCCCAGCCGGAAGAGGATAATGGGAATTCCATGTCTTTGGAATTCTAAACTTCTTACTGGTTGTTTCCCAAGTCTCTTGCATAATTTCCATCAGCTGTTCTGACCCAGGAAAATTCAGTCGTAACTGTTTTAACAAAGGCTCTGCTGCTTCCTCTAAGAATAGAATGGCTTTCATAGCACTAATTAGCTTAGGTATGTCCACAAAGCTAAGACCTTCATCCTCATCTGTGTATGTAGACCCCGAGTGCGATGAGTCCTCATCCTCCGACGAGTCCCCATATGAAACATGTATAAACTGTGAATATGTTGTTTCTGCTGCAGGGTACACTGGGCTCCACAAGGATTAACATCGGGGCTGTAGAGTAGGATCTTGATCCGAGGCACCAACAGGCTCAAAGCTTTTGACTGTTCCCAAGATGCACAGCGCCGCCTCCTCTATAACCCCGCCTCCATGCACAGGGAGCTCAGTTTGTAAGTTGGTGCATGCAGTATGCAGGCACTTAACAGGGGGCTGCCTTAAGCAGCCTATTCAGAGCTTCATTTTTACAGAAAAGAAGAAGAAATTCTTGTACAAGAAGACTACAGGGCTGCTGCAGGCAAGTCTCATAGACTTCCCTGCGTGCAGCTCCATCACCTTCAGTGGCGCTGTATACTCCCGCGCCCTGGTTGCCGGTTCACTGCAACCGAGGCGCCGGCTTCTTCTTCTAACAGTGAGTCACACACACGCTGCCGTCTCCCGGATCGTGGGGCCACAGACAAGGGGGAGGTAAGGGGCTCCTGTGCCGCACTTTTCCGCGACTGTAGGAGGCGGGCTGCGCGCGCGCTGGTGTGGACACTGAATACTGGGCAGCCGTTCCACTAGTCACCAGGGTTGACTTATGGGCACAGGTCAGTGGGATATTTTATTATACCCTCCGTTTTTATACTGCCCGCACGCACCCGGTGGGGATGCCAGCAGGAGGAGCAGGTTGGACCTGAGGCCCCTCCCCCCAGACCCAGGTCGCCATTTCAGCAATGTTCCCGCCCTGGAGCTGCTTTTCTCTCCCTCACTCCCAGTCAGCAGCCATTACAGACAGAGCCTTGCTGTTCCTGGGACTGCTAGGGCAAATCCTCCTCTGTGGAACCGCCTGACTGCCAGTGCTGTGCTTCCTACAGGACACTTGAGTATTCTACCTGTCACTGGGACAGTGTTAGTTAAGAAAGAGGGCATACATTCAGGGTTGTGTAGTACAAACACCCTGTGATATACATCCAGTGTTTACTGCGCATTGTTATATCTATTGTCATATAGCCATACTGAGTATTACTTTGTATTGCTAGTCCAGTGCAGTTTTATGGTACATCATTTCTGCATGGTACGCTTGTGACTATATACATGTGTGTGTATGTAACTGCTGTGTGGTTGCCTTATTGCAGGGTATTTCACTCAGTGGGCTATTCCTATATTGCTATACCTGAGGGGGCCAAGTGTTTCAGGTTTTTCTTTATGTTTACTATAGGATTGTATCACAAGATATACTGACTGTGTATTTTTACTTGTGATTTATAGTCACCATATAATCTATATCTCCTGAACTCCCGGTCTGTGCTATCTTAGACACCTTTTCTGAGAGTTCTTGCTAGGTATAGTGCTGCTACATTTTGTACCAGGTTGCCCATTATTGTGTACATAGTTATGTCTGCTACACGTGGCAACGACGTTGGGGCTTCTCCCACACTGCGTGGTTGTGAGGCCGCGGACGTAACAGAGGATAATCTGGCAGCTGAGGGTTTAGGGGGTTCCTTACCCCCCAGTGGGTCGGTAGCACCTGGGGCATCACAAGACCCACCTTGGGCTACATTTTCCACACTGTTAAACACGCTTGGGACTAAATTAACTGTGGGACCACCTGTGCCACTACCACAGTTTATGGTCCCTGCTGTGAACCCGCCATGGGTGGATCAGCTTTCCACTCAGTTACAGCATTTGAAACGATCTATGACTAAATCTAAGTGTCACTCTCGCCCACATAAGACTAAGTCGTCTTCTAAACGGGCCATTACCTGCTCCCAATCCACTGCTATTCTAGGCACGTCCTCTGATGAGGACGGTGCTTATACTGACCCCACAGACACTGATGCTGATGTTTCAGATGGGGAAGGGAAGTCATTGGTGGATATCCCGGATTTGATTGAGGTGATACGGCTCATTCTTCAGGTGTCTGTTGATTCTGAGCCTGAGACTGTCTCCAAGAAACCGGATAGGTTTAAACATAAGAAGGTGGTTAAACAAATTTTACCCTATTCTAAACACCTGGATGACATACATCAGGAATCCTGGGAAAATCCGGGAACAAAATTTACACCGAATAAGAGACTGTTGACTCGCTATCCTCTCTCTGCGGAGGTATGTAAAAATTGGGAAACCCCTCCGCCTGTAGATTCTCAAGTGGCGTGTATGGTTGTTTCCTCTGCTCTGTCAGTAACTACCATCACCTCTCTGAAGGAACCGATGGATCGACGTGTGGAGGGCTGTTTAAAAGCGATTTATACCCTAACGGGGGCTGTGCATAGGCCAACTATTGCAGCGACTTGGGTTGATGAAGCTGTTGAGGCGTGGGCTCAGGAACTTGAGGCGGAACTGCCTTCCGACGCATCTGAGCATGCTCAACAATGTCTCTCGTATATTGCCACGACTTCTCTGTACCTTAAGGAGGCAGCCTTTGATGCCGGGGTGCTCGTGGCCAAGGCTGCTACTGCGTCTGTCTTGGCCAGACGTATCCTTTGGTTGAGATCCTGGTCGGTGGATATGGATTCCAAGAAAACCTGGAGGTGCTTCCTTTCAAGGGAGACATTCTCTTTGGCTGATCTGCTAAAACAGCTTGCCTACCTAGTACGGCTCCTTCCGCAGAGAAGGCTAAAAGTACTTTCCCTCGGCCCTTTCGTATTCCAAGTAAAGCAAAAGGTCAGGCGTACCCAAAGCAAGCTCGTGCTTCCAGACCTGCCAAGCCCAGACCGAAGCGTGCCTGGGCCGCCCATCAGCCAGCTCCAAAAACTGACAAGCCTGCCGCATGATGGGGCGGGCCTCCCTCTGGGGGATCCCAGGGTGGGGGCCGACTTCTAGGTTTTGCCCAGGAGAGGTTGAAGACCACTTCAGATACCTGGGTGAGGGAAATCGTCGCTCGAGTTTACGCCATACCCTTCAAGAATCGTCCCCCTCATCGATTTTGCCTGACAGATGTGCCTCTGGATCCGGCTAAAGCAAACACGTTGCACTCGGTGGTACATTCCCTTCTGACCACAGGAGTGGTAGTACAGGTGCCTCTGGCTCAGAGGGGCAAGGGGTTCTATTCACTGCTGTTTCTAGTCCCGAAACCGAACGGGTCCTCGCGGCCCATTCTCAATCTGAAGTCCTTGAACAAGCATGTGCGGATCTCCAAGTTCCGTATGGAAACGCTGCGCTCTTTTGTTCTGGCCATGGAGCCTGGGGACTGTATGGTCACCCTGGACATACAGGATGCCTACCTACATATTCCTATTGCAGTATCTCATCAGCAGTACCTGCGGTTTTGCGGTGGGCAACCTTCATTACCAATTTTGTGTGTTACCCTTTGGTTTGACAACGGCTCCGCGAGTTTTCACCAAAGTTATGGCGGTGATGACGGCTGCACTCCGCCGTCAAGGGGTCAGGATCCTACCGTACTTGGACGATTTGTTGATCCTGGCAAAATCCACAGAACTTCTCCTGTGTCATCTCAATCTGACGGATCAGTGCATGACAGCCTACGGGTGGCAGATCAACTGTAAGAAATCCTCCCTGGTTCCTGCTCGGAGCATGTTACATCTGGGAGCGTTATTGGACACTCACAACCAGCGGTTGTTCCTATCTCAGGAGAAAGTCCTGAAGCTTCAGGACAGGATTCGATGCTTCCTTTCTCGTCCGCAAGTGTCGATACATTTGGGCAATGCAAGTGCTGGGTCTCGTGGTGTCGGCTTTCGACATGGTGGAGTATGCTCAATTCCATTCTCGCCCTCTGCAGAAGTTAATTCTGACCAAGTGGGACGGCCTGCCTCACCGGATCAGATCTCACATGATGTCCTTGTCTCCGGAGGTCCGCCTGTCACTGAGCTGGTGGCTTCAGGACCAACAATTGAGCAGGGGCCGTCCTTTCTGAATATCCGACTGGGTCCTTCTAAAAACAGATGCCAGTCTGAGAGGTTGGGGTGCGGTGTTGTAACAACACTCTCTTCAGGGTCGGTGGACCGAGGAGGAGTCTCTGCTCCCAATCAATATTCTGGAACTGCGGGCAGTGTTCAGCGCGTTGACAATGGCCCAGCATCTCATACAGAACAGACCTGTTCAAGTATAGTCGGACAACGCCACCACGGTGGCATACATAAATCATCAAGGCGGCACTCAAAGCCGCATGGCAATGAGGGAAGTATCACGGATTCTTCAGTGAACGGAACGGCATCTGCCGGCCATATTCGCAGTGTTCATTCCGGGCGTCCTGAACTGGGAAGCGGACTATCTCAGTCGTCCGGACGTACACGCCGGAGAGTGGAGCCTCCACATGGAGGTGTTTCAACTTCTCGTGGATACGTAGGGTCTTCCAGATGTGGATCTGATGGTGTCTTGACACAATCACAAGGTTCCGGTCTTCGGAGCAAGGACAAGGGATCCTCGAGCTGCGTTCGTGGATGCTCTGGCAATTCCATGGAACTTTCAGCTACCGTATGTGTTCCCTCCAGTGTCACTTCTGCCCAGAGTAATACGGGAGTTCAAGCAAGAAGGAGGAAACCTGATTCCGGTTGCTCCATCGTGGCCCAGACGGCACTGGTTCTCCAATCTCCTGCATCTCTCGTGGGATCGTCCCCTTCTACTTCCACAACGACCAGACCTCCTCGTTCAGGGACCTTGTGTTTAGCAGGATTTGGCCCGTGTGGCTTTGACGGCATGGCCCTTGAGGCTTCCATCCTGAGGGCCAAGGGTTTTTTCTGAGGCTGTTGTTCAAACTATATTGAAGGCCCGTAAGCCAGCTTCTGCTCGGATCTACCATAGGGTCTGGAATGCTTACTTTACTTGGGGTGTGTCTCACAATCATGACGTTTTCAAGTTTAGTACAGCCAAATTATTGGCCTTTCTACAACAGGGCCTAGACTTAGGCTTGCGTCTGGCCTCCCTCAAGGTTCACATTTCTGCCTTGTCTGTTTGGTTTCAGAGAAAAATTGATACCCTTCCTGATGTCCATACATACACTCAGGGTGTGTTACGAATTCAGCTTCCTCATGTGCCACCTGTGGCCCCTTGGGAACTGTCGCTGGTTTTGGAGGCCTTACAAGAGTCTCCGTTTGAGCCTCTTACCTCTGCTGACCTTAAGTGGCTTTCCCTTAAGGTGTTGTTCTTGCTGGCTATTGCTTCAGCTAGAAGGGTCTCGGACTTGGGGGCCTTATCCTATAAGTCTCCCTATTTGATTTTTCACCGTGACCGGGCGGTTCTTAGAACACGGCCAGGTTATTTACCCAAGGTGGTATCTTCCTTCCACCTTAACCAGGAGATTGTGGTTCCAGCCTTTAATTCTCCTGAGTTGTCTACCAAAGAGCGGTCTTTGGATGTAGTACGGGCTCTCTGTATCTATGTGAAGAGTACATCCTCCATTAGGAAATCTGCTTCTCTTTTCAGGTTGTTTGGTTTTCACAAACATGGCTGGCCTGCTTCCAAGCAGACACTGGCCAGATGGATTAGAATGGTGATTGCACATGCTTATGTACAGGCTGGCTGTCCAGTTCCTGCTCGGATCTACCATAGGGTCTGGAATGCTTACTTTACTTGGGGTGTGTCTCACAATCATGACGTTTTCAAGTTTAGTACAGCCAAATTATTGGCCTTTCTACAACAGGGCCTAGACTTAGGCTTGCGTCTGGCCTCCCTCAAGGTTCACATTTCTGCCTTGTCTGTTTGGTTTCAGAGAAAAATTGATACCCTTCCTGATGTCCATACATACACTCAGGGTGTGTTACGAATTCAGCTTCCTCATGTGCCACCTGTGGCCCCTTGGGAACTGTCGCTGGTTTTGGAGGCCTTACAAGAGTCTCCGTTTGAGCCTCTTACCTCTGCTGACCTTAAGTGGCTTTCCCTTAAGGTGTTGTTCTTGCTGGCTATTGCTTCAGCTAGAAGGGTCTCGGACTTGGGTGCCTTATCCTATAAGTCTCCCTATTTGATTTTTCACCGTGACCGGGCGGTTCTTAGAACACGGCCAGGTTATTTACCCAAGGTGGTATCTTCCTTCCACCTTAACCAGGAGATGTGGTTCCAGCCTTTAATTCTCCTGAGTTGTCTACCAAAGAGCGGTCCTTGGATGTAGTACGGGCTCTCTGTATCTATGTGAAGAGTACATCCTCCATTAGGAAATCTGCTTCTCTTTTCAGGTTGTTTGGTTTTCACAAACATGGCTGGCCTGCTTCCAAGCAGACACTGGCCAGATGGATTAGAATGGTGATTGCACATGCTTATGTACAGGCTGGTTGTCCAGTTCCTGCTACCATCAAAGCCCATTCTACTCGGTCGGTTGGACCTTCTTGGGCGGCCCACTGTGGTGCGACCCTTGAACAATTGTGCAAGGCGGCTACGTGGTCCTCAGGGAACACGTTCATTAGGTTCTATGCATTTGATACCGCCGCTTCCCAGGATGCTTCCTTTGGACGCCGGGTTCTTGTGCCCACTACAGTGCGTACCCTCCCATTAGGAACTGCTTTAGGACATCCCCGATGTTAATCCTTGTGGAGCCCAGTGTACCCCGCAGCAGAAAATGAGATTTATGGTAAGAACTTACCATTCTTAAATCTCTTTCTGCAAGGTACACTGGGCTCCACAAGGCGCCCACCCTGACGCACTTAGCTTCTTTGCGTTGGTATGGTATAGCCGCTGACACCCTCTCCTGTGGTGAGTGTGTGGTGTATTTGGCTATGAGCGATTGTCATCTCTGGTACCTGCTACTGCATTAGGCTGGTTAACGAAACTGAGATCCCTGTGCATGGAGGCGGGGTTATAGAGGAGGCGGCGCTGTGTATCCGAATCAGAGTCCGTGTCGGTATCCGTATCTGCCATCTGTGACCCTAAGGGGGCCTGTACCTGAGACAAGGCGTCCTCCATGGATTTTCTCCACGTTTGTGTCTGAAAATCAGATTTATCCAGCCTCTTAGACAATAACGCCACATTTGCATTCAATGTACTCAACATATTCACCCAATCAGCAGTCGGCTGTGCCGACAGAGCCACTCCCAAATCCTTCTCTGCGCCTCAGTAACTTCCTCCGGGGAGGAGCACTCAGCCTCACGACACACGGTACCGACACACACACACTGGCTATAGGGGACAGACCCACAGGGAAGCCTGCAGAGAGAACACAGAGGGAGTATGCCAGCTCACACCCCAGCGCCCATATATTACTAAAAAAATTATATATGATATCTGCGCTGTATTATATAGCACCAATTGACTGTCAACCCCCCCCCCCCCCCCCCCCGTTTTGCTCCCAGTACTTGCAAGGAGAGTGGAGGTCCAGGCCAGCGTCTCTGCATGCACTGTGAAGAGAGAAAATGGCGCTGGTAAGCTGTGCGGCTAAGCCACGTCCCTTCCCGGCGCACTGTAGTCACGGTCAAATTTAAATTAATATACTGGCGGGGGTCTCATACATAGTGCCCAGGCACCTCTAATATGCGGTTTTGCCAGTTAAAAACCTCAGTAACTTGCTGCCCAGGGCGCTCCCCCCCAGCACCCTGCGAGTGCCGTTGGTGCGTGTGTGGGAGCATGGAGCGCAGCGTGACCGCTGCTCTGTACCTCCGTTACTGAAGTCTTCGGCCGTCACTGAAGTCTTCTGCCTTCTGCATACTCACCCGGCTTCTGTCTTCTGTGAGGGGGTTGACGGCGTGGCTCCGGGAACAAGCAGCTAGGCGCACCAAGTGATCGAACCCTCTGGAGCTAATGGTGTCCAGAGCCCTTAACTCAGCAGAAGTAGGTCTGACCTCTCTCCCCTCAGTCCCACGAAGCAGAGAGCCTGTAGCCAGCAGGTCTCTCTGAAAATAAAAAACCTAACATAAAGTCTTTTCCAGAGAAACTCAGTAGAGCTCCCCTAGTGTGTGTCCAGTCTCTCCTGGGCACAGAATCTAACTGAGGTCTGGAGGAGGGGCATAGAGGGAGGAGCCAGTTCACACCCAGTAAAAGTCTTTTAGTGTGCCCATGTCTCCTGCGGATCCCGTCTATACCCCATGGTCCTTTTGGAGTCCCCAGCATCCTCTACCGTCTAGGAGAAAAGGATTTACTGGTAGGTATTAAAATCCTATTTTAAAACTTGTTAAAGCGACATACAATCCGATCCCTCTCTGCTTTGCACCAGCTTTGAGGATCGGAATACACAGAAACTGACAGAAAATAGTAAAGTCACCAATCACACTAGCAAGCAGTCACAGGTTATACATTAGTAAAATAAGCAATATGACCACACATTCACCTACAGATACATTTCAGGTATGTAGGAGAAACATTACTGCATTACCTTATATAGGAGTTTACACGTATTCAGTCGCACAGCGAAAGAAACAGCAGCAATAGTTTACAGACTCATATGCATCAGGCACTTATCCAATTATTCATACTCAATGGTAGATAGAGACTTAGGGGCACATGTACTAAGCAGTGATAAAAGTGGAGAAGTGAGCCAGAGGAGAAATTGCCCATGGCAACCAATCAACTGCTCTGTATATATTTATAGTATGCAAATTATAAATGTTACGTCAATGCTGATTGGTTGCCATGGGCAACTTCTCCACTGGCTCACTTCTCCACTTTTATCACTGCTTAGTACATGTCCCCCTTAGTGCTGTATCACCCTGCTCAAGAGAGTGGGATACAAGGAGACTTTACCCCACTTCCAGGATCAGTCAAAACGTTAGTGAACGCTGAGTGGATCCAGATGCTATTAGTGTGAACAACCGCCCAGTGAACCTACAGTGAACACAGACACCCAAGTGAACACCGACGCACCAGTCATACAGCCACCTATGCTGCAACTGGGTCCTTTTAGATACACAGCATCTCAGATGGAAGTGGGAAATCAGTTCATGGCGGAAAACTCGGAGGAAACTGGTCATGAACTGGGGGGAGGGGCGACCAGGAGAACATCTTACTCCACTGCTGACATCAACCCCAGGGATCGCGGCCTCATACTACCCCTTGAGCCTATTATCCCTGAGGCCTAGCACTGGTGCACCCAAGGTGGCAGCCGCGTCAGCGACTGTTTGGTAGTGTCCAACACAAAACAGTGCGTCTGTGTCTCGCGTTTCTCCTGCTAAGTGTAACGATGCCTTACCTTCTTCCCGTGCTCCGGCCACAGCCTGGTAACATCTACTGGACTTGCTAGTACATCCTACACAGACGCCTGCCGAAACAGCACTGTACACGTGGGTATGTGTTGTCGACCCGGCGAGGAGTTGTTGGAGCGACTCTTTCTAAGTTATGTATATAACTCTTTTTAGAAAGATCACTCAGAAAAAACAGTAAGACTATAAAAGTAAAATAATAAAAAGCTTATGGCTGCTAAAATCCAGCAGCCTATTGACCATTGCCCTGCCGCACCAAACAAAAAACTGAATTGCCTGAGCCAGTAGGGGGGATATAGGGGACTGGCCCGTTGCATTCTGGGAGGCCGAAAGCTTTGATCTTTGGTGCCAATCCGCTGTCGCTACCTCATATCCCAATGTTTATACTGTGGATAACCTGTGGACCCTACAGGAGAAACTACTGTAGCTACACAGGACCCTAAAAACTGAGAAGCCTCATTTTTTCTGTTTATTTTCAAAACAAGGGTTTCTTTATGTTGTATTTATATATTTTTTTAAACATTAAATTTTTATTAAAGGGTTTACACACAAAAATGGGGAACAGAAAAAAGAGAGGTAGGGGGAACACAGGGGAAGTCCAGAATGGTTACCATATACAGATTATAAACAGTTCACAGTCGGATGAATATACAATTGGCTACATTAGGCTTTCAAATACATGAGGAGGAGAAAGCATTGAGAAAAAACAAGGACTAAAATATATTAAACTTAGAAAATACCTGCTAGTACAACCTTCTTGTAGAGGTCAATCTAGGATGGGTGAAGCACAGACACATCAATTGGAGAGCTATAAACTGTCAGTCTACCCTCTCTACTCCTATAGTCGGACCATCCTATCCATTTCAGGTGGATAGAGTTAGCCGAGGAAGAGTATTTAGCCTCTGCTGTTTCGAAAATGAAATGTTTGTTGATTTTATTTTGAATAAACGCTAGGGTAGGAATATTCTCAGACTTCCACAATTGTGCTATAGCGGCTTTAGTGGCTATCAAGATATGTCCCAAGACGTAGCGATCACCTACAGAGAGGTGGTCAACGTATAAATGGAATAACGCCAGAGCTGGGTCCATGGGGATGTTGAGCCCTAACACTATGCTAGCCATGTGTAAAACTTCTCTCCAAAGTGGTTGTATATGAGGGCATGCCCAGAAGATGTGATAGATATCCCCCGTAGATCCGCATTTTCTCCAACATAATTTGGATTGTGAAGGCCAGATCCTGTGTTGTTTTGCAGGGGTAAAGTAGGCCCTCTGTATAAGCTTGTAGAACATTTCAGAGTGGTTTACACATTTGGAGACTTTAAAACAAGATCTAAAAATACTGTCCCAATCTGCATCGACCAAGGACCTATTCAAATCTCTTTCCCATAAAGTCTGAGCTTTTAATTTTGTCTGTGGGCCATTAGTCAATTGAAATTGGTACCACCACGTAATCCCATATTTATGTGAAGACGATTCCAATCGGCTTATAATATAAGCCGGAAGAGAAGGTTTGTGGAGATGTGAGGGAGTAAATGAGTGTAACCAACTTCTCACCTGCAGGTATTTGAAGAAGTCTTGAGTCCGAATCTCAAATCTCTCTTGCAGTTGAGAAAAGGACATCAAGACGTCGCCTACAAATAAATCGCCCACAGTGGAGAGCCCCCTACGAATCCACTCCTCTAGGGAGACATTAGGAATCGTTGACATAAGAGCAGATAACGACAGGCAGGGGGCAGGTAAATTAATCTCTTCCGAAGAGAGCACTAGTTTATGCCATGAATCTAGGGTCGTTTTAATAGACTTGCAGGATCCGGCCCTACTCCGAGCAGCAGACGGTGGTAACCAAAACAGGTCAGGAAGAGAAACAGCGTCTAAGCGTGAAGCTTCCAGGATAACCCAAGGTTTCGGATTCGTGGTGTCGAACCAGTCACTAGATTGACTCATCAGGCATGCAGCATGGTATTTTTCTATATCTGGGAAAGCTACCCCTCCAGATAATTTGGGCAAAATGAGAGGTTTTTTTGCAATTTTTGGTCTAGAGCCTCCCCACACATATCTGATCAGGACCTGGTTAAATTTATTATAAAAGAGTCTGGGGAGGGGCCTAGGTATGGCGCGAAACAGGTACATTAATTTCGGCAATAGGACCATTTTGGCAGCAGCAATCCTACCCAACCAAGACACCTCTTGTAGCATCCACTCCCCAGTCAGCTCCGTAAACGCTTTTAATAACGGGGCGTAGTTACACTCAATCAAATTATCTTCTCTGGTAAAATTAATTCCTAGATATCTCAAAGAGTAGGACTTCCAGGCATATTTGTACGAATCCTTCAACCTAGAGACCACGGTCGGAGTTATATTGAGTAGGAGGGCTTCAGTCTTATTTGTATTTAATTTATAAAAGGAAACATCCGAATAACTTTGTAGGACGTCATGAAGAACTGGCAAGGAAGCCTCGGGGTCAGAAAGACATAGCAGAATATCATCCGCAAACAAGCTAATTTTGTGGGAAATGCCCCCTATGACCGGGCCTCTAATCGAGTCCCGGGATCTAATGCAGGTAGCCAAGGGTTCTATCGCCAATGCAAAAATAAGAGGAGATAGCGGACAACCCTGCCGCGTGCCATTAGAAATATTGAAGGGTGAAGAAAGGCATCCGTTAACAAAGACCCGCGCACTGGGTGTGGAGTAGAGAGCCAGGATAGAGTCTAAGATCCTTCCCGAGAAGCCAAATTTGTCCAGCGTTAATCTCATAAAGTCCCAGTTCAATCTATCGAACCCCTTTTCGGCGTCCAGAGACAAAACTAGGAGGGGCTCTCCTCTACAGGCAGAGTGCTCAATAACATTAATCACCCTATGCGTATTATCCGGGGCTTGTCTGTTTAAAACGAAGCCCACTTGATCAGGGTTGATAAGGGATGGGAGAAGGGGACTGATACGGTTAGCAATTAATTTGGCATAGATTTTTAGATCCGTGTTTAATAAAGCAATTGGTCTAAAATTTTGGACTGAGGTAGGGCTTTTTCCCGGTTTGGGAATGGTGATGATTTGAGCTTCCAGCATCTCTTTGGGGAAGTGGCCAGACTCTGAGGCTTCATTAAACACTGTCAAGAGGACCGGGGCCAAGTTCTCCTTAAAGGATTTATAAAAACCAGAAGGGTAACCATCGGGTCCCGGGGCCTTATCCGCTGGAAGGGAGTCAATAGCCTTTTCGACTTCGGCTAAAGTCCAAGGCTCACTAAGTGAGCTACATGACTCCAACGACAGCGAGGAGAGAGGAAAGCTACTCAGAAAATTCTGAACATCTATGCCTGTAGGTTGGAAAGTAGAAGAATCCCCCCTTAAGTTGTATAATTTAGAGTAATAAGACGCAAAGACATTTGCAATTTCGTCGGGATCGTAGACTCTCTTACCCCTATCTGAATGGACAATATGGATTTTTTCTTTTGCTCTCTTCCCCCTCAGCTTCCTCGCCAGTAATCTACCAGCTCTGTTGCCATAAACATAAAATTTTTGGTTCAGTCTATGTAGGTTGCGTTGGACCTCCGCTAGATAAAAGACATTAACCGCCTCCCTTGCTTCTTTCAATGACTTGAGGAGGGCTTTATCGTGCGGATGCGCCTTGTGGGCGCTCTCCAGGGAAGCGACTGTGAGCTCAGCTTGTTCAAATTTCTTACGATATGCCCTTTTGAGCTTGGCCGCAGTTTGAATCGCCGTCCCTCGTGTTACTGCTTTGAGGGCGCACCAGAATGTGAAGATAGATGTCTCCTGGGGAGAGTTCTCAGAGAGGTAATGATCCAAGATGGTTTGGATCGCCTGCGTGGTCTCAGGCTGAAGAAGACTGAGTTTACCTAAGCGCCAGGGGGCCGGGGTAACCCTTCTACTATTTATGTCCCATTCGATGTATAGTGGGGAGTGATCCGACCAGGACATGGGAAGAATGGAGATTTTACGGATGGACTGTAGAGTCCACTTGTCTGCTAATGCTAAATCTATTCTAGAATAGGATTCGTGCACCGGGGAGAAAAATGTGTAATCTCTGTCCATTGGATGTTTAACGCGCCAGAGGTCTAGGAGATCATATTCCGCCAGTAGCTGGCTAAAGCCCTTTGCATTCCTATGGAGCTGACTGGAGAGCGAGGGCCGCTTGCTAGAGTTATCAACTAAGGGGTCCAGAGTCAAGTTAAAGTCCCCCATTAGGAGTAAAGCGCCTTTAGCCAATTGTTGCACCTTAGCGCAAAGTTTCCTGCAAAAAGCTAGTTGCTTGTTGTTGGGAGCGTAGCAAGAAACTAATGTCACCTCTTTATTTTCAAGAGTGCCAACCAATATTAGAATTCTCCCCTCAGGGTCGCAGTATTGCGAAGTGAGGGAAAAAATTGCAGTGTTGAGATATCAAGATTGCCACCCCCGCCTTCTTTGCTGGCCCGTTGGCTAGATAGCAATGGGGAAATCTCCCGTTAGTAAACCTTGGGGGGGCTGATTTAATAAAGTGAGTCTCTTGGACGGCTATGATTTGAGCTTTAAGTTTATGGAAATAATTAAGTGCTAATCTCCTCTTGTGTGGGGAATTAAGACCCTTTGCATTTATAGAAACAATGTTAACCATATTGTAAATCTGTCAGGGATTGCATAACTATCGACAACCAACTGGCGAGTGAAAAGTGTATGTAACGTTTCCGGACAAATAGAGAGGGAAAGGGAAAGAAAGGACAATAGAAATGAAGGTTAACAGTAAGAAGAAACAGAACAATAACCCCTCTCAGGGGCACATGTGGATACCTAACCATGGCGACTCAGAGTTAAACTGTGGGGGGTAGTGGTCAATCTGCCCGCACCTGAACCAAAATTATACAAAGTGTAGTTCCTCGGCCCTCCATCTCCGCTCCCCCAACAGCCCCCGGGACCCAAGGAAACTCGGGTAGAGTTTCCAGCCGACAGATAAATGCGGGAGGCAGTCGGGGCCTCCGATGCAGTATCCGAGGGTCTAGCAGCTTTTAAGATTGCCTCCTTCACGTGGAAATAGTGTAGCCTCATGAGGACATCGCGGGGGACACCGTCAGGAGCGTTCCTGGCTTTAGGAAGCCTATGGATACGGTCAAGTAGAAAGTCCACTGAGCGGAATGAAGGAAGGAGTTTGCTGAAGAGGTCAACTGCAAAGTCTTTTAAGGCGCTATTAGCGACAGCTTCCGGCACACCGCGTAGCTTAATGTTGTTGCGTCTCGCTCTGTCCTCCATATCCGAGAGTTTGTCCCTGAGCGCCGTAACCTCATTTTGGAGCAGATCATGAGAAGATATCAGGTCGTTGTGTGACGTCACCATCTCATCCATTTTCGTTTCTAGGTGATCGGTACGGCCACCTATCTCGTCAATAGAACTCTGACATTCCTTCATAGTAGCTCTGAATTCTGCCGCGACTTCATCCTTAAATTGTGTTAGGAGATGTTTCATAGCACCCACCGTAAGCGAGTCACCATCATTGATGGGGCTGGGGTGTGCTGTGGCAGGGGCGGGCATATTTCTAGATGGCGAGGGCGCCGGGACAGCAGGTTTAAGGGCACCACTTCGTGCTTCCTTTGCCTTAGCGGCCTGAGGAGAAGGTTTAAAGAACGCAACCTGGGAGCCAGTTTTAGCGGCCTTATATTTCTTGGAAGGCATGGCTGCGCTGAATGATAAAAGTAGAGGAACGGGAGGCACAGGGCTTCTGGGGTATCAGAGAGAGAGGTACACAGAGGAAAGGCTTACTAAATAGGGGGATATAAAGCACTGGAGAGAGGAGGCCAGCAGATGCACGTCTGCTCTCTTCTCCAGTCAAGCCACGCCCCCTATCTATGTTGTATTTATATTGTTTACTGTACAATCCTTATCACTAACTGGAAACAAAACAAATACAGATGGGAAAGTCAGTTCAAACATAGGGATCAATTCAATACGGAGCAAGTTTGTGAAAGTGAGTTTGTTTCATGAAACTTCCATACATCATACAAATGCGCACACCTGGGAAGTGTGAGATTCAGTTAGAAATGCCAGTACTCAGGGGGGTAAATTTACTAAGATTCGTGTTTTCCCGTTTGAGGTCAAAGTTCAATCACGAATGACATCGAAAGTGTAAATATGCAACTTTTTGAATTGATTACGACTAATTTACTAAGCTGCCGTATTCTGCATTTTCGGGTTTTCCGATGTCGATGTCATTCGTTTTTTTTGGCAGTGTTTTACGTGAGTGACTTGTAAAACACTGCCGACTTTAATACAATGAATCTCGGCCGGATCTGAGAGATCCGTGCTGGGCTTCATTGTGCACTTTGTTTAACAAAAAAATAAAGTTTAAATGTAAAAAAAAATTGCGTGGGGTCCCCCCTCCTAAGGCAAACCAGCCTCGGGCTCTTTGAGCCGATCCTGGTTGCAGAAATATGGGAAAAAAATGGACAGGGGTTCCCCCATATTTAAGCAACCAGCATCGGGCTCTGCGCCTGGTCCTGGTTCCAAAAATACGGGGGACAAAAAGAGTAGGGGTCCCCCGTATTTTTGAAACCAGCACCGGGCTCCACTAGCTGGACAGATAATGCCACAGCCGGGGGTCACTTTTATACAGTGCCTTGCGGCCGTGGCATCAAATATCCAACTAGTCACCCCTGGCCGGGGTACCCTGGGGGAGTGGGGACCCCTTCAATCAAGGGGTCCCCCCCCCAAGCCACCCAAGGGCCAGGGGTGAAGCCCGAGGCTGTCCCCCCCATCCAATAGGCTGCGGATGGGGGGCTGATAGCCTTTGTGAAAAGTGATTAATATTGTTTTTAGTAGCAGTACTACAAGGCCCAGCAAGCCTCCCCCGCAAGCTAGTACTTGGAGAACCACAAGTACCAGCATGCGGCGGAAAAACGGGCCCGCTGGTACCTGTAGTACTACTACTAAAAAAATAACCCAATAAAGACAACACACACACACCTTGAAAGTATAACTTTAATACATCCATCCACACCTCCATATACACATACTTACCTTATGTTCCCACGCAGGTCGGTCCTCTTCTCCAGTAGAATCCATGGTGTACCTGTAGAAAAAATTATACTCACATAATCCAGTGTTTTCGGCTCCTCGGTAAATCCTTTTGTAATCCACGTACTTGAAAAAATAAAAAAACGGATACCCGACCACGAACTGAAAGGGGACCCATGTTTTCACATGGGTCCCCTTTCCCCGAATGCCAGAAACCCACTCTGACTGATGTCTAAGTGGGTTTCTTCAGCCAATCAGGGAGCGCTACGTTGTGGCACCCTCCTGATCGTCTGTGTGCTCCTGTACTGTCTGACAGGCGGCACACGGCAGTGTTACAATGTAGCGCCTATGCGCTCCATTGTAACCAATGGTGGGAACTTTCAGGTCAGCGGTTGACCGAAAGTGACCTCACCGCTGACCTCAAAGTTCCCACCATTAGTTACAATGGAGTGCATAGGCGCTACATTGTAACATTGCCGTGTGCCGCCTGTCATACAGTACAGGAGCACACAGCCGATCAGGAGGGTGTCACAACGTAGCGCTCCCTGATTGGCTGAAGAAACCCACTTAGACATCAGTCAGAGTGGGTTTCTGGCATTCGGGGAAAGGGGGCCCATGTGAAAACATGGGTCCCCTTTCAGTTCGTGGTCGGGTATCCGTTTTTTTATTTTTTTAAGTACGTGGATTACAAAAGGATTTACCGAGGAGCCGAAAACACTGGATTATGTGAGTTTAATTTTTTCTACAGGTACACAATGGATTCTACTGGAGAAGAGGACTGACCTGCGTGGGAACATAAGGTAAGTATGTGTATATGGAGGTGTGGATGGATGTATTAAAGTTATACTTTCAAGGTGTGTGTGTGTTGTCTTTATTGGGGTATTTTTTTAGTAGTAGTACTACAGGTACCAGCGGGCCCGTTTTTCCGCCGCATGCTGGTACTTGTGGTTCTCCAAGTACCAGCTTGCGGGGGAGGCTTGCTGGGCCTTGTAGTACTGCTACTAAAAACAATATCAATCACTTTTCACAAAGGCTATCAGCCCCCCATCCGCAGCCTATTGGATGGGGGGGACAGCCTCGGGCTTCACCCCTGGCCCTTGGGTGGCTGGGGGGGGGGACCCCTTGATTGAAGGGGTCCCCACTCCCCCAGGGTACCCCGGCCAGGGGTGACTAGTTGGATATTTGATGCCACGGCCGCAAGGCACTGTATAAAAGTGACCCCCGGCTGTGGCATTATCTGTCCAGCTAGTGGAGCCCGGTGCTGGTTTCAAAAATACGGGGGACCCCTACTCTTTTTGTCCCCCGTATTTTTGGAACCAGGACCAGGCGCAGAGCCCGATGCTGGTTGCTTAAATATGGGGGAACCCCTGTCCATTTTTTTCCCATATTTCTGCAACCAGGATCGGCTCAAAGAGCCCGAGGCTGGTTTGCCTTAGGAGGGGGGACCCCACGCAATTTTTTTCCAGAAAATTTATAACATTTCCCCCGTTCCCACTGAAAAACATGCACGGATCTCATGGATCCGTGCATGCCTATACAAACACGGGATAAAAAAGCAGGTCTGTTTTTTTTTTAGCACTTTTTCACGATTTGTATTTTATCACGGCAGTGTTTGGCTATTGTCGGCAGTGTTTGTGTTTTGCACTTTTTAGTAAATTCCCGATTTCTAGCAAATTGCAGGCGTATTTGACCGATGGTGTATTGATTCGTGATTTTTTCCTAGGACTTCCAAAATATTACGAATGCCCTCATCACTGCCGTGATTTTTGCTTAGTAAATTACCGAGATGACACTTTGATGAAAAAACGGCATCTCGGTCAAAATCGGGACCTTAGTAAATATACCCCATGGTGAGGTTGTGTAACTTTTCTACAAAATGCAACCTAGGAGAAATGCATGAAAATGTGGGAAACCATCCTGGCCCCCCAAAAAGTGGCAACTGAGATAGCAGGACCATATAGAAGGGATCCGGTCTGAAGATCGACAGTGTCTAGGTCGACAATGTTTAGGTCGACAGGGTCAGAAGGTCGACATGTTCTAGGTCAAAAGGTCGACGAGAGTTTTTCAATTTTTTATCTTTTTTTACTTTTTAATACTTAACGATCCACGTGGATTACGATAGGAACGGTAATCTGTGCCGAGCGAAGCGGTAGCGGAGCGAGGCACCTTGCCCGAAGCGCGAGCCATGCAAGGGGACACGGTGCACTAATTGGGGTTCCCAGTCACTCTACGAAGAAAACGACACCAAAAAAACATAAAAAACTCATATCGACATTTTGACCTGTCAACCTAGAACACTTCGACCTTCTGACCCTGTCGACCTAGTGACTGTCGACCTATAGTGGTCGACCTAAATATTGTCGACCCAGACACTGTCGATCTAATGATCCACACCCATATAGAAGGCTGTTAGTGAGGGAAGTACTAGAGGGTTTTAAAAGTGTAAAATGGATGATTTTTGCACTAGTGGTTGAAGTGTTTTTCATCAAATTAAAGTCTTTCCAGCATATTGGGGTAAATAAAAATGTATAATGATTTTTCAGTTTTTATACAAATTTGTAAAACATTGTAACAAACCCATTTACCTGCAATTTCAAAACCCCTCTCCCATCAATACACCACGTCCATGTACCTGTCCCTCATCATTTCACCCATTATTGAGCTTTTTAGAGAATTCACTTGAAAACTTACGTATGTTTATTGGCCCAAATTATGCTATTTAAATCCCTCCTAGTACATGAGCATTCATTGCACCAGAGCTTTTGCATTGTGTCCCGATAGTTTTACCTCATAATACAGATTTTCCAAACTTTTCACCTGCTTAGGGTGGCGCACACAAAAAATTTTTTACATTTCATGTTAAAAAGCAATGCAAGTTTGGGATTGATTCACAATTGAAATTCACAGTGTGAGTTCTGAATAATAATTTGTAATTATTCTGCTAATTTTCCAATATACACAATATTAACCCTGAGGTTTTCTAGATATTACGATTGCTACCAGTAAGAATCCGAAAATCAGATTTAGCTTCCTGTGTGCATGTGACCTGAGCACAACCTTGCCTGCTGGGCTGGTGCAGTGTCACTGTTAGTGTTGGCAGGTTAGTGATGGAAAATGTCACTGCCCTGATTTTCAGAGGATTATCAGGATGCTTGCTGCCCAAGCACACCAGTTGTTGGTAGGGGGAAACAGTTTCCGACTGTCGAGACCCCGGCGGTCAGGATACCGACGCCGGAATCCCGACAGCCAAGGGAATCCTGATGGTCGGAATCCTGACCAGGGCCCAAAATCCCAACTAGGGGGGTGGTCCACGGCACCACCCGAAGGGGAATGAATTAGTGTGGAAAGCGTGATGAGCATAGGGAGCCCATGAGGGGATACGCTGCTCTCGCCGTTGGAATCCCGCCTGTCAGGATTCCAGCGTCGGTCTTATCGGGATTCCAGCGTCGGTCTTATGCGTGCTGGGATCTCGTAGGTGGCAGTCCTATTCCCTAGAATAAAGTTTGCATATCACTCTAACATTTATAGAAAAACACCAATGTGTTTACTAGACTTAAAGCATAGCCAAAGATATCGGCAACGATTTGGTCATAGCTTCGCCCTTATCTATGAAGTGCCATGCCAGCCAGGTAAGCTGGAGATATCCATGATCTCTCCTGTATTACCTGTGTAATGAATGGCCCGGATACTTTGATTTTAAAAATGTACAGTAAGTGTATTTTTTATGTATATTATGATGAATGGGCCCCTAAGAGAGAAAGCATATCCAGGACATGGTCTAAATTGCGCACATATAGTAAAGCATTGCAGCACGGCCGTAACTACCTGTTGGGAGAGCGGTGCCTGGCACACAGCGCAAAAGCACTGTGGGCGCAGGACCTCTGCCAGAAACCGTGGGGCCGCAACTACCGCCGCTTGCTGCAGCGCTGACCGGCGAGGTAGCCTTGACCCTTCTCCTGCAAGTGCCGTGGCCACTGCACTGTAGCTGCCTGCCCCCTCCTGCCTCCCCATATCCGGCCGCAGCTAATCCTATCACAGCGGCCGTCCAAAGCCCCGTCCACTTCCTTGTGACACCCCTCCCACCCCAATGTCTGTCTGCTGTATGCAGATTACACTACAGCAGCAGGGAAGCAGTGAGCGAGTGCTTCCCATGCGCTCTTATCACCGCTCCCTGCGCCACCTGTCTTGCACTGCAGTGTGGGGAGAGGGACTCCTAGGGTACAGAACAGAAGTCGGCAGCTGAATAGATAAGTATGTAGTGCAATACACACTCTCACTCATACACACGCACACACACTCTTTCCACACATATACACACACTCTCCCCTTTACCTAGTTAGCGTAATGTGTATAAGGGGCTCTTCTATGGTGTAACATCTATAAGGTGATGGACGGACGCTGCTGCTCTCTGTAATGTGACTGACGAACGCTGCTGCGCTGTGCAATGTGACTGACGGACACTGCTGCGCGGTGTAATGTGACTGACGGACGCTGCTGCGCTGTGTGATGTGACTGATGGACGCTGCTGCTCTGTGTAATCTGACCGACGGACGCTGCTGTGCGGTGTAATGTGACTGATGGACGTTTTTGTGTGCGGTGTAATGTGACTGACGGGTGCTGCTGCGTAGTGTAATGTGACTGACGGATGCTGCTGTGCGGTGTAATGTGACTGACGGATGCTGCTGCGCTGTGTAATGTGACTGACGGACACCACTATGTGGTGTAATGTGACTGACGGACGCCACTGTGCGGTGTAGTGTGATTGACCACTATTTTTGGCACAGGGCACCAAAATGTCTAGTTACTGCTCTGCATTGCAGTAATACAATGTAAAGTCTTGCTATAGATGTTGCCACGCTGATTGTTGCTGCGACTAGTCGTGGATGTGACTCATTTGGCGTGATGCGTGCATATATTCGCACCCACAATCCATAGGCATTACATTGCCTAGTTGCGAGTGCGAATAGTCGCAATTCGGCATACATGTACTGTCATGCTACGGGCTGAATGAGCGTGGCTACATCTGTATTTAGGTAATTTGTAAAGAACTTTGGGGGTCATTGATCGCTCGCTGACGATTTTCACAGTGCAGCGATCAGGTTAAAAAACGGCAAAACTGTGCATGTGTATGCACCGCAATGCGCAGGTGTGTCGTACGGGTACAAAGAGGGTCGGTGCTGTGTTATGGATTTAGCGAAGATTCCATTCACACAGCTGAACGCAAGGTGATTGACAGAAAGAGGGCGTTTATGGGTGTCAACTGAAGGTTTTCTGGGAGTGTTTGGGAAAACACAGGCGTTTGCAGGGCGGGTGTCTGACGTCAATTCCGCCACCAAAAAGACTGAAGTGATCGCAAGGGCTGAGTAAGTCCAGAGCTGCTCTGAAACTGCACAAAATGTTTTTGCTGCGCTCGGCTGCACATGCGTTCGTACACTTGCAAAGTGAACATACACTCCCCCGTGGGCGGCGACTATGTGTTTGCACGGCTGCTAAAAGTTGCTAGCGATCAACTCGAATGACCCCCTTAGTTTACAGGATGTTGGTGGAGGTGAAAGCAAATGTTGCTATGGGGAGTATTTAACAAAGCATGGAGAGAGATAAAGTGGAGGAAGAAATAGCACTAACCAATCAGCCTGTAAAATGAAAGTTAGAAACTGATTGGTTAGTGCTTTATTTCTGTCCTCTTTATCTCTTTCCATGCTTTGACAAATACCCCATTTAATAAGAAAGATTATGCAGATAAATGTGAGGATTTGTTTAGCAGGGGAATACAGACCAAATTTGTTTCATAACAGGGTGTATATTACACACTTTCTACTTTTTAATTTTGCCTTAAATATTTAGCGGCAAGCAGCTGGCACGGTTTACATTGTCTTTTGTGAACAGTTTGTGTACTTTAACCTCTACATACTGTGCACCTTTTGCTCTTCCTGTTTTTATTCTTCTTCTTTATCTGTAAACAATTGTTATCAATTCCAAAGAGAAGTTCTACTTTCCCCATTTCAGTTCCTCCTTCATCTTTTTTTTTTAATGTCCTAGCTGAATTTCTTTTTTCTGTACATTGTGTGGTTAGCGTAGAGCCCTGTGGGGATATTCTTTAATGTGTTCACATGCATTTTATCAGTCTGTAGCTACTGTGGTAATCTGCAGCTGCTGATATACAGTGCATCCGGAAAGTATTCACAGCTCTTCACTTTTTCCACATTTTGTTATGTTACAGCCTTATTCCAAACTGGAATAAATTTATTTTCCCCCTCAAAATTCTACACACAATGCTCCAATAATGACAACGTTAAAAAAGGTTTTTTTGAGATTTTTGCATATTTATTAAAAATAAAAAACTAGAAAGTCACATGTACATAGGCATTCACAGCCTTTGCTCAATACTTTGTGGATGCACCTTTGGCAGCAATTACAGCTGAAAGTCTTTTTGAATATGATGCCACAATCTTGGCACACTTATCTTTGGGCAGTTTCGCCCATTCCTCTTTGCAGCACCTCTCAAGCTCCATCAGGTTGGATGGGAAGCGTCCTCCAGAGATGTTCAATCAGATTCAAGTCTGGGCTCTGGCTGGGCCACTCAATGACGTTCACAGAGTTGTCCTGAAGCCACTCCTTTGATATCTTGGCTGAGTTCTTAGGGTCGTTGTCCTGCTGAAAGATGAACCGTCGCCCCAGTCTGAGGTCAAGAGCGGGTTTTCATCCAGGATGGTGGAGGCCACTGTGCTCATTGGGACCTTCAAAGCAGCAGATATTTTTCTGTACCCTTCCCCAGATTTGTGCCTCGAGACAATCCTGTCTCTGAGGTCTACAGACAATTCCTTTGACTTCATGCTTGGTTTGTGCTCAGACATGCGCTGTCAAGTGTGGGACCTTATATAGACAGGTGTGTGCCTTTCCAAATCAACTGAATTTACCACAGGTGTACTCCAATTAAGCTGTAGGAACATCTCAAGGATGATCAGTGGAAATAAGATGCACTTGAGCTCAATTTTGAGCTTCATGGCAAAGGCTGTGAATACTTATGTACATGTGATTTCTTAGTTTTTTATTTTTAATAAATTAGCAATAATCACAGAAAAACTTTTTTCACATTGTCATTATGGGGTATTGTGTGTAGAATTTTGAGGGAAAAATGAATTTATTCCATACACACACACATAAGAAAATGTGAAAAAGTGAAGCGCTGTGAATACTTTCCGGGTGTACTGTACTACAACCAGGAATCTGAGCTATAACAATGCCTTATAGTCCAGAAACAGTGATGAATACTACACAAACAGTTTCAGGTTCTGAGTGCGCAATCTAACATGAGCATATACAGTAGAAATGTATATGCCATACCTACTCTACTAAAATCTAATAAGCACCATACATGAGGCCGAATCATATAGTACAACATAATTAAATTACATTAAAACAACACACATTTCGGTCAATAACGTTTCAGCCAATATATTCCTTAACTTAATGTAGTGCAGGGGTGGGGAGCCTTCGGCCCTCCAGCTGTTGTTGAACTACACATACCAGCATGCCTTGCGACAGTTTTGCTATTTGGCCATGCAAAAGCGGTTGAAGGGCATGCTGGGATGTGTAGTTCAACAACAGCTGGAGGGCCGAAGGTTCCCCATCCCTGCTGTAGTGGTTTAGCATTGACCATTACAAGATTACCCGGAACATTATAACACCTCTATATTTTACAAACGAAGAGAAGCAGAAAATATTATTTTTATTAGGAATGGTATATCAATAAAACATTAGCTTGGATATATATTCAAAATGAATGAAGGATAAAAAAAATGAGTAAGTAAAACTATAAATGGAAATATAAGGTTCTCAAAGCACAACTCAGGCCCAGGGGTGGTGCACTGTAATACATATAGTTTAGATGTGCCCGTAGGATGACATCTTTATTTTTACATATGCTGTATACCACTTATCATTAGCCAAGGTAATACCTGCGCTACTGAAATGGTCAGTAACGGACAGTTATTGGTTGTAAAAGAACCCAAAGGCAAAACTGTGAAACCAAGGTGGCAGATTAAGCTTATTCTTCTAACGCTTACATTGTAATTGTAACTATTCTGTGATTGTGAACAAGCATTGAGGTGATAGATTTTTTTTTTTAATATACAATCAATCTTCATATTGAGAAATGTCCAGAAAAAAAGTGACAGGTTAACTAGAGATGAGCGGGTTCGGTTCCTCTGAATCCGAACCCGCCCGAACTTTAGGTTTTTTACACGGGTCCGAGCAGGCTCGGATCTTCCCGCCTTGCTCGGCTAACCCGAGCGCGCCCGAACGTCATCATCACGCTGTCGGATTCTCGCGAGGCTCGGATTCTATCGCGAGACTCGGATTCTATATAAGGAGCCGCGCGTCGCCCGCCATTTTCACACGTGCATTGAGAGTCATAGGGAGAGGACGTGGCTGGCGTCCTCTCCGTTTAGAGAAGAGAGAGACACAGTATTTTCGGGGAGCATTATTAGGAGGAGTACTACTGTATACTACTATACTACTTGCTGAAGTGATATTTATAGATTAGATAGTGTGACTGTAAGTGTATTATCTGACTTGTGGGGGAGACACTGACAGTGGGGAGCAGTTAGAGTCTGAGAGCAGGACTCAGGAGTACATATAACGTACAGTGCACACTTTTGCTGCCAGAGTCATTGCCACACTGCCATTGTTGTGACCACACTGACCACCAGTATAATAATATATTTTGTGATTGTCTGCTTAGGCCTCGGAGTACTAGTTGCAAGTTGCAACGTGACCTGTCCTGAAGTGACCACCAGTTTAATAATCAATCACCACCAGTTTAATATATATATATATATATATATATATAATTGTATATAATATATATATATATATATATAATATTGTATACCACCTACCCGTGGTTTTTTTTTTCCATTCTTCTTTATACATACTACTATAGTAGCTTACTGTAGCAGTCTGCGGTGCTGTGCTGACCTGACAGTGTCCAGCAGGTCCGTCATCAGTCATTACATAATAAATATATATAGTACCTGTCCGGCTGCAGTACTAGTGATATTATATTGATTTCATCTCATTATCAATAATTTATCATCCAGTCTAGACTCTATATTAGCAGCAGACACAGTACGTTAGTCCACGGCTGTAGCTACCTCTGTGTCGGCACTCGGCAGTCCATCCATAATTGTATACCACCTACCCGTGGTTTTTTTTTTTTTCTTTCTTCTTTGTACATACTACTATAGAGTATAGTAGCTTACTGTAGCAGTCTGCGGTGCTGCTGAGCTGACAGTGTCCAGCAGGTCCGTCATCAGTCATCATTACCTAATAAATATATTATCTACCTGTCCGGCTGCAGTACTAGTGATATTATATATACATACATATATATATTGATTTCATCTCATTATCAATCATCCAGTCTATATTAGCAGCAGACACAGTACGTTAGTCCACGGCTGTAGCTACCTCTGTGTCGGCACTCAGCAGTCCATCCATAATTGTATACCACCTACCCGTGGTTTTTTTTTTTTCGTTCTTCTTTGTACATACTACTATAGTATAGTAGCTTACTGTAGCAGTCTGCGGTGCTGCTGAGCTGACAGTGTCCAGCAGGTCCGTCATCAGTCATCATTACCTAATAAATATATTATCTACCTGTCCGGCTGCAGTACTAGTGATATTATATATACATACATATATATATTGCTTTCATCTCATTATCAATCATCCAGTCTATATTAGCAGCAGACACAGTACGTTAGTCCACGGCTGTAGCTACCTCTGTGTCGGCACTCAGCAGTCCATCCATAATTGTATACCACCTACCCGTGGTTTTTTTTTTTTTCGTTCTTCTTTGCACATACTACTATAGTATAGTAGCTTACTGTAGCAGTCTGCGGTGCTGCTGAGCTGACAGTGTCCAGCAGGTCCGTCATCAGTCATCATTACCTAATAAATATATTATCTACCTGTCCGGCTGCAGTACTAGTGATATTATATATACATACATATATATATTGATTTCATCTCATTATCAATCATCCAGTCTATATTAGCAGCAGACACAGTACGTTAGTCCACGGCTGTAGCTACCTCTGTGTCGGCACTCGGCAGTCCATCCATAAGTATACTAGTATCCATCCATCTCCATTGTTTACCTGAGGTGCCTTTTAGTTGTGCCTATTAAAATATGGAGAACAAAAATGTTGAGGTTCCAAAATTAGGGAAAGATCAAGATCCACTTCCACCTCGTGCTGAAGCTGCTACCACTAGTCATTGCCGAGACGATGAAATGCCAGCAACGTCGTCTGCCAAGGCCGATGCCCAATGTCATAGTACAGAGCATGTCAAATCCAAAACACCAAATATCAGTAAAAAAAGGACTCCAAAACCTAAAATAAAATTGTCGGAGGAGAAGCGTAAACTTGCCAATATGCCATTTACCACACGGAGTGGCAAGGAACGGCTGAGGCCCTGGCCTATGTTCATGGCTAGTGGTTCAGCTTCACATGAGGATGGAAGCACTCAGCCTCTCGCTAGAAAACTGAAAAGACTCAAGCTGGCAAAAGCACCGCAAAGAACTGTGCGTTCTTCGAAATCCCAAATCCACAAGGAGAGTCCAATTGTGTCGGTTGCGATGCCTGACCTTCCCAACACTGGACGTGAAGAGCATGCGCCTTCCACCATTTGCACGCCCCCTGCAAGTGCTGGAAGGAGCACCCGCAGTCCAGTTCCTGATAGTCAGATTGAAGATGTCAGTGTTGAAGTACACCAGGATGAGAAGGATATGGGTGTTGCTGGCGCTGGGGAGGAAATTGACCAGGAGGATTCTGATGGTGAGGTGGTTTGTTTAAGTCAGGCACCCGGGGAGACACCTGTTGTCCGTGGGAGGAATATGGCCACTGACATGCCTGGTGAAAATACCAAAAAAATCAGCTCTTCGGTGTGGAAGTATTTCAACAGAAATGCGGACAACAGGTGTCAAGCCGTGTGTTGCCTTTGTCAAGCTGTAATAAGTAGGGGTAAGGACGTTGACCACCTCGGAACATCCTCCCTTATACGTCACCTGCAGCGCATTCATAATAAGTCAGTGACAAGTTCAAAAACTTTGGGTGACAGCGGAAGCAGTCCACTGACCAGTAAATCCCTTCCTCTTGTAACCAAGCTCACGCAAACCACCCCACCAACTCCCTCAGTGTCAATTTCCTCCTTCCCCAGGAATGCCAATAGTCCTGCAGGCCATGTCACTGGCAATTCTGACGATTCCTCTCCTGCCTGGGATTCCTCCGATGCATCCTTGCGTGTAACGCCTACTGCTGCTGGCGCTGCTGTTGTTGCTGCTGGGAGTCGATGGTCATCCCAGAGGGGAAGTCGTAAGACCACTTTTACTACTTCCACCAAGCAATTGACTGTCCAACAGTCCTTTGCGAGGAAGATGAAATATCACAGCAGTCATCCTACTGCAAAGCGGATAACTGAGGCCTTGGCATCCTGGGTGGTGAGAAACGTGGTTCCGGTATCCATCATTACTGCAGAGCCAACTAGAGACTTGTTGGAGGTACTGTGTCCCCGGTACCAAATACCATCTAGGTTCCATTTCTCTAGGCAGGCGATACCGAAAATGTACACAGACCTCAGAAAAAGAGTCACCAGTGTCCTAAAAAATGCAGCTGTACCCAATGTCCACTTAACCACGGACATGTGGACAAGTGGAGCAGGGCAGGGTCAGGACTATATGACTGTGACAGCCCACTGGGTAGATGTATGGACTCCCGCCGCAAGAACAGCAGCGGCGGCACCAGTAGCAGCATCTCGCAAACGCCAACTCTTTCCTAGGCAGGCTACGCTTTGTATCACCGGTTTCCAGAATACGCACACAGCTGAAAACCTCTTACGGCAACTGAGGAAGATCATCGCGGAATGGCTTACCCCAATTGGACTCTCCTGTGGATTTGTGGCATCGGACAACGCCAGCAATATTGTGTGTGCATTAAATATGGGCAAATTCCAGCACGTCCCATGTTTTGCACATACCTTGAATTTGGTGGTGCAGAATTATTTAAAAAACGACAGGGGCGTGCAAGAGATGCTGTCGGTGGCCAGAAGAATTGCGGGACACTTTCGGCGTACAGGCACCACGTACAGAAGACTGGAGCACCACCAAAAACTACTGAACCTGCCCTGCCATCATCTGAAGCAAGAAGTGGTAACGAGGTGGAATTCAACCCTCTATATGCTTCAGAGGTTGGAGGAGCAGCAAAAGGCCATTCAAGCCTATGCAATTGAGCACGATATAGGAGGTGGAATGCACCTGTCTCAAGCGCAGTGGAGAATGATTTCAACGTTGTGCAAGGTTCTGATGCCCTTTGAACTTGCCACACGTGAAGTCAGTTCAGACACTGCCAGCCTGAGTCAGGTCATTCCCCTCATCAGGCTTTTGCAGAAGAAGCTGGAGACATTGAAGGAGGAGCTAACACGGAGCGATTCCGCTAGGCATGTGGGACTTGTGGATGGAGCCCTTAATTCGCTTAACAAGGATTCACGGGTGGTCAATCTGTTGAAATCAGAGCACTACATTTTGGCCACCGTGCTCGATCCTAGATTTAAAGCCTACCTTGGATCTCTCTTTCCGGCAGACACAAGTCTGCTGGGGTTGAAAGACCTGCTGGTGAGAAAATTGTCAAGTCAAGCGGAACGCGACCTGTCAACATCTCCTCCTTCACATTCTCCCGCAACTGGGGGTGCGAGGAAAAGGCTCAGAATTCCGAGCCCACCCGTTGGCGGTGATGCAGGGCAGTCTGGAGCGACTGCTGATGCTGACATCTGGTCCGGACTGAAGGACCTGACAACGATTACGGACATGTCGTCTACTGTCACTGCATATGATTCTCTCAACATTGAAAGAATGGTGGAGGATTATATGAGTGACCGCATCCAAGTAGGCACGTCACACAGTCCGTACTTATACTGGCAGGAAAAAGAGGCAATTTGGAGGCCCTTGCACAAACTGGCTTTATTCTACCTAAGTTGCCCTCCCACAAGTGTGTACTCCGAAAGAGTGTTTAGTGCCGCCGCTCACCTTGTCAGCAATCGGCGTACGAGGTTACATCCAGAAAATGTGGAGAAGATGATGTTCATTAAAATGAATTATAATCAATTCCTCCGTGGAGACATTGACCAGCAGCAATTGCCTCCACAAAGTACACAGGGAGCTGAGATGGTGGATTCCAGTGGGGACGAATTGATAATCTGTGAGGAGGGGGATGTACACGGTGATATATCGGAGGATGATGATGAGGTGGACATCTTGCCTCTGTAGAGCCAGTTTGTGCAAGGAGAGATTAATTGCTTCTTTTTTGGTGGGGGTCCAAACCAACCCATCATTCCAGTCACAGTCGTGTGGCAGACCCTGTCACTGAAATGATGGGTTGGTTAAAGTGTGCATGTCCTGTTTATACAACATAAGGGTGGGTGGGAGGGCTCAAGGACAATTCCATATTGCACCTCTTTTTTCTTTAATTTTTCTTTGCGTCATGTGCTGTTTGGGGAGGGTTTTTTGGAAGGGACATCCTGCGTGACACTGCAGTGCCACTCCTAGATGGGCCCGGTGTTTGTGTCGGCCACTAGGGTCGCTTATCTTACTCACACAGCTACCTCATTGCGCCTCTTTTTTTCTTTGCGTCATGTGCTGTTTGGGGAGGGTTTTTTGGAAGGGACATCCTGCGTGACACTGCAGTGCCACTCCTAGATGGGCCCGGTGTTTGTGTCGGCCACTAGGGTCGCTTATCTTACTCACACAGCTACCTCATTGCGCCTCTTTTTTTCTTTGCGTCATGTGCTGTTTGGGGAGGGTTTTTTGGAAGGGACATCCTGCGTGACACTGCAGTGACACTCCTAGATGGGCCCGGTGTTTGTGTCGGCCACTAGGGTCGCTTATCTTACTCACACAGCTACCTCATTGCGCCTCTTTTTTTCTTTGCGTCATGTGCTGTTTGGGGAGGGTTTTTTGGAAGGGACATCCTGCGTGACACTGCAGTGACACTCCTAGATGGGCCCGGTGTTTGTGTCGGCCACTAGGGTCGCTTATCTTACTCACACAGCTACCTCATTGCGCCTCTTTTTTTCTTTGCGTCATGTGCTGTTTGGGGAGGGTTTTTTGGAAGGGACATCCTGCGTGACACTGCAGTGACACTCCTAGATGGGCCCGGTGTTTGTGTCGGCCACTAGGGTCGCTTATCTTACTCACACAGCTACCTCATTGCGCCTCTTTTTTTCTTTGCGTCATGTGCTGTTTGGGGAGGGTTTTTTGGAAGGGACATCCTGCGTGACACTGCAGTGACACTCCTAGATGGGCCCGGTGTTTGTGTCGGCCACTAGGGTCGCTTATCTTACTCACACAGCTACCTCATTGCACCTCTTTTTTTCTTTGCGTCATGTGCTGTTTGGGGAGGGTTTTTTGGAAGGGACATCCTGCGTGACACTGCAGTGACACTCCTAGATGGGCCCGGTGTTTGTGTCGGCCACTAGGGTCGCTTATCTTACTCACACAGCTACCTCATTGCGCCTCTTTTTTTCTTTGCGTCATGTGCTGTTTGGGGAGGGTTTTTTGGAAGGGACATCCTGCGTGACACTGCAGTGACACTCCTAGATGGGCCCGGTGTTTGTGTCGGCCACTAGGGTCGCTTATCTTACTCACACAGCTACCTCATTGCGCCTCTTTTTTTCTTTGCGTCATGTGCTGTTTGGGGAGGGTTTTTTGGAAGGGACATCCTGCGTGACACTGCAGTGACACTCCTAGATGGGCCCGGTGTTTGTGTCGGCCACTAGGGTCGCTTATCTTACTCACACAGCTACCTCATTGCGCCTCTTTTTTTCTTTGCGTCATGTGCTGTTTGGGGAGGGTTTTTGGAAGGGACATCCTGCGTGACACTGCAGTGACACTCCTAGATGGGCTCGGTGTTTGTGTCGGCCACTAGGGTCGCTTATCTTACTCACACAGCTACCTCATTGCGCCTCTTTTTTTCTTTGCGTCATGTGCTGTTTGGGGAGGGTTTTTTGGAAGGGACATCCTGCGTGACACTGCAGTGACACTCCTAGATGGGCCCGGTGTTTGTGTCGGCCACTAGGGTCGCTTAGCTTAGTCATCCAGCGACCTAGGTGCAAATTTTAGGACTAAAAATAATATTGTGAGGTGTGAGGTATTCAGAATAGACTGAAAATGAGTGTAAATTATGGCTTTTGAGGTTAATAATACTTTGGGATCAAAATGACCCCCAAATTCTATGATTTAAGCTGTTTTTTAGTGTTTTTTGAAAAAAACACCCGAATCCAAAACACACCCGAATCCGACAAAAAAAATTCGGTGAGGTTTTGCCAAAACGCGGTCGAACCCAAAACACGGCCGCGGAACCGAACCCAAAACCAAAACACAAAACCCGAAAAATTTCCGGCGCTCATCTCTAAGGTTAACACGGTATACTATACTATAGATCTACTTTAAAAAGGTCTACAGTCAATCGGTCTACCTCTAATGGAAGACATGCATTAGGTTGACAAGGTCAACATGGTCAAAAGGTTGACATGTAAAAGGAAGACGGTTCAAAGGTTGACAGGGTCAAATGTTCGACATGGTTAAAAGGTCGACATGACAATGGTCGACACACATATGGTAGGGTGTTTACTTTTTTAATTCTTTTCAATTTTATCATACTTTACCATCCACGTGGACTACGATTAATAATAGTAACCTATGCTGAGCACAGTGGTAGCGGAGCAATGCACCTTGCCCAAAGCAGGACGCATTACACTAATGGGGCTTGTTTGTAGTAGAAAAGTGACAAAAAGCACAAAAAAAGAAAAAAAAGTCTACCTTTTTTGTGTCGACCATTTCCATGTTGACCTTTTGACCATGTTGACTTTTCCTACTGTCTACCTATTCTATGTCGACCTTTTGACCCTGTCGACCTTTTGACCCTGTTGACCTAACGCATGTCTACCATTAGTGGTAGAACTATTGACTGTAGACCTTTTTAGTGTAGATCAAATAATCCACATCCGGTTAACACCTGCAAAGTGAAACGGAGAAAAACATACAGTTAGAGAAGGTCCATACAGTATATACTGTATTTGCAGATTTTCAGCTTTAATTCAAGGAGTTGAACAAAACTTTTATATGAAACGTTTAAGGATTGAAAATATTTTTATACATAGTCTCCAATTTTCAGGGGCTCAAATGTAATTGGACAAATTATCATAATCATAAATAAAATGTTAATTTTTAATTCTTTGGCGAGAATCTTTTGCAGGGGGTGTAGTATGGTAACCCGGCGCAAAGCACACCTGCGCCGGAATCCCGACCGCCGGCATACCGACAGCTGGGCGAGCGCAAATGATCCCCTTGCGGGCACGTGCGCCACTCTATCTATTCTCCCTCCAGTGGACCCCCAAGAGGGAGAAAAGGTGTCGGTATGCCGGGTGTTGGGATTCCGGCGCTGGTATACTGTGCACCGGGATCCCGACAGCCGGAAAACTGGAGACCAGTAGCGGATCTTGCCACAGGCAAGCAGGACTTTTGCCCGGGGCGCCGCCTTCCGGAGGGCACCGGCGCCATCCGGAGTGCGCTGCACCGTGGCAAGATCCGCTACTGTGCCCCCCCCGCCGTCACCCCCGCCGCTGTGCCCCCCGCTGGTCCCCTGCTCTGAAGGGAACCAGACGCTACGCGTCTAGTTTCCCTTTGTGGAGGGGACCTTTGCTGTGCGGTGCGCGATGACGTCATCGCGCACCGACAGCATTGTGGCACAGACGCTAGGGGTTATAATTGACCTCTAGTGTCTATGCTGATCGAGTAGAGGAGCGGCGCCGGTGGCTGTCTGCAGCGGTCTGGATCAGGAACGGGGATAGTAAGTATACTTTTTTCTATTTTTTTTTATTCCAGCAGCGCTACAGGGGGAACAAATGGGGGCATTACTGACCACGCCCCCCGTGTGAAGCCACGCCCCTATAGTTTTGCCCGGGGCGCAACCATAGCCAGAACCGGTCCTGCTGGAGACCACCCCTTTGCAGGCAATGCCTGTCTGAAGTCTGGAACCAATGGACATCAGCAAATGCAGGGTTTCTTCCTTTGTTATGTTATGCCAGGACTTTACTGAAGAGGGATTCGGTCAGAATACCGACACTGAAATAATGACACTGCTCATAATGCCGACGCAGGTATCCCAACATGGATTGAAATGCTGGTGCTAGGATCCCGAACGCCGGAATCCCGATTGAGGTCTGCCAGGACAGCGCACTGGTAAACCGCAGCAGGGAGGGGGTGGGGGGGGTTAGGTTTAGGCTGTGGGGGGAGGGATAAGTTTCGGCTGTAGGGGGGAGGGTTAAGTTTTATTTATTTATTTATTAGCAGTTTCTTATATAGCGCAGCATATTCCGTTGCACTTTACAATTGAAACAACAGTAATGAAACAAAACTGGGTAAAAACAGACAGACATAGAGGTAGGAAGGCCCTGCTCGCAAGCTTACAATCTATAGGGAAATAGGCATTGATACACAAGGATAGATGCTACCTATTGCATAATGGTCCACCAGATTGCTAGGTTCTTAATGGGTTATATGATATGATCACCCCGCAATGTTGGCCAAGTGTCAGGAGGGTGTGAGAGTAAAGAAAGACAAGATATGTAGATATGTGATGTTATGTATACTGTACAGAGAGGATGTAATTAGATAGGGAAGCACTGAAGGTTATGTGGGTGGGTCTGGAATTTGATAGGCTTGTCTGAAGAGGTGAGTTTTCAGGGAGCGTTTAAAAGTTTGGAGACTCAAGGCGAGTCTTATTGTGGTGGGAGGGCATTCCACAGAGTGGGTGAAGCTCGGATAAAGTCCTGTAATTTTGAGTGTGAACAAATAATGCGTGTGAATGAGAGATGAAGATCTTGTGCAGAGTGGAGAAGTCGGGTAGGGAGATATTTTGAGATGAGTGAAGAGATGTATGTTGGTGCAGTTTGGTTAATAGTCTTGGGGCAGTACGGATGATGTAATGGTTAGCATTACTGCCTCACAGCACTGAGGTCATGGGTTCAATTCCCACCATGGCCCTAACTGTGTGGAGTTTGTATATTCTCCCCGTACTTGCGTGGGTTTCCTCCGGGTACTCCGGTTTCCTCCCACAATCCAAAAATATACTGGCAGGTTAATTGGCTCCCAACAAAATTAACCCTAGGGTGAATGTGTGTGCGTGTACATGTGATAGGGAATATAGATTGTAAGCTCCACTGGGGCAGGTACTGATGTGAATGGCCAATTCTCTGTAAAGCGCTGCGGAATATGTGTGCGCTATATAAATAACTGGTAATAAATAATAAATAGTCTTGTATGTCAGTAAAAGTATTTTATATTTAATACGGTAGAAAACTGGTAACCAATGGAGGGACTGACAGAGCGGATCTGGAGACGATGAACGTCTAGCGAGGAAGATTAGTCTCGCAGCTGCATTTAAAATGGATTGTAGTGGTGAGAGCCTATGTTTCGGAAGACCGGTCAGGAGACTATTACAATAATCAATGCGGGAGATAATGAGAGCATGGATTAGAGTTTTTGCTGTGTCTTGTGTAAGATATGGTCGCATTTTGGATATGTTTCTTAGATGTATGTAACATGATCTTGAAACAGATTGAATGTGGGGAACAAAGGACAGTTCAGAGTCAAGAATGACACCTAGGCAGCGAGCTTGTGGGGTAGGGATGATTGGAGAGTTCTCAACAGTGATAGAGATATCAGGTTGGAAACTACTATTGGCCGGTGAAAATATAATTAATTCTATTTTTGAAATATTAAGTTTGAGGTGGCGAGATGTCATCCAAGATGAAATGGCAGAAGGGCATTCAGTGACACGGCCCAATACAGATGGTAACAAATCTGGGGAGGATAGGTAGCTTTGAGTATCATCCGCATACATCCGCATACAGATGGTACTGAAATCCGAAATTAGTTGATTAGTTTGCCAAGAGATGAGGTATAGATAGAGAAAAGCAGAGGACCTAAGACTGAGCCTTGCGGTACTCCAACTGAAAGGTAGCGAAGAGGAGGTGGAATCAGGGAAACGAACACTGAAGGAGCGATTAGATAGGTAGGATGAGAACCAAGAAAGGGCTGTGTCCTGAATACCTAGGGATTGTAGTGTTTGTATGAAAAGAGAGTGGTCAACAGTGTCAAAAGCTGCAGAGAGATCAAGGAGAATAAGTAGGGAGTAATGGCCTTTAGATTTAGCAGTGACCAAATCATTCACTACCTTAGTCAGTGCTGTCTCTGTGGAGTGTTGGGCACAAAGGGGGTGATTCCGAGTTGTTCGCTCGCAAGCTGCTTTTAGCAGCATTGCACACGCTAAGCCGCAGCCTACTGGGAGTGAATCTTAGCTTCTCAAAATTACGAACGAAAGATTTGCAATATTGCGAAAAGACTTCTCTGTGCAGTTTCTGAGTAGCTCGAGACTTACTCTGCCAGTGCGATCAGTTCAGTGCTTGTCGTTCCTGGTTTGACGTCACAAACACACCCAGCGTTCGCCCAGACACTCCTCCGTTTCTCCAGCCACTCCCGCAATTTTCCCAGAAACGGTAGCGTTTTTTCAAACACTCCCATAAAACGGCCAGTTTCTGCCCAGAAACACCCACTTCCTGTCAATCACATTACGATCACCAGAACGAAGAAAAAACCTTGTAATGCCGTGAGTAAAATACCAAACTTCATAACAAATTTACTTGGCGCAGTCGCAGTGCGAACATTGCGCATGCGCAATAAGCGGAAAGTCTCTGCGATGCGAAGAAAATTACAGAGCGAACAACTCGGAATGACCACCAAAATCCTGACTGAAGTGTGTCCAGTAGGCTGTGTGAGTTAAGAAAGTGTGTGAGGCGAGTGTAGGCAAGTCTCTCAAGTAGCTTGGAGTGCCATGGGAGCTGAGAGATGGGACGGTAGTTTGAGAGAGAGTTAGGGTCAGAGTTTTGTTTTTTTCAGACTGGGAGTAATTACTGCATGCTTGTACAGAGAAGGAAAGATACCAGTAGACAGAGAGAGATTGCAGATTTTAGTTACACAGCACAGCAGACAGAGCTCTTAAGGCTTGATGCATCTCTCACTCAGGGAGTGCTAGCTCTGACAGAGGCCATTAGGGATGTGTTGCAGATTTCAGAAAAAGTAACAGTAGAATCTTATTTTAATATAAAAAAATAAATCCTCAGTTATTTTCCCTGCATCAAAAGAGTTAAATTCTCTTTTTGAAGAGACTTGGGTAAATCCAGAGAGAGAGTTTCAAATCCCTAAAATATTGCTCACCTCATTTCCTTTCCCTCACGATGATAGGAAGAAATGGGAAATCCACCGATAGTGGACGCCTCAGTATCTAGATTGTCACGTAAAATTATTTTACCTGTCCCAGGCGCAGCCTCTTTCAAGGATACGGCTGATCACAAGATTGAGATCACACGCAAATCTCTGTACACAGCTGCTGCGGTAGCCCAAAGACCCACTATTACTTGTGCATGGATATCTAGAGCCATTGCAAAATGGTCAGGTAATCTAATTGATGATTTAGATTCTCTGCATAGATTTGAAATTGATTAACTCTTGCATCACATTCAGGACTCTGCAAATTTTATGGTGGAGGCCATGAAGGAAATTGGCCTGCTCAACGCACGTGTTACGGCCATGGTAGTGTCAGCACGCAGAGGCTTATGGTTACGCCAATGGACTGCAGAGGTGGATTCCAGGAGAAGCGTGGAGAGCCTCTCCTTCACAGGGGAGGCCTTGTTTGGAGATGAACTGGATACGTGGATATCCAAGGCAACTGTGGGTGAGTCGACATACCTTCCTTCCGCAGCTACCCCGGCTAGAAAGTCATATTCTGCCCCTACGTTCCAGTCCTTTCGGACAGCAAAATGTAAAAACAAATCCAAAGGTTCCTCCACTGCCTTCAGAGGTGGTCGAGGAAAATCCAGAAAACCTGCAACTACAGGTTCTCAGGAACAGAACTCAGGTTCTGCTTCCTCAAAGCCTTCAGCATGACGGTGGACTACACTGCCTGAAGAACAGGCAGGTGGAAGCACGTTTAAAGGATTTCAGTCACATCTGGGCAACGTCATGCCTGGATCCCTGGGTCAAGGATCTTATTACCCAGGGATACAGACTGGAGTTTACAGAACTCCCACCTCACAGATTCTTCAAATCAGGCTTACCAGCTTCTCAGGAAGCAAGTACAATCCTGCAAATCAAAAGTTGGTACAGACCCAGGTCATTGTCCCGGTTCCACCTCAGCTACAGAACAAGGACTATTATTCCAACCTGTTTGTGGTACCAAAGCCGGAGGGTTCGGTTAGAGCCATCCTAAACCTAAAATATCTGAACCCGTATTTATGGGTATTCAATTTCAAGATGGAGTCTCTGAGAGCGGTGATCTCAGGTCTGCAGGAAGGGGAATTCCTGGTGTCTCTGGATATCAAGGATGCGTACCTTCATATTCCGATCTGGCTGCCTCATCAGGCTTATCTAAGGTTTGCAATACAGGACTGTCACTACCAGTTCCAAGCCCTGCCATTTGGCCTTTCCACAGCACCGAGGGTGTTCACCAAGGTCATGGCAGAGATGATGCTCCTCCACCGCAAACAGGGAGTGAACATAATTCCATACCTGGACGATCTACTGATAAAGGCATATTCCAGGCAGAGGTTGTTGCAAAGCATTGCCCTCTCAACCCGACTACTCCAGGATCACGGGTGGATTCTGAACCTACCAAACTCCCACCTGGAACCAACACGGAGGCTTCCGTTCCTGGGGATGATACTGGATATGGAGGAACAGAAGGTATTCCTTCCGTTGGAAAAGACATTGATAATCCAGTCAATGGTGTGGGATGTACTGAAGCCAACTCGGATATCGGTGCATCAGTGCATTTGCCTTCTGGGGAAGATGGTAGCCTCTTACAAGGCTCTGCAGTACGGAAAGGTTTCATGCAAGGACCTTCCAGCTGGATCTGTTGGACAAATGGTCCGGATTGCATCTTCACATGCACCAGGGGATACGTCTGTTACCAAAAGCCAGGATTTCTCTTCTGTGGTGGCTTAAGACTTCTCACCTGACCAAGGGTCGAAGGTTCGGGATTCAAATTGGATTCTGCTAACCACATACGTAAGCCTGAGAGGTTGGGGAGCCGTCACCCAAGGGGAACAGTTCCAAGGAAAATGGTCAAGTCAGGAAACCATCCTTCCGATCAACGTTCTGGAGCTAAGGGCCAAATACAACGCCCTTCTACAGGCGTTGCATCTTTTTCAAGATCACGCCATACAAGTTCAGTCGGCAATCTTCATTCCAGGAGTAGACAACTGGGAAGCGGACTTCCTCAGCAGACACGACCTCCACCCAGGAGAGTGGGGCCTCCACCCGCAGGTGTTCGAGTTCTTGACACGTCGGTGGAGAATTCCACAAATAGACATGATGGCCTCTAGTCTCAACAAGAAGCTCAAACGGTATTGTTCCAGGTCGAGGGACCCACAATCATTGGCGGTGGATGGTCTGGTGATTCCATGGGTCTACCAGATGGTTTACGTGTTTCCACCTCTTCCATTGATCCCCAGAATTCTCAAAAGAATAAAAAGGGAAAAGGTTCAAGCATTTCTCATTGCTCCGGACTGGCCAAGAAGGGCCTGGAAAGCGGATCTACTGGAGATGCGCCTAGAGGACCCGTGGCCTCTGCCTCTTCCAGAGGATCTTCTACAACAGGGGCAGTTTGTCTATCAAGACTTAACACAGCTACGTTTGACGGCATGGAGGTTGAACATCTAATCCTAGCCCAGAAGGGAATTCTGGACAAGGTTATTCCAAACCTGATCCAAGCCAGGAAAGGGGTAACGTCTAAACATTACCACCGTGTTTGAAAAAAAATATGTCTCGTGGTGTGAAAACTGGAAATTTCCTACAGTGGAATTTCAACTGGGACGTTTTCTCCTTTTTCTACAGTCAGTTGTGGATGTGGGCCTACGTTTGGGCTCCTTAAAAGTTGGCTTTATCCATTTTCTTCCAGAAACAGTTGGCTTCCCTCCCTGAGGTTCAGACGTTCTTAAAGGGTGTTCTGCACATCCAACCACCCTTTGTGCCCTCGTCACCTTGGATTCTCAACGTGGTTTTGCAGTTTCTACAGTCAGAATGGTTTGAGCCTTTACAGGAGGTTGACGTGAAGTTTCTTTCTTACGTGAAAGACCGTTACACTGTTGGCCTTGGCTTCTGCAAGGCGTGTGTCCGAACTAGGGGCGTTGTCTCACAAAAGCCCCTATTTGATTTTTCATGAGGATAGAGCTGAACTCAGAACTCGTCAGCAATTTCTTCCTAAAGTGGTGTCTGCGTTTCACATCAACCAACCTATTGTGGTTCCGGTGCTTACTGACACCTCTGATACCTCAAAGTCCCTGGATGTTGTGAGGGCTTTGAAGATCTATGTGCAGAGGACAGTTCATCACAGAAAATCTGACTCGTTGTTTGTTCTCTATGATCCCAAGAAAATTGGGTGTCCTGCTTCAAAGCAGTCTGTTGCTCGCTGGATCAGGCTTACTATCCAGCATTCTTATTCCTCGGCAGGATTGCCAGTTCCTAAACTACAGGCCCACTCTACTAGGTCAGTGGGTTCTTCCTGGGCGGCTGTCCGGGGAGTCTCGGCTTTACAGCTCTGCCGAGCAGCTACTTGGTCTGGATCGAACACATTTGCCAAGTTCTACAAGTTCGATACTTTGGCCTCTGAGGACCTTCAGTTTGGTCAATCAGTTCTGCAGGAACCTCAGCACTCTCCCACCCGGTTTGGGAGCTTTGTTACATCCCCATGGTACTAATATGGACCCCAGTATCCTCTGGGACGTAAGGGAAAATAGGATTTTAATTACCTACCGGTAAATCCTTTTCTCGTAGTCCATAGAGGATACTGGGCACCCGCCCAGTGCTTCGTGTTTCCTGCTCTGTTACTTTGTTAAGTAATGTTGGTTCAGCGGTTGCTGTTCCTGTTCAGTTTTGGTTAGCATGGCTTTCCTCTTGTTTGTGTGTGCTGGTTCGAATCTCACCACTGATCTGTTACATCCTTCCTCAGGATATGTCCGTCTCCTCGGGCACAGTTTCTAGACTGAGTCTGGTAGGAGGGACATAGAGGG
Organism: Pseudophryne corroboree; assembly: GCF_028390025.1. Taxonomy (NCBI): domain Eukaryota; kingdom Metazoa; phylum Chordata; class Amphibia; order Anura; family Myobatrachidae; genus Pseudophryne; species Pseudophryne corroboree. The sequence goes on along the minus strand of NC_086444.1, from coordinate 168,918,993 downwards.
AGGAGACAATGCACACTATTGATTTCTTAAAGTGCCAAGGCTCCTAGTGGACCCGTCTATACCCCATGGTACTAATGTGAACCCCAGTATCCTCTACGGACTACGAGAAAAGGATTTACCGGTAGGTAATTAAAATCCTATTTTCTCTGCACATGTTATATCTGCCTCCCCTGCAGTGCACATGGTTTTTCACATTAAAGAACAATTTTGCTGCTGTAATCAGGTCTGAATTAGGCCCTGAGTCTCTGAATTTCAGATCTATGGCAAATTTACTAATTTAAAAATAAATAATTCCAAATCCACGCCCTTAAATATGTCTTCCTCGACATCCAGTTCACATTTTCTTGGCACCCCACCCAAATTAATTACCTTGGCATCACAATCACCAGAAATGTATCACATCTGTTTCAGGCCAATTATCTCCCTCCCCTATCCACGATATTGGGGGTCATTCCGAGTTGATCGCTAGCTGCCAATGGGGGTAATTCTGAGTTGATCGCAGCAGGAACTTTGTTAGCAGTTGGGCAAAACCATGTGCACTGCAGGGGAGGCAGATATAACATGTGCAGAGAGAGTTAGATTTGGGTGTGGTGTGTTCAATCTGCAATCTAAATTGCAGTGTAAAAATAAAGTTCGGAATGACCCCCATTGTCAGATTACTCTTCCTGGTAACCTACAGGACTTTCTTAGCTGTGACAAGTGAGCGCAGTGAAGATTAATTCTCTCCCTATAATTCTCTATATCCTGCAGACATTTCCCATTCGTGTCTCCCCATTTAGTTTCCTACTTCAGAATCTTAAATTAAAACATGTATCTGAGCAGGGTGAACACCCCATCTAAAACTTGAGGTTTTAAATAGACAGAAAGAAAGAGCTCCAAACTATGTGTTTCTATAGAGGAAAAAGGCCTTTCCACGCTCTCCAAACTAGCTCCCTGGCAGGCTCGCTTACCTGTGCTCACGCATCATAATACAACCCCTACCCTTCACTGGGTCTACAGGTCAAGCAGTATTGGTTGACAGTAACTAGGTCGACAGGGTCTCTAGGTCGACATGTTCTTGGTCGACAGGTCAAAAGGTCAACATGAGTTTTTCACAATTTAATTATTTTTGTTTACTTTTTCATACTTGACGATCCACGTGGACTACAATTGGGAATAGTAACCTGTGCCGAGCGCAGCGGTAGCGGAGCGAGGCACCTTGCCCAAAGCATACCGAGCAAAGCAAGCCATTCGAGGGGACACAGTGCACTAATTGGGGTTCCCAGTCACTGTACGTAGAAAATGACACAAAAATATTTTTTAAAAGTCATGTCGACCTAGAAACCCTGTCGACCTAGAATCCCTGTCGACCTAAGTGTGGTCGACCTTCCATACCACACCCCCTTCACTGTTGGAGCAAACTCAGACCCTCCTCTCAGTTGTCATCTGAATTTGGTCCCTTGACATCTTTTCTACATAATCCAAATTTCCCCCGGGTCTGCAGATGACAGGCTTTTATTTTTGGGTGTCTAGCCTGTGGTTTTGTGAACCCGGTGTTAGTGAAGTCTGTGCGGGCAACTGGAGGACTATGTGAATATTAGGCTGGTCTGTAGGAATCAGTGAGAAGAAGGAGCAATCCCTGACCGGGGATCGAACCCGGGCCTCGGCAGAGGAAGCCGTATCCTGACCACTGGATCACCAGGGACTTTGATAGCAGGATGATGAATGTATAGGTGAGACTGTACTGGATATAGTGTCACAGGAGTAGGTGCTTATGTACTCAAGGTTACTGGCAAGATAGTAAGATGGACTGGTTACTGGTGAGACTGGGATGCAACTGTAATGCGGGCTGGTACCGGATATAACTGGAAACACAACTGAAAGTAGAACGATGACTGTGGCTATAACTCTAGTACGAGGCTGAAGAACCCTGCGGCTGTGACGGTAGAATACTGCAGCTGTGGTTTTCAGTTGAGACTGTGGAATACTGCGACTGTGCCTTTAAGATGAAACACTGCAACTGTGCCTTTGAGACTGAGGAATACTGTACTGTGCCTTTAAGATGAAACACTGCAACTGTGCCTTTAAGTTGAGACATGTGGAAATACTGGATATCAATGGTAACACAAATGTAATCCATACTGGGTAACAAAGGAACAGAGTTTTCACAGGAACTGAAGTACAAGTGTTACCTTTAGGGAGCTCAGCTTCAAAGCTCACACAGAGCTGTGTGTGACACGAGGAACTGGCAGCGTTTCTAACTCCAGCCTTCAGACTTATACTTCCTGGTCCTTGGTGATTGGTGAGCAGTGTCAGGTGATTCAGAGAGTCTCAGGCTGGCACAGGATTGGACAGCTCTGGGTCAGGTGAACAGTCACTGTCGTGAGTACTCTAGACTAGGCTGTGAAGTGGAGCGAGGCCTAGCAGGCCGAGAGAACACTGAAGCCTGAACTTCTGCAAACAAACAGAAGATGCTGTTTTTTTAGGCCTAAACTTCAGATTGCTGCATTCAGACTCACACAGAAGATCACCACAGGTGGAGCTCGTTAACTATTACCTTCCAGGCAGAGAACTCAGGAAACTCATGGTATTGGCATGCTGTTTATCTCAGTGAGCAAAAAGGCACAGGATCCAGGACAGATGGCAGGGGTAAGTCACCAAATACGAGAACTACAGTCAGGATCGTGACAGTACCCCCCTCTTCAAGGGTGGACTCCGGACACCCATCTTTGGTCTTAGAGGAACTTGAGAAATTCATATAGAAGAACTTAGGACCTTCGTTGATACCTCTTCTTCTTACGGGAACATTTGGTCTTGACCAGGGAGAGTGGAATCTCCTGTAAAGAAAAAACTTCCTTAGAAAACATGGGACCTCCCCTGAAAGAAGTAGCATCATAAACTGGATCAAATTCAGAGTCTGAGTCCAAGTCTATTGGAAGATACCAGTCTTCTTTGGGAGTAACTACATCCGTTTTGTAAGCTGCATTAACAAGTTCAGAACAACACAAGGAACTTGGAGTGGAATCAATGGAAACATAACCAACACTTAAATCAACAGGCTGTTGTCTTTGTACTGTTTTCCCAATTCTTGGCATTCCTGAAATTCCTAATGTATTGGTTCATCAAGGCATTATCTTGCTCAGAAAGCGATGGGTCAGAAAACGGAGCATTGGCAGAATGTTCTAAAGACTGAGTGGAGGATGAAATTGGACTCAAGGAAACAGATGCCACTGAAACAACATTAGACTGAGGTACCCATTCAGACATAAGGTCAATAGCCTTGGTATTTTTCTTGACTTTAGATGCTACAGCAGAATTATCCCGACATCGACGAGAAGAGGTATTAGAATTCCCCGCAGAAGCTGTGGACTTAGTGCAGGAAGACAAGGAAACAGAATCAGAGACAGACTGAAGTCTAATTTTAGAACTAGATGGTGGAAGTCCTTTACTGGGACCAACTGACAAAAGTTCTTTACTCGAACCAATGCTTGGAATCGGTTTGAGTCCAGATGAGCTTGAACAGACTGAAACTGGAGAAATCTTGGGCTGGACAAGTAGGACCGGATTGGATCCGAGGATACTTGAATTGGCTGAAACCAAAGGAGACTGACCAGGCTGGTCCTGGAGTATTGCTGGACCAGCTGGAACCGGGACGGGCTGACCAGGCTGGTCCTGGAGTATTGTTGGACCGGCAGGAGACGGGACGGGCTGACCAGGTGGAGCCTGGAGTATTGCTGGAACCGGGACGGACTGACCAGGCTGGGCCTGGAGTATTGCTGGACCGGCTGGAACCGGGACGGACTGACCAGGCTGGGCCTGGAGTATTGCTGGACCAGCTGGAACCGGGACGGACTGACCAGGTGGAGCCTGGAGTATTGCTGGACCGGCAGGAGCCGGGACGGACTGCCCAGGCTGGGCCTGGAGTATTGCTGGACCAGCTGAAACCAGAGGAGACGGATTCCGGCTGGAACTGGAGTGAGTAGAATCCAAGTGTTCAGATGGTCCATCCTGGACCTGAACCTTGTTGTATACCAACAGGGTGGTGCACTCTGAGGATGGCAAACAGGAGTTCATAACTGCATCTGTAGCACAAAGATTCCCATCTGGAAACTTGACTCTGGATACCTCCCTTGTGGCTGAAACTGTGGTGACCCCTCCTGGGGTTGACAAATCAGACACCTCACTCAGGGTTGCTATCTCCAGCACCCCTCCTGGGGTTGACAGATCAGACACTCCTTCCTGAGTAGAAGACTCATATGCCCCTATTAGAGCCTGAACACTGGATAACCCTCCTTGGGCTGCACACTCGGAGCCCCCTCCTGGGGCTGGATGCTCTAAACCCCCTCCTGGGGCAGAAGACACGGACGCCCCTCCTTGGGCTGTAGACACGGACGCCCCTCCTTGGACTGTAGACACGGATGCCCCTCCTTGGGCTGTAGACACGGACACCCCTCCTTGGGCTGTAGACACGGACGCCCCTCCTTGGGCTGTAGACACGGACGCCCCTCCTTGGGCTGTAGAAATGGTCGCCCCTCCTTGGGCTGTAGACACGGACGCCCCTCCTTGGGCTGTAGACACGGACTCCTCTGTGACTCTAAATGGCTTGAACATTCTTCTCTGGACACACAACTTGGAATAAGGTCTTTTAATCACCGGACCCCAGTCATAAATTTGAGTCTCTTTCAGAGTAGCCTTCTTGATACCCCCGTCAGCAGTAGCAGGATCGGCTACTGTGGATGAGTTGTAGACATGAGCGCTATGATACGGAGATTTGTCACCATTCCCTGGCTTGCGAAGAATGCAGTCTTTAACAAAATGACCGGAATTTCCACAGTAAAGACAGAGGTGTAGCTCCCTACGCCGCTGACGTTCAGCTTCAGAGAGCTTGGGCCGTGGATAGCTCTGATGAACAACTTTTCCTTGCACAGAGGAAGAGACTTTATTAACTGGATGGGACAAAACAGGATCAACAACGTTGGTAGTATTCCTGAAGAGATCAGGCATCACAGAAAGAATACTAGACAAAAGTTCTTGTAACTGTAATAACATCTGGTAGAAAATCTGCAGTTGGTCAGGAGTCTTAGTGCAGAAAGTCAGAGAATCTCTGGAGAACGAATTCCGCTGCAGACACTGTGCCAATTGATGCTGAGTCGACTCCAAACCCTCCAAGCGTCCTGCAATATTGCTTAGGAGGTCCTGCGTCAGACAAACACTTTCGGCCGGGTCCATGGGGCCAGTTCCTACTGTCATGACTGTGGTTTTGTGAACCCGGTGTTAGTGAAGTCTGTGCGGGCAACTGGAGGACTATGGGAATATTAGGCTGGTCTGTAGGAATCAGTGAGAAGAAGGAGCAATCCCTGACCGGGGATCGAACCCGTGCCTCGGCAGAGGAAGCTGTATCCTGACCACTGGATCACCAGGGACTTTGATAGCAGGATGATGAATGTATAGGTGAGACTGTACTGGATATAGTGTCACAGGAGTAGGTGCTTATGTACTCAAGGTTACTGGCAAGATAGTAAGATGGACTGGTTACTGGTGAGACTGGGATGCAACTGTAATGCGGGCTGGTACCGGATATAACTGGAAACACAACTGAAAGTAGAACGATGACTATGGCTATAACTCTAGTACGAGGCTGAAGAACCCTGCGGCTGTGACGGTAGAATACTGCAGCTGTGGTTTTCAGTTGAGACTGTGGAATACTGCGACTGTGCCTTTAAGATGAAACACTGCAACTGTGCCTTTGAGACTGAGGAATACTGTACTGTGCCTTTAAGATGAAACACTGCAACTGTGCCTTTAAGTTGAGACTGTGGAATACTGTACTGTGCCTTTGAGTTGAGACATGTGGAAATACTGGATATCAATGGTAACACAAATGTAATCCAAACTGGGTAACAAAGGAACAGAGTTTTTACAGGAACTGAAGTACAAGGGTTACCTTTAGGGAGCTCAGCTTCAAAGCTCACACAGAGCTGTGTGTGACACGAGGAACTGGCAGCGTTTCTAACTCCAGCCTTCAGACTTATACTTCCTGGTCCTTGGTGATTGGTGAGCAGTGTCAGGTGATTCAGAGAGTCTCAGGCTGGCACAGGATTGGACAGCTCTGGGTCAGGTGAACAGTCACTGTCATGTGAGTACTCTAGACTAGGCTGTGAAGTGGAGCGAGGCCTAGCAGGCCGAGAGAACACTGAAGCCTGAACTTCTGCAAACAAACAGAGGATGCTGGTTTTTTAGGCCTAAACTTCAGATTGCTGAATTCAGACTCACACAGAAGATCACCACAGGTGGAGCTCGTTAACTATTACCTTCCAGGCAGAGAACTCAGGAAACTCATGGTATTGGCATGCTGTTTATCTCAGTGAGCAAAAAGGCACAGGATCCAGGACAGATGGCAGGGGTAAGTCACCAAATACGAGAACTACAGTCAGGATCGTGACATTGGGTACTGCAGAGATTTCCTGAGTTGGTTAGCTGGTGTCTTTGTCATGGATTTGTCAGTTTTAAGAGATTCAATCTGGTTTGGGGATCCATAGGACATCATTCTGGAAATATCTACAGGTTAGACACTTCCCGACCCATCCAACTGACCAGGGGCATCTCTAGAGAGGAGGGGACCCGTGTGGAGACTCCGTGTGTGGGCCCCCTCCTCTCCGTAGCCGTTGCGCCACTGCTAGCGCTCTGAGCGCTGTAGACTCTGGCACAGTGCCAGAGTCTACAGCGCATGCGCAGGACTCCAAAAAATGTCCGCTGCCATTTTTTCAGAGTCCTGCGCATGCGCTGTAGACTCTGGCACTGTGCTAGATTCTCTAGTGGTCGGTACGCTAGCAGTGGCACGACGGCTACGGGAGAGGAGGGGGCCCACACACGGTCAGTGATGGACTCCGGAAAGTTAAGTAGAGGAGAAATGGGTGCGGGGTGGGCACCCCCTGGACACAGGGGCGGCCCGTGTGCACTGCACACACTGCACCCATTATAGAAACGCCAATGCAACTGACATTTGCTATGCAGGTTGGAACTTACCTGTTATTTTGTGTATTGCCATTCAAACACCTACCCACACCATTCACTCCCTGTATACAATTTTGACTGTATATACTCCCTGCCACTTGTTAATGCTGAAGAAAGAGGTTGTGATGTATTTAAAAATGTTATAACACGTCATTAACATTATAGAAAGTAGGTTGTTGCCACTATGACTTGTATTTGTCCCACTATTTATTTAGAATTTCATGTAATTAATAACGTGTGAAAAGCACAAAAAATTTAAATAAAATGTACAACCTTAAATGATCTTTCCAGGTGGATGAATATGTACAACCCCAAGTGTTCTTTCTATGTGGATAAATATGTATTACTCCAAGTGTTCTTTCCTTGCTGATAAATATGTACAACCCCAATTGTTCTTTCCACGGCAATAAAAAAGTACAATCCCAAGTGTTCTTTCCATGCGGATAAATATGTACAACCCCAAGCGCTCTTTCCATGCGGATAAACATGTACAACCCAAGTGTTCTTTCCATGAGGATAAATATGTACAACTCAAGTGTTCTTTCCATGCGGATAAACATGTACAACCCAAGTATTCTTTCCATGCGGATAAATATGTACAACTCAAGTGTTCTTTCCATGCGGATAAACATGTACAACCCAAGTGTTCTTTCCATGGTGATAAGTATATACAACCCCCAAGTGTTCTTTCCATGCAAATAAATATTTACAACCCAAGTGTTCTTTCCATGCAGATAAATATGTACAACCCCAAGTGTTCTTTCTATGTGGATACATATGTACAACCCAAGTGTTCTTTCCATGCAGATAAATATGTACAAAGTGTTCTTTCGATGCAGATAATTATGTACAACCCCAAGTGTTCTTTCCATGCAGATAAATATGTACAAAGTGTTCTTTCAATGCAGATAATTACGTACAACCTCAAGTGTTCTTTCCATGTGGATAAATATGTACAACCCAAGTGTTCTTTCCATGCAGATAAATATGTACAACCCTACGTGCACTCTCCATTTCATGCTAGAAATTATTTGCATAAATTGTAAATTTTCAACTAGTTTATTTACATAGATCTTTCTTTGCATTTCTATGAGTAACAATTGAAGAGCATCTGTCACCTTTGTGTTAGGTCCACAGTTGTTTCTCATGCTGTATACTAAGGAGAATATATTAAACCTTCTAAAGAGGACAAGTGAAGGAGTTGACAGTAGCAGCCAATCATCTTTTAGCTATCATTTATTTAGTATATTTTACAAAATGCAAGCTGGAAGCTGATTGGTTGCTATGGATAACTACTCCACATGTCCTCATTAGAATGTATGATACATCTTACCCAATGCACGTAGATAGGTAATTTTGCTCGGTGTGCAATCTCTCTGTAGGGCTGTGTGCTGATTTCCCCCGCCATATCTGTGCTGTACACCAATGCTTCTTACTGGTCCAGCATTCTAATTGCCATAGCCAATTAGCATGATGGACCAGCCAAGTGGGGGCTAGGACAATTGGATTTTTTTCCCCCAATATCAGTGAATAGAGAATTCATAGAGCTTAAAGGTTCTCTTTGAAAAGTGCAAAGAATATTAAAACGTTTTAGAAGTATTGCAATCACAAATCATTAACTTCTACATGATACAAGCAAACCCACAATGTGGCTCAGTGTCTTTCACCCAAATACAGCCCTCCATGTCACATGACCTATAGAAACCACTTCTTGTTCTGACACTGTGCCCTGATACAATCCACTAAACGAGAAGTGTTCCTGGCATGTGATTTACTCTGGATGAATTCTCAGCAATAACCATCTGAAAACCAAATGCAATTGATTGAATAGTCCGTTGATGCTTAATTATTTATAAATGTATGGAGAATGTGTATCTTGCCACAAAATACACACAGGGGCATTTTTGAAGTTCTCCCATACAGCCACTTGGATCACCAGCTATAGCAAAAGTCACTACACATGCCAAATAATTCCTCTCCCCCCCCCCCAAAAAAAAGGGGGTGAATCTGGATGGACCAGGGTCATCTTCACAGCAGTGTAGGCCCCTGGGCAAAGCAATGCACTGGGGCCCCTACTCATTCTCCAGTGGTAGGGGTGTGTGTGTGTGTGTGGGGGGGGGGGGGGTGCTATCAGCGGCAGTTTTGATGTCCTGCGGGCGGTAGAAGGTGTTCTACCTTCCGCTCAGCATGTAAGACCTGGAGCAGTAATTTCTACTAATAACTCCTTTACTGCACAGATGGTGGGAGATGGGGCGAGAGGGAGAACACTAAACTGTAGAAGGGGGCTTTAGGCTAAATAAAGGGGCCCTTGGTACATGACTTAAATCGTGGTAGGGGGTGTTTAATACGCAGGGGAGGAGTGGATAGTGGAGTGGACTTAATATTCATCATTTTCCGGTGGGAGGGCAGCTTTCTTGACTGCAGATATCACAAGTTCCTGAAAATAGATTTCTTAGCCTGGATTTAAAAAAAAAAAAAAATAGAGAGTCCCACCTTTCAGGAGGTATTGGGGACTTGGGGATAGGAGTTCAGGAGCCAGAGCAATCCACCAACAAAAATATAAAACTGCATATCAGGCGTGTGGAGCTGAAGCAGGAACCAGATACTGGAAGGCTGATATCTCTGGCTATAGGCAAAGCAAAGACAAGCCGCCAGTGTCCATCCGAAAGGGGAGAGTCCCAGCTTTTGGAGAGTACCCTCAAATAGAGATGTGCACCGGAAATTTCTCTAACGTCCTAGTGGATGCTGGGGACTCCGTCAGGACCATGGGGATTAGCGGCTCCGCAGGAGACAGGGCACAAAAATAAAGCTTTAGGATCAGGTGGTGTGCACTGGCTCCTCCCCCTATGACCCTCCTCCAAGCCTCAGTTAGGTTTTTGTGCCCGTCCGAGCAGGGTGCAATCTAGGTGGCTCTCTTAAAGAGCTGCTTAGAAAACGTTTTTAGGTTTTTTATTTTCAGTGAGTCCTGCTGGCAACAGGCTCACTGCATCGAGGGACTTAGGGGAGAGAAGTGAACTCACCTGCGTGCAGGATGGATTGGCTTCTTAGGCTACTGGACACCATTAGCTCCAGAGGGAGTCGGAACACAGGTCTCACCCTGGGGTTCGTCCCGGAGCCGCGCCGCCGACCCCCCTTGCAGATGCCGAAGATGGAAGAGGTCCAGAAGCAGGCGGCAGAAGACTTTTCAGTCTTCCTGAGGTAGCGCACAGCACTGCAGCTGTGCGCCATTGTTGTCAGCACACTTCACACAGCGGTCACGGAGGGTGCAGGGCGCTGGGGGGGCGCCCTGGGCAGCAATGTATAATACCTTTTTTATGGCTAAAAATACATCACATATAGCCCCTGGAGGCTATATGGATGTATTTAACCCCTGCCAGGTCTCAGAAAAACGGGAGAAGAAGCCCGCCGAAGAGGGGGCGGGGCCTATTCTCCTCAGCACACAGCGCCATTTTCCCTCACAGAAATGCTGGTGGGAAGGCTCCCAGGCTCTCCCCTGCACTGCACTACAGAAACGGTTAAAACAGAGAGGGGGGGCACTGATTTGGCGATATGACTACATATATTAAAATGCTATAAGGGAAAAGCACTTATATAAAGGGTATAATTATAGCGTTATTATAGCGGTATAATTATAGCGTTTTTGGTGTGTGCTGGCAAACTCTCCCTCTGTCTCCCCAAAGGGCTAGTGGGTCCTGTCCTCTATCAGAGCATTCCCTGTGTGTGTGCTGTGTGTCGGTACGTGTGTGTCGACATGTATGAGGACGATGTTGGGAGGCGGAGCAAATTGCCTGTAATGGTGATGTCACTCTCTAGGGAGTCGACACCGGAATAGATGGCTTATTTAAGGAATTACGTGATAATGTCAACACGCTGCAAGTCGATTGACGACATGAGACGGCCGGCAAACATATTAGTATCTGTCCAGGCGTCTAAAACACCGTCAGGGACGTTATAATGCCCATTTTACCTCAGTCGGTCGACACAGACACAGACACGGACACTGACTCCAGTGTCGACGGTGAAGAAACAAACGTATTTTCCTTTAGGGCCACACGTTACTTGTTAAGGGCAATGAAGGAGGTGTTACATATTTCTGATACTACAAGTACCACAAAAAAGGGTATTATGTGGGGTGTGGAAAAACTACCTATAGTTTTTCCTGAATCAGATAAATTAAATGAAGTGTGTGATGAGGCGCGGGGTTCCCCCGATAGAAAATTATTGGCGGTATACCCTTTCCCGCCAGAAGTTAGGGCGCGTTGGGAAACACCCCTTAGGGTGGATAAGGTGCTCACACGCTTATCAAAACAAGTGGCGGTACCGTCTCCAGATACGGCCGCCCTTAAGGAGCCAGCTGATAGGAGGCTGGAGAATATCCTAAAAAGTATATACACACATACTGGTGTTATACTGCGACCAGCGATCGCCTCAGCCTGGATGTGCAGCGCGGGGGTGGCTTGGTCGGATTCCCTGACTGAAAATATTGATACCCTTGACAGGGACAGTATTTTATTGACTATAGAGCATTTAAAGAATGCATTTCTATATATGCGAGATGCACAGAGGGATATTTGCACTCTGGCATCAAGAGTGAGTGCGATGTCCATATCTGCCAAAAGATGTTTATGGACACGACAGTGGTCAGGTGATGCAGATTCCAAACGGCACAAAGATGTATTGCCGTATAAAGGGGAGGAGTTATTTGGGGTCGGTCCATCGGACCTGGTGGCCACGGCAACTGCTGGGAAATCCACCGTTTTTACCCTAAGTCACATCTATGCAGAAAAAGACACCGTCTTTTCAGCCTCAGTCCTTTCGTCCCCATAAGCATATCTGCCCAGGGATAGAGGAAAGGGAAGAAGACTGCAGCAGGCAGCCCATTCCCAGGAACAGAAGCCTTCCACCGCTTCTGCCAAGTTCTCAGCATGACGCTGGAGCCGTACAGGACCCCTGGATCCTACAAGTAGTATCCCAGGGGTACAGATTGGAAAGTCGAGACGTTTCCCCTCGCAGGTTCCTGAAGTCTGCTTTACCAACGTCTCCCTCCGACAGGGAGCCAGTATTGGAAACAATTCACAAGCTGTATTCCCAGCAGGTGATAATCAAAGTACCCCTCCTACAACAAGGAAAGGGGTATTATTCCACACTATATTGTGGTACTGAAACCAGAAGGCTCGGTGAGACCTATTCTAAATCTGAAATATTTGAACACTTACAAAGGTTCAAATCAAGATGGAGTCACTCAGAGCAGTGATAGCGAACCAGGAAGAAGGGGACTATATGGTGTCCGGGGACATCAGGGATGCTTACCTCCATGTCCCAATTTGCCCTTCTCACCAAGGGTATCTCAGGTTCGTGGTACAGAACTGTCACTATCAGTTTCAGACGCTGCCGTTTGGATTGTCCACGGCACTCCGGGTCTTTACCAAGGTAATGCCCAAAATGATGATTCTTCTTCGAAGAAAATGGACGACCTCCTGATAAGAGCAAGGTCCAGAGAACAGTTGGAGGTCGGAGTAGCACTATCTCAAGTAGTTCTACGACAGCACGGGTGGATTCTAAATATTCCAAAACCGCAGTTGTTTCCGACGACACGTCTGCTGTTCCTAGGGATGATATTGGACACAGTCCAGAAAAAGGTGTTTCTCCCGGAGGAGAAAGCCAGGGAGTTATCCGAGCTAGTCAGGAACCTCCTAAAACCAGGAAAAGTGTCAGTGCATCATTGCACAAGAGTCCTGGGAAAAATGGTGGCTTATTACGAAGCGATTCCATTCGGCAGATTCCACGCAAGAACTTTTCAGTGGTATCTGTCAGATTGTGTTTAGGTTGTGTCCCCGGAGGGGGCGCTAGTGGGTCAGTGGAGGTAGCTGGGAGAAAACGAGGAGGCTGGATAACGTTCCTGCGCATGAGCGCAAATGATATTTATTAGCAGATGATTATAACAGAGTGGTAGCAGAAATAATAATAACAGATGATAAAGTCAATCACTCAGCATAATAACTGAAAGTCTATGGCACTGGATGACAGATGACTTGAGGAAATAATAACCGGTAATATAATAAACAGAAGAACGGGTGCTTGTGAAATGGTTCTGGTTTGGAAACCAGTGCAGGTTTTAAAACAGGAAACTTTAGGCAGCAAGATGTAGAATGGCAAACCTGAGCAGAGGCAGGAGTCTGACTTCACAGTGCAGGTGATGAAGCACTGGCAGCAGCAAGCTGTATCACAGGTGGAGGAATGAAACACACCTGGGGTCAGTCTCAACTGCAGGCTGAAGCACACAAGGTGGTGATGAGTGTGAAGCCTTGTTTGCAGGTGGCAGGTATTGCTGGGCCTTGAAGTTCCACGGAGCTGTGCAGAGTAACCAGGAATACAAGTCTTTAACCAGAGAGCCAGGAACACAGGAGCAACAGGAACCGATCCTTTCACATGGGTCGCAGGAATGACACAAAGTCCAGGATGCCTGCAGACTGATCCTGCAGTCTCTTATGTACCCCATGGTGCACAGGGATTGGATGAGTGAAGGAAAGTGGGTGCGGCCAAGCACCGGATTGGCCGCAGTATACTGGCTGTTTACAGACTGTCATGGCGGCGCCCACGCTGCGGCCTAGCAGGGACGCGGCGCGCTACATGCCCGCTGTCTCAGGAGTGTTCCCAGGCCCTTGATGATGTCCCATGGCAGGGGCATAGGTGACAGGTGACCGCAGGGAGCCAGGACGGAGTCCGCAGCGGCGGACGGATGTCAGCCTGGTAAGTCGATTCCTGACAGTACCCCCTCCTTTAGGGGTGGACACCGAACACCCACGTGGTTTGGAGGGATGAGTGCTGTGGAAGACACGGACCAACCTAGGAGCATGGACATCGGACGAATTCACCCAACTTCTCTCCTCTGGGCCATAACCGGACCAATCGACCAGGTACTGAAGACGTCCATACCGACAACGGGAGTCCAGAATTTTGTTGATCTCGAATTCCACGCCCCGCTGAGTTCGAACCTTGGGACCTACTGGAAGAGTATTCTGAAAGCGGTTTAGGACTAGAGGTCTGAGGAGAGAAATATGAAAAGCGTTAGGTATACGAAGGGAAGATGGTAACTTTAATTTATAGGCCACTGGGTTGATGACTCTTTCGACAGGGTAAGGACCAATGAAGCGTGGTGCAAACTTCATGGATGGGACCCTGAGACGGAGGTTACGGGTTGATAGCCAAACCTTGTCCCCAGGTTTCAAATGGGGAACCGCACGTCTCTTGCGGTCGGCAAAGACCTTGTACCGACTGGAGGCCTTTTTGAGGGAAACGTGAATTTTTCTCCAAATAGATGAAAACTGAGTCAGAGCAGTAGTGGCAGCAGGAACATCCATATGAGGGAGTTCTTGGAAATCAGGTACACGGGGATGTTGCCCATATACTGCAAAGAATGGTGTCGTTTCAGTGGCAGTATGGTATCGAAAGTTGTGGGCAAACTCGGCCCATGGGAGCAGATCGAACCAGTCATCCTGGGAAGATGAAACATATAATCTTAAAAAAGTCTCAAGTTCTTGATTGACCCTCTCTGTCTGCCCATTCGTCTGAGGATGGTATGAAGATGAAAACTTCAGTTTGACCTGCATGGCAGAACAGAGGGCCCTCCAAAACCTCGCTACAAACTGTACCCCCCGGTCAGATATTATTTCAGAGGGTAAACCATGTAAGCGGAAAATCTCCCGTAGGAAGATTTGGGCAAGTTTTGGGGCAGAAGGGAGACCCTGGAGAGGAACAAAATGAGCCATCTTGGTGAATCTGTCCACTACAACCCAAATGGTATTATGTCCTTGAGAAGGAGGAAGGTCGGTGATAAAATCCATGGACAGGTGTGACCAGGGACGACTAGGGATAGACAGTGGTTGTAACTGACCTGCTGGAGACTGACGAGGAGTCTTGTGCTGCACACATTTAGGACAGGATGCCACGAAATCCTGGATGTCCATTTTCATCTTTGGCCACCAATATGTAGCAGAAAGGAACTTGAAGGTCTTCAGGACCCCAGGATGACCAGTGAACTTGGATTGATGGGCCCAAGATAGCAACTTGGGACGGAGATCTGGGGAAACAAAAGTCTTACCAGGAGGAGGAGCTGGGGAGACTTGAGATGTAGCGAACACCACGGGACTCAGGATGGAATGTGGCACTGAGTCAGATGTTCCTTCTTCAGATTCCATGGATCGGGATAACGCGTCGGCTTTCACATTCTGCGAACCTGGGCGGAAATGAAGCTTGAAATTAAAACGTGAGAAAAACATAGCCCACCTGGACTGGCGAGGGTTAAGGCACTGAGCTGCCTTTAAATATAGCAGGTTTTTATGATCCGTGTAGATGTTAAACGGATGTTTGGCCCCTTCTAGGAGATATCTCCATTCCTCGAGAGCCAGCTTGATCGCCAGTAGTTCTTGATCTCCCACGGAGTAGTTAGCTTCTGCAGGAAGAAACTTTCGAGAATAAAATCCACAAGGGTGGACTTTCCCATCGGATCCCTTCTGGGAGAGAACAGCTCCAACCCCAACTGTAGAGGCATCTACCTCCAACTCGAATGGTCTGTTGACATCTGGCTGAGACAGCACTGGAGCAGACACAAAGGCTAGCTTGATCTTCTGGAAGGCTGCCAAGGCTTCTTCTGACCAGTTGGAATGGTCTGCCCCTTTCCGAGTCAGGTTGGTAATAGGAGCGATGAGAGTGGAGAATCCTCGAATAAATTTTCTATAGTAGTTGGCGAAACCCAGGAATCGCTGGATAGACTTGAGAGAGTTTGGAATGGACCAATTGGCAATAGCTTCCAATTTTGTCGGGTCCATCTGAAGATCCGATCCGGAAATTATATAACCCAGGAAGGGTATAGAGGGAACTTCAAAGGTGCATTTAGATAGTTTCCCGTAGAGCCGGTTCTCACGAAGACGTCGGAGAACTTCACAAACTTGTAGACGATGAGATGGAAGATCTTGGGAGAAGATAAGGATATCATCTAAGTAAACAACGAGGTACTTATACAGGACATCACGAAAGATTTCGTTCACAAAGTGTTGGAACACTGCTGGAGCATTACTCAACCCAAATGGCATTACCAGGTATTCATAATGGCCATCTCGAGTGTTGAAAGCTGTCTTCCACTCGTCACCACTCCGGATTCTGATGAGATTATAGGCACCGCGGAGATCTAACTTGGTGAAGATGCGGGCTCCTTTAACTCTGTCAAATAATTCGGTAATGAGTGGTAATGGATAACTATTCTTGATGGTAATGTCATTGAGACCCCGATAGTCAATGCATGGACGCAGTCCTCCATCCTTCTTTTTAACAAAGAAGAAACCTGCACCAGCGGGAGATGATGACGGACGGATGAATCCCTTCTGAAGATTCTCTCTGATGTAATTACTCATCGCCTCAGTTTCAGGAACAGACAACGGGTAGGTGCGCCCCCTAGGTGGCTTCTTGCCAGGAAGGAGATCGATGGGACAATCCCATTCCCTATGGGGCGGCAGGATATCAGCAGCCTTTTCACAGAAGACGTCTGAGAAGTCTTGATAAGCTGCTGGGAGACTTGACTGTGTCTTTACTTCGGTAGACTTAATGGGACACACTTGGGCTAAGCAGGATTGATGACAATGTGAACCCCATGAGGTAAGCTGCAACGTTGACCAGTCAAACTGTGGATTATGTAGCTGGAGCCAGGGCATGCCCAAGACAATCTCCTGGGTGGCTTGAGGGATGACCAGGAACTTGATCAGTTCAGAATGGAGAAATCCAACTCCCAGAACCACTGGAACAGTTTGATGAGAAATGTTCCCCTTGGAGATTCGACTACCATCCACAGCAGTAATGTAAACTGGACAAGAAAGTTCACAGGTAGATAGGCAAAATTTATTTACCGCAGCTTGGGTGATAAAGTTTCCTGCAGCACCGCAGTCCACTAATGCTGACGCAGACTGGAGCCCAACTGGAGTCTCTAGCGTCACTGGAAGAATGAGGTCTTGTTGAGAAGGAGCTTGACTGAAAGATCCTAACTTGACTCCTCCTTTACAAGTCAGGATCTGGCGTTTCCCGAACGCACCGTGCAGGAGTTAATCTGATGGCCCGCAGCAGCACAGTATAGGCAGAGTCTCTCACGTATTCTTCTTGCCCGCTCTTCAGGAGTTAGGCGGGACCTATTTATCTGCATAGGCTCGTCAGAAGAGGGAGACTGGAACTGTACAGAAGGTATGAACCTTGATCTGCGTGGCTCACTCCGAGCGCGTTCATTATTGCGTTCGCGGATGCGAGAGTCCAACTTAATGCACAGGGAGATCAAATCAGACAGTTGAACAGGAATGTCACGGGTCGCCAGTTCATCCTTGATCCGATCCGAGAGTCCGTGCCAGAAAGCTGCTACCAGAGCTTGGTTGTTCCACTGAACCTCTGCAGCCAACGTCTGGAACTGGATGACATATTGTCCCATGCTTCGGGCACCTTGACGAAGTTGGATCAGGTCTGCCGAAGCTGATGTTGCACGACCAGGCTCGTCAAAGATCCGTCTGAAGGTTGACACGAAGTCTGTGTAGTTGTTAATCAGAGGGTCAGCACGTTCCCACAGAGGAGACACCCAACTCAGAGCAGATCCAGAGAGTAAGGAGATGATGTAGGCAACCTTGGATCTTGGCGTGGGGAAATTATGTGGCAATAACTCAAACTGTATTTCACATTGGTTGAGAAACCCGCGACATAACTTAGGACTGCCATCATACTTGCTCGGCACGGGCAGGTGCAGACGTGACACTGGAGCTGATGCAGCCGGCATAGAAGAACTCACAGCACTGGCAGGTGCTAGAGTAACAGGAACAATAGGAGAGAGTACACTAGGCAGGGATTGCTGTAGTGTATCTAATCGGGAGGACATCCCTTGCAGAAATTGAAGCATCTGCTGCTGCGCAACCTCTTGACCATCCAGACGGGAGACCAGATTTTGCAAGGCCTCTGACCCCACACTCCGTCCACCATCCGAGTCCATCGATCCTGGACTTACTGTCAGATTGTGTTTAGGTTGTGTCCCCGGAGGGGGCGCTAGTGGGTCAGTGGAGGTAGCTGGGAGAAAACGAGGAGGCTGGATAACGTTCCTGCGCATGAGCGCAAATGATATTTATTAGCAGATGATTATAACAGAGTGGTAGCAGAAATAATAATAACAGATGATAAAGTCAATCACTCAGCATAATAACTGAAAGTCTATGGCACTGGATGACAGATGACTTGAGGAAATAATAACCGGTAATATAATAAACAGAAGAACGGGTGCTTGTGAAATGGTTCTGGTTTGGAAACCAGTGCAGGTTTTAAAACAGGAAACTTTAGGCAGCAAGATGTAGAATGGCAAACCTGAGCAGAGGCAGGAGTCTGACTTCACAGTGCAGGTGATGAAGCACTGGCAGCAGCAAGCTGTATCACAGGTGGAGGAATGAAACACACCTGGAGTCAGTCTCAACTGCAGGCTGAAGCACACAAGGTGGTGATGAGTGTGAAGCCTTGTTTGCAGGTGGCAGGTATTGCTGGGCCTTGAAGTTCCACGGAGCTGTGCAGAGTAACCAGGAATACAAGTCTTTAACCAGAGAGCCAGGAACACAGGAGCAACAGGAACCGATCCTTTCACATGGGTCGCAGGAATGACACAAAGTCCAGGATGCCTGCAGACTGATCCTGCAGTCTCTTATGTACCCCATGGTGCACAGGGATTGGATGAGTGAAGGAAAGTGGGTGCGGCCAAGCACCGGATTGGCCGCAGTATACTGGCTGTTTACAGACTGTCATGGCGGCGCCCACGCTGCGGCCTAGCAGGGACGTGGCGCGCTACATGCCCGCTGTCTCAGGAGTGTTCCCAGGCCCTTGATGATGTCCCATGGCAGGGGCATAGGTGACAGGTGACCGCAGGGAGCCAGGACGGAGTCCGCAGCGGCGGACGGATGTCAGCCTGGTAAGTCGATTCCTGACAGTATCTGCTGGACAAATGGTCCGGATCGCATCTTCAGATGCATCGGCGGATAACCCTATCTCCAAGGACAAGGGTGTCTCTCCTGTGGTGGTTACAGAGTGCTCATCTTCTAGAGGGCCGCAGATTCGGCATTCAGGATTGGGTGCTGGTGACCACGGAGGCCAGCCTGAGAGGCTGGGGAGCAGTCACACAGGGAAAAAATTTCCAGGGAGTGTGATCAAGTCTGGAGACTTTTCTCCACATAAATATACTGGAGCTAAGGGCAATTTATGATGCTCTAAGCTTAGCAAGACCTCTGCTTCAGGGTCAGCCGGTATTGATCCAGTGGGACAACATCACGGCAGTCGCCCACGTAAACAGACAGGGCGGCACAAGAAGCAGGAGGGCAATGGCAAAAACTGCAAGGATTTTTCGCTGGGCGGAAAATCATGTGATAGCACTGTCAGCAGTGTTCATTCCGGGAGTGGACAACTGGGAAGCAGACTTCCTCAGCAGGCACGACCTCCACCCGGGAGAGTGGTGACTTCATCGGGAAGTTTTCCACATAATTGTGAACCGTTGGGAAAGACCAAAGGTGTACATGATGGCGTCCAGCCTGAACAAAAAACTGGACAGGTATTGCGCCAGGTCAAGAGACTTTCAGGCAATAGCTGTGGACGTTCTGGTAACACCATGGGCGTACCAGTCGTGTATGTGTTTCCTCCTCTGCTTCTCATACCCAAGGTATTGAGAATTATAAGACGTAGAGGAGTAAGAACTGTACTCGTGGCTCCGGGTTGGCCAAGAAGGACTTGGTACCCGGAACTTCAAGAGATACTCACAGAGGACTCATGACCTCTGCCGCTAAGAAGGGACTTGCTTCAGCACGTACCATGTCTGTTCCAAGACTTACCGCGGCTGCGTTTGACGGCATGGCGGTTGAACGCCGGATCCTAAGGGAAAAAGGCATTCCGGAAGAGGTTTTTCCTACCATGGTCAAAGCCAGGAAGGACGTGACCGCACAACATTATCACCACATGTGGCGAAAATATGTTGCGTGGTGTGAGGCCAGGAAGGCTCCACGAAGAAATTTCAACTCGGTCGATTCCTGCATTTCCTGAAAACAGGAGTGTCTATGGGCCTCAGATTGGGGTCCATTAAGGTTCAAATTTCGGCCCTGTCGATTTTCTTCCAGAAAGAATTGGCTTCAGTTCCTGAAGTCCAGAAGTTTGTCAAGGGAGTACTGCATATACAACCCCCTTTTGTGCCTCCAGTGGCACTGTGGGATCTCAACGTAGTGCTGGGATTCCTCAAATCACATTGGTTTAAACCGTTCAAATCTGTGGATTTGAAATATCTCACATGGAAAGTGACCATGATGTTGGCCCTGGCCTCGGCCAGGCGAGTGTCAGAATTGGCGGCTTTGTCTCACAAAAGCCCATATCTGATTGTCCATTCGGACAGGGCAGAGCTGCGGACTCGTCCCCAGTTTCTCCCTAAGGTGGTGTCAGCGTTTCACCTGAACCAGCTTATTGTGGTACCTGCGGCTACTAGGGACTTGGAGGACTCCAAGTTGCTAGATGTTGTCAGGGCCCTGAAAATATCGGTTTCCAGGATGGCTGGAGTCAGGAAAACTGACTTGCTGTTATCCTGTATGCACCCAACAAACTGGGTGCTCTTGCTTCTAAGCAGACGATTGCTAGTTGGATGTGTAGTACAATTCAGCTTGCACATTATGTGGCAGGCCTGCCACAGCCAAAATATGTAAATGCCCATTCCACAAGGAAGGTGGGCTCATCCTGGGCGGCTGCCCGAGGGGTCTCGGCATTACAAATCTGCCGAGCAACTACGTGGTCGGGGGGAGAACACGTTTGTAAAATTCTACAAATTTGATACCCTGGCTAAAGAGGACCTGGAGTTCTCTCATTCGGTGCTGCAGAGTCATCCGCACTCTCCCGCCCGTTTGGGAGCTTTGGTATAATCCCCATGGTCCTGACGGAGTCCCCAGCATCCACTAGGACGTTAGAGAAAATAAGATTTTACTTACCGATAAATCTATTTCTCGTAGTCCGTAGTGGATGCTGGGCGCCCATTCCAAGTGCGGATTGTCTGCAATACTTGTACATAGTTATTGTTACAAAAAAATCGGGTTGTTATTGTTGTGAGCCGTCTGTTCAGAGGCTCCTACGTTGTCATACTGTTAACTGGGTTCAGATCACAAGTTGTACGGTGTGATTGGTGTGGCTGGTATGAGTCTTACCCGGGATTCAAAATCCTTCCTTATTGTGTACGCTCGTCCGGGCACAGTATCCTAACTGAGGCTTGGAGGAGGGTCATAGGGGGAGGAGCCAGTGCACACCACCTGATCCTAAAGCTTTATTTTTGTGCCCTGTCTCCTGCGGAGCCGCTAATCCCCATGGTCCTGACGGAGTCCCCAGCATCCACTACGGACTACGAGAAATAGATTTATCGGTAAGTAAAATCTTATTTTTTCAGGTTTTGTGTTTTGGTTTTGGATTCGGTTCCGCGGCCGTGTTTTGGATTCGGACGCGTTTTGGCAAAACCTCCCTGAAAATTTTTTGGCGGATTCGGGTGTGTTTTGGATTCGGGTGTTTTAAAAAAAAAAACCCTCAAAAACAGCTTAAATCATAGAATTTGGGGGTAATTTCGATCCCATAGTATTATTAACCTCAATAACCATAATTTCCACTCATTTCCAGTCTATTCTGAACACCTCACACCTCACAATATTATTTTTAGTTCTAAAATTTGCACCGAGATCGCTGGATGACTAAGCTAAGCGACCCAAGTGGGCAGCACAAACACCTGGCCCATCTAGGAGTGGCACTGTAGTGTCAGACAGGATGGCACTTAAAAAAATTAGGCCCAAACAGTAGAGATGAGCGGGTTCGGTTCCTCGGAATCCGAACCCGCCCGAACTTCATGTTTTTTTTCACGGGTCCGAGCGACTCGGATCTTCCCGCCTTGCTCGGTTAACCCGAGCGCGCCCGAACGTCATCATGACGCTGTCGGATTCTCGCGAGACTCGGATTCTATATAAGGAGCCGCGCGTCGCCGCCATTTTCACACGTGCATTGAGATTGATAGGGAGAGGACGTGGCTGGCGTCCTCTCCATTTAGATTAGAAGAGAGAGAGTGAGATTGATTTGAGACAGAGACACTTGATTTACTGGAGCTTAGGAGTACTGTAGAGAGTGCAGAGTTTAGTAGTGACTGACCACAGTGACCACCAGACAGTGCAGTTTTATTTAATATAATCCGTTCTCTGCCTGAAAAAAACGATACACAGTGACTCAGTCACATACCATATCTGTGTGCACTGCTCAGCCCAGTGTGCTGCATCATCTATGTATATATCTGACTGTGCTCACACAGCTTATAATTGTGGGGGAGACTGGGGAGCAGTGCCAGTTATAGGTTATAGCAGGAGCCAGGAGTACATATTATTAAAATTAAACAGTGCACACTTTTGCTGCAGGAGTGCCACTGCCAGTGTGACTGACCAGTGACCTGACCACACTGACCACCAGTATAGTTAGTAGTATACTATATTGTGATTGCCTGAAAAAGTTAAACACTCGTCGTGTGACTTGTGTGGTGTTTTTTTTTTTATTCTATAAAAAACTCATTCTGCTGACAGACAGTGTCCAGCAGGTCCGTCATTATATAATATATACCTGTCCGGCTGCAGTAGTGATATATATATATTTTTTATATCATTATTTATCATCCAGTCGCAGCAGACACAGTACGGTAGTTCACGGCTGTAGCTACCTCTGTGTCGGCACTCGGCAGTCCATCCATAATTGTATACCACCTACCCGTGGTTTTTTTTTTCTTTCTTCTTTATACATACATACTACATCTCTTTATCAACCAGTCTATATTAGCAGCAGACACAGTACAGTAGTCCACGGCTGTAGCTACCTCTGTGTCGGCACTCGGCAGTCCATCCATAATTGTATACCACCTACCCGTGGTTTTTTTTTCTTTCTTCTTTATACATACATACTACATCTCTTTATCAACCAGTCTATATTAGCAGCAGACACAGTACAGTACGGTAGTCCACGGCTGTAGCTACCTCTGTGTCGGCACTCGGCAGTCCGTCCATAATTGTATACCACCTACCCGTGGTTTTTTTTTTCTTTCTTCTTTATACATACATACTGCATCTCTTTATCAACCAGTCTATATTAGCAGCAGACACAGTACAGTAGTCCACGGCTGTAGCTACCTCTGTGTCGGCACTCGGCAGTCCATCCATAATTGTATACCACTTACCCGTGGTTTTTTTTCTTTCTTCTTTATACATACATACTACATCTCTTTATCAACCAGTCTATATTAGCAGCAGACACAGTACAGTACGGTAGTCCACGGCTGTAGCTACCTCTGTGTCGGCACTCGGCAGTCCGTCCATAATTGTATACCACCTACCCGTGGTTTTTTTTTCTTTCTTCTTTATACATACATACTACATCTCTTTATCAACCAGTCTATATTAGCAGCAGACACAGTACAGTAGTCCACGGCTGTAGCTACCTCTGTGTCGGCACTCGGCAGTCCATCCATAATTGTATACCACCTACCCGTAGTTTTTTTTTCTTTCTTCTTTATTCATACATACTACATCTCTTTATCAACCAGTCTATATTAGCAGCAGACACAGTACAGTACGGTAGTCCACGGCTGTAGCTACCTCTGTGTCGGCACTCGGCAGTCCGTCCATAATTGTATACCACCTACCCGTGGTTTTTTTTTCTTTCTTCTTTATACATACATACTACATCTCTTTATCAACCAGTCTATATTAGCAGCAGACACAGTACAGTAGTCCACAGCTGTAGCTACCTCTGTGTCGGCACTCGGCAGTCCATCCATAATTGTATACCACCTACCCGTGGTTTTTTTTTGTCTTTCTTCTTTATACATACTACATCTCATTATCAACCAGTCTATATTAGCAGCAGACACAGTACGGTAGTCCACGGCTGTAGCTACCTCTGTGTCGGCACTCGGCAGTCCGTCCATAATTGTATACCACCTACCCGTGTTTTTTTTTTCTTTCTTCTTTATACATACTACATCTCATTATCAACCAGTCTATATTAGCAGCAGACACAGTACGGTAGTCCACGGCTGTAGCTACCTCTGTGTCGGCACTCGGCAGTCCATCCATAATTGTATACCACTTACCCGTGGTTTTTTTTTCTTTCTTCTTTATACATACTACATCTCATTATCATCCAGTCTATATTAGCAGCAGACACAGTACAGTACGGTAGTCCACGGCTGTAGCTACCTCTGTGTCGGCACTCGGCAGTCCGTCCATAATTGTATACCACCTACCCGTGTTTTTTTTTTTCTTTCTTCTTTATACATACTACATCTCATTATCAACCAGTCTATATTAGCAGCAGACACAGTACGGTAGTCCACGGCTGTAGCTACCTCTGTGTCGGCACTCGGCAGTCCATCCATAATTGTATACCACCTACCCGTGGTTTTTTTTTCTTGCTTCTTTATACATACATACATACATACTACATCTCATTATCATCCAGTCTATATTAGCAGCAGACACAGTACAGTACAATAGTCCACGGCTGTAGCTACCTCTGTGTCGGCACTCGGCAGTCCATCCATAATTGTATACTAGTATCCATCCATCTCCATTGTTTACCTGAGGTGCCTTTTAGTTGTGCCTATTAAAATATGGAGAACAAAAATGTTGAGGTTCCAAAATTAGGGAAAGATCAAGATCCACTTCCACCTCGTGCTGAAGCTGCTGCCACTAGTCATGGCCGAGACGATGAAATGCCAGCAGCGTCGTCTGCCAAGGCCGATGCCCAATGTCATAGTACAGAGCATGTCAAATCCAAAACACAAAATATCAGTAAAAAAAGGACTCCAAAACCTAAAATAAAATTGTCGGAGGAGAAGCGTAAACTTGCCAATATGCCATTTACCACACGGAGTGGCAAGGAACGGCTGAGGCCCTTGCCTATGTTCATGGCTAGTGGTTCAGCTTCACATGAGGATGGAAGCACTCAGCCTCTCGCTAGAAAACTGAAAAGACTCAAGCTGGCAAAAGCACCGCAAAGAACTGTGCGTTCTTCGAAATCCCAAATCCACAAGGAGAGTCCAATTGTGTCGGTTGCGATGCCTGACCTTCCCAACACTGGACGTGAAGAGCATGCGCCTTCCACCATTTGCACGCCCCCTGCAAGTGCTGGAAGGAGCACCCGCAGTCCAGTTCCTGATAGTCAGATTGAAGATGTCAGTGTTGAAGTACACCAGGATGAGGAGGATATGGGTGTTGCTGGCGCTGGGGAGGAAATTGACCAGGAGGATTCTGATGGTGAGGTGGTTTGTTTAAGTCAGGCACCCGGGGAGACACCTGTTGTCCGTGGGAGGAATATGGCCGTTGACATGCCTGGTGAAAATACCAAAAAAATCAGCTCTTCGGTGTGGAAGTATTTCACCAGAAATGCGGACAACATTTGTCAAGCCGTGTGTTCCCTTTGTCAAGCTGTAATAAGTAGGGGTAAGGACGTTAACCACCTCGGAACATCCTCCCTTATACGTCACCTGCAGCGCATTCATAATAAGTCAGTGACAAGTTCAAAAACTTTGGGCGACAGCGGAAGCAGTCCACTGACCAGTAAATCCCTTCCTCTTGTAACCAAGCTCACGCAAACCACCCCACCAACTCCCTCAGTGTCAATTTCCTCCTTCCCCAGGAATGCCAATAGTCCTGCAGGCCATGTCACTGGCAATTCTGACGAGTCCTCTCCTGCCTGGGATTCCTCCGATGCATCCTTGCGTGTAACGCCTACTGCTGCTGGCGCTGCTGTTGTTGCTGCTGGGAGTCGATGGTCATCCCAGAGGGGAAGTCGTAAGCCCACTTGTACTACTTCCAGTAAGCAATTGACTGTCCAACAGTCCTTTGCGAGGAAGATGAAATATCACAGCAGTCATCCTGCTGCAAAGCGGATAACTGAGGCCTTGACAACTATGTTGGTGTTAGACGTGCGTCCGGTATCCGCCGTTAGTTCACAGGGAACTAGACAATTTATTGAGGCAGTGTGCCCCCGTTACCAAATACCATCTAGGTTCCACTTCTGTAGGCAGGCGATACCGAGAATGTACACGGACGTCAGAAAAAGACTCACCAGTGTCCTAAAAAATGCAGTTGTACCCAATGTCCACTTAACCACGGACATGTGGACAAGTGGAGCAGGGCAGGGTCAGGACTATATGACTGTGACAGCCCACTGGGTAGATGTATGGACTCCCGCCGCAAGAACAGCAGCGGCGGCACCAGTAGCAGCATCTCGCAAACGCCAACTCTTTCCTAGGCAGGCTACGCTTTGTATCACCGCTTTCCAGAATACGCACACAGCTAAAAACCTCTTACGGCAACTGAGGAAGATCATCGCAGAATGGCTTACCCCAATTGGACTCTGCTGTGGATTTGTGGCATCGGACAACGCCAGCAATATTGTGTGTGCATTAAATATGGGCAAATTCCAGCACGTCCCATGTTTTGCACATACCTTGAATTCGGTGGTGCAGAATTTTTTAAAAAACGACAGGGGCGTGCAAGAGATGCTGTCGGTGGCCAGAAGAATTGCGGGACACTTTCGGCGTACAGGCACCACGTACAGAAGACTGGAGCACCACCAAAAACTACTGAACCTGCCCTGCCATCATCTGAAGCAAGAAGTGGTAACGAGGTGGAATTCAACCCTCTATATGCTTCAGAGGTTGGAGGAGCAGCAAAAGGCCATTCAAGCCTATACAATTGAGCACGATATAGGAGGTGGAATGCACCTGTCTCAAGTGCAGTGGAGAATGATTTCAACGTTGTGCAAGGTTCTGATGCCCTTTGAACTTGCCACACGTGAAGTCAGTTCAGACACTGCCAGCCTGAGTCAGGTCATTCCCCTCATCAGGCTTTTGCAGAAGAAGCTGGAGACATTGAAGGAGGAGCTAACACGGAGCGATTCCGCTAGGCATGTGGGACTTGTGGATGGAGCCCTTAATTCGCTTAACAAGGATTCACGGGTGGTCAATCTGTTGAAATCAGAGCACTACATTTTGGCCACCGTGCTCGATCCTAGATTTAAAACCTACCTTGGATCTCTCTTTCCGGCAGACACAAGTCTGCTGGGGTTGAAAGACCTGCTAGTGAGAAAATTGTCAAGTCAAGCGGAACGCGACCTGTCAACATCTCCTCCTTCACATTCTCCCGCAACTGGGGGTGCGAGGAAAAGGCTCAGAATTCCGAGCCCACCCGCTGGCGGTGATGCAGGGCAGTCTGGAGCGACTGCTGATGCTGACATCTGGTCCGGACTGAAGGACCTGACAACTATTACGGACATGTCGTCTACTGTCACTGCATATGATTCTCTCAACATTGAAAGAATGGTGGAGGATTATATGAGTGACCGCATCCAAGTAGGCACGTCACACAGTCCGTACTTATACTGGCAGGAAAAAGAGGCAATTTGGAGGCCCTTGCACAAACTGGCTTTATTCTACCTAAGTTGCCCTCCCACAAGTGTGTACTCCGAAAGAGTGTTTAGTGCCGCCGCTCACCTTGTCAGCAATCGGCGTACGAGGTTACATCCAGAAAATGTGGAGAAGATGATGTTCATTAAAATGAATTATAATCAATTCCTCCGCGGAGACATTGACCAGCAGCAATTGCCTCCACAAAGTACACAGGGAGCTGAGATGGTGGATTCCAGTGGGGACGAATTGATAATCTGTGAGGAGGGGGATGTACACGGTGATATATCGGAGGATGATGATGAGGTGGACATCTTGCCTCTGTAGAGCCAGTTTGTGCAAGGAGAGATTAATTGCTTCTTTTTTGGGGGGGGTCCAAACCAACCCGTCATATCAGTCACAGTCGTGTGGCAGACCCTGTCACTGAAATGATGGGTTGGTTAAAGTGTGCATGTCCTGTTTATACAACATAAGGGTGGGTGGGAGGGCCCAAGGACAATTCCATCTTGCACCTCTTTTTTCTTTTATTTTTCTTTGCGTCATGTGCTGTTTGGGGAGGGTTTTTTGGAAGGGCCATCCTGCGTGACACTGCAGTGCCACTCCTAGATGGGCCAGGTGTTTGTGTCGGCCACTAGGGTCGCTTATCTTACTCACACAGCTACCTCATTGCGCCTCTTTTTTTCTTTGCGTCATGTGCTGTTTGGGGAGTGTTTTTTGGAAGGGCCATCCTGCGTGACACTGCAGTGCCACTCCTAGATGGGCCCGGTGTTTGTGTCGGCCACTAGGGTCGCTTATCTTACTCACACAGTCAGCTACCTCATTGCGCCTCTTTTTTTCTTTGCGTCATGTGCTGTTTGGGGAGGGTTTTTTGGAAGGGCCATCCTGCGTGACACTGCAGTGCCACTCCTAGATGGGCCCGGTGTTTGTGTCGGCCACTAGGGTCGCTTATCTTACTCACACAGTCAGCTACCTCATTGCGCCTCTTTTTTTCTTTGCATCATGTGCTGTTTGGGGAGGGTTTTTTGGAAGGGACATCCTGCGTGACACTGCAGTGCCACTCCTAGATGGGCCCGGTGTTTGTGTCGGCCACTAGGGTCGCTTATCTTACTCACACAGCTACCTCATTGCGCCTCTTTTTTTCTTTGCGTCATGTGCTGTTTGGGGAGGGTTTTTTGGAAGGGACATCCTGCGTGACACTGCAGTGCCACTCCTAGATGGGCCCGGTGTTTGTGTCGGCCACTAGGGTCGCTTATCTTACTCACACAGCGACCTCGGTGCAAATTTTAGGACTAAAAATAATATTGTGAGGTGTGAGGTATTCAGAATAGACTGAAAATGAATGTAAATTATGGTTTTTGAGGTTAATAATACTTTGGGATCAAAATGACCCCCAAATTCTATGATTTAAGCTGTTTTTTAGGGTTTTTTGAAAAAAACACCCGAATCCAAAACACACCCGAATCCGACAAAAAAAATTCGGTGAGGTTTTGCCAAAACGCGGTCGAACCCAAAACACGGCCGCGGAACCGAACCCAAAACCAAAACACAAAACCCGAAAAATTTCCGGCGCTCATCTCTACCAAACAGCACATGATGCAGAGATAAATAAAAAAAAAGAGGTGCAAGATGGAATTGTCCTTGGGCCCTCCCACCCACCCTTATGTTGTATAAACAGGACATTGCACACTTTAACAAACTCATCATTTCAGCCACAGGGTCTGCCACACGACTGTGGCTGAAATAACTGATTGGTTTGGGCCCCCACCAAAAAAGAAGCAATCAATCTCTCCTTGCACAAACTGGCTCTACAGAGGCAAGATGTCCACCTCCTCCTCATCGTCCGATTCATCACCCCTTTCACTGTGAAGTAACCTCGAACGCCGATTGCTGACAAGGTAACCGGCTGCACTAAACTCTCTTTCGGAGTACACACTGGAGGGGGGGCAACTTAGGTAAAATAACGCCAGTTTGTGCAAGGGCCTCCAAATTGCCTCTTTTCCTGCCAGTATACGTACGGACTGTCTGACGTGCCTACTTGGATGCTGTCACTCATATAATCCTCCACAATTCTTTCAATGGTAACAGAATCATATGCAGTGACAGTAGACGACATGTCAGTAATCGTTGGCAGGTCCTTCAGTCCGGACCAGATGTCAGCACTCACTCCAGACTGAAAATACACAATAATGTGGGCGCTCCAAAAAGATATATTTGCAACAGCTGCTGGTTTTGTAAATACAAATTTTATTTATATTATTCCCGGGTAATTACTATATAACCTAGATCCTATATATATCACAGTGTAAAAACAATCATCAAATTAATAAAACATTTAAAAGACTAGTGTCCAAGCGCTCAGAACTTGCTGACAATCCTGAAGATAAACTGGTGGTTAATGTTGTTAATATGCATATGCCGGCTATTAGTGATCGTTAGTACTTATAACACTTTTGAGCTCAATAACGAATTAGTAGAAGCAGTTCATTGCTTTATATACCTCTGATGAAACCGCCCCTGTGAGAGGCGGAGAAACGCGTCAGTTGACTGAATTTTGACTGTGGAACGCAGGTGGAACGCAACAGGAAGCCGGAAGCTCCGAACACGGAAGCCGCTGATCGCGGCCAAACACAGCGTCTCCTGCAGCTCAGGGCTTGCTGCCCCTACCGCTCTCCTCGGCAAATAAGTGGCACAGGATGATGCAGGCCTCTACCAACTAAGCAGAAGCCCCCAGCCTTTGGGGAACCAGCGCTGAGTGGCCTGTCCGTTAGCCAGTAAGAGTGAGCGAGATCCATTCACGGATATAATACAGACGTGGACAGCAATTGTTTGCATTATATGCTACATATCACTGGATTCATATATGACCAGTCCGGACTTGGTGAAGTATAACAGGCTATATAAAGCAATGAACTGCTTCTACTAATTCGTCATTGAGCTCAAAAGTGTTATAAGTACTAACGATCACTAATAGCCGGCATATGCATATTAACCACATTAACCACCAGTTTATCTTCAGGATTGTCAGCAAGTTCTGAGCGCTTGGACACTAGTCTATTAAATGTTTTATTAATTTGATGATTGTTTTTACACTGATATATATAGGATCTAGGTTATATAGTAATTACCCGGGAATAATATAAATAAAATTTGTATTTACAAAACCAGCAGCTGTTGCAAATATATCTTTTTGGAGCGCCCACATTATTGTGTATTTTTGGTTGTATTTTAGCTTTGGTGGATATCCAGATCCCCAATTGTGGGCAGCTAGAAAAGTGGAGCAACATTATAAAATAGAAAATATTAATTGTTCTATCTAATCACTTATTTTATAAATAGCGCCCACGTTTCTTTCTGTATTTCTCACTCCAGACTTCCCTGCATTACCGCCAGCGGGTGGGCTCGGAATTCTTAGCCTTTTCCTCGCAGCCCCAGTTGCGGGAGAATGTGAAGGAGGAGCTGTTGACGGGTCACGTTCCGCTTGAGTTGACAAGTGTCTCACCAGCAGGTTTTTGAACATGTGCAGACTTGTGTCTGCCGGAAAGAGAGATACAACATAGGCTTTAAACCTGGGATCGAGCACGGTGGTCAAAATGTAGTGCTCTGATTTCAACAGATTGACCACCTGTGAATCCTGGTTAAGCAAATTAAGGGCTCCATCCACAAGTCCAACATGCCTAGCGGAATCGCTCCGTTTTAGCTCCTCCTTCAATGTCTCCAGCTTCTTCTGCAAAAGCCTGATGAGGGGAATGACCTGACTCAGGCTGGCAGTGTCTGAACTGACTTCACGTGTGGCAAGTTCAAAGGGTTGCAAAACCTTGCACAACGTTGAAATCATTCTCCACTGCACATGAGTCAGGCGCATTCCCCCTCCTTTGCCTATATCGTAGGCAGATGTATAGGCTTGAATGGCCTTTTGCTGCTCCTCCATCCTCTGAAGCATATAGAGGGTTGAATTCCACCTCGTTACCACCTCTTGCTTCAGATGATGGTGGGGCAGGTTCAGGAGTGTTTGCTGGTGCTCCAGTCTTCGGCACGCGGTGGCTGAATGCCGAAAGTGGCCCGCAATTCTTCGGGCCACCGACAGCATCTCTTGCACGCCCCTGTCATTTTTAAAATAATTCTGCACCACCAAATTCAATGTATGTGCAAAACATGGGATGTGCTGGAATTTGCCCACATGTAATGCACGCACAACATTGGTGGCGTTGTCCAATGTCACAAATCCCCAGGAGAGTCCAATTGGGGTAAGCCATTCTGCTATGATAAAACAGTAGATGTGGCTCCATGTGGCGCTACTTAATACCCTCAAAACAAAAATCCTTACACAATGTAATGTAGTCAGATTCGATTCTCATAGATGGTAGAACTCATACAATGTGCACAGTAGTGTAGTCAAATCGGTTCTCATAAATAGAAGAACTCATATGTATAAAAACGGTATTAATATTGCGTGTAGATAATCAGAAGTATTGAGAAAGCAGCTGTCACTCAATGGAACAGACCTCCTTCCTTCGTAGATAACTTAAAGAAGAAAAAAGTGATAGTGCAACACCGTCTTAAAAGACAAGCAATTTAATAAAAAATGCACTCACAAACATAAAATGGAATACAGCATGTAGAGGATAGAAGACACTCTTATGGAGATGGGCTGCTGCTGAAGAAACAACTTTTAGGCATAATCACCGCAAAAGTCCCAGTGATAAAATGTCTCCAGCCACTTCAAATTGCAGCTCCAATCTGCACGTCCTCGTCCTCACCAACTCCCTGCTTAATACCGTTTTTATACATATGAGTGCACATTGTATGAGTTCTACCATCTATGAGAATCGAATCTGACTACATTACATTGTGTAAGGATTTTTGTTTTGAGGGTATTAAGTAGCGCCACGTGGAGCCACATCTACTGTTTTATTACACTATTGTGAATCACGGTGAAAGGTTCTTTTGGTCTATAGCTTCGGCTTCCTAAATACTAATTTATTAACACTATAGTTTTTTCACTGGTATGCTACGCTGGGCTTTCTGGCTTATGCTGGTGTTTTGGGGTGCCACACCCTGCACCTAGATATAGCGCTAGGGACCCCAAATATACAGAGATGCCTTGATGCGGCTTTGGGGCTTATTCACACATTTGCGCAAATATGTGTAACGAAGATCTCTGAATTCTATTATTATGTGGAATTTATATCTGGTTACGGTTATCATTCAGGGTGCTGGGGGAAACAAATGCCTTTTTTTCTTGCTTAGAAATACCCCTCCCTTTCGAGCACCTGAATGATATCACTAAGCTAATTGAGCATCTACCAATATATATGTTTGTTGTGAGAGGCAGAGAGGTTCCTGCATTAGGAGGAGGTGCAGGCCCTGACATGCCACATGGAGCATTATGGGGTTGCTCCAAGGTAGGTAGCTCTTAGCTCAGACATATTGTAGTAAGGAGCCATTATCATGTGGCTCCTTGCTGGTTAATCTTATACCCAGATTGGGGTAATGGAGGTGTGAGGTGTGGTGCCTCTGGACTGGCTGAGCTGGATGGCCTTAGTGTGGCATACCTTTACATTCTATTAACACTTTTCACTTATTAATTTTTTAACACTATTTCTCTATTTTAATTGCATTTCATTTTTGTATCACTCTCTCTATAGCTTCGGCTTCCTAAATACTAATTTATTAACACTATAGTTTTTTCACTGGTATGCTACGCTGGGCTTTCTGGCTTATGCTGGTGTTTTGGGGTGCCACACCCTGCACCTAGATATAGCGCTAGGGACCCCAAATATACAGAGACGCCTTGATGCGGCTTTGGGGCTTATTCACACATTTGCGCAAATATGTGTAACGAAGATCTCTGAAATCTATTATTATGTGGAATTTAATAATAATAATAATAATAATTTTATTTATATAGCGCTCTTTCTCCAATAGGACCCAAGGCGCTTAACAGATACATAGCATAATATAGTACAGAAAATAATGAAGTACATTTTCATAAAATACAGAAGCATGAAGATACTAAAAGGCACATTATGGAAATGATTGAGTAAACAGAAAAGTCTTGAGTCTACTTTTGAAGGATTCTATAGTTGGGGCATCTCGCACTGTGCGGGGAAGTGAGTTCCATAGAGTCGGAGCCGCATGACTAAAAGCTCGACCCCCAGATGAATTACGGTAGATTCTAGGTACTGCTAAAAGTCCTTCATCTACAGATCGCAGTAATCGAGTGGGGCAGTATGGGGTCAGAAGCTGTTTCAGGTACCTTGGGCCTTGGTCATGTAATGCTTTGAAACTCAGTAAGCCAATCTTGAAGATGATTCGCCATCGTACAGGCAGCCAGTGAAGGGAGTAGAGGATGGGTGTTATGTGGCTAGAACGGGGCTGGTTGGTTAATAGCCTGGCAGCTGTGTTTTGCACCAGCTGTAAGCGCTGCAATTCTTTTGCTGGTAGACCAAGGTAGAGGGCATTACAGTAGTCTAAACGAGATGATACAAATGCATGTATGACTTTTGGCATATCATCTGAGGGAATTAAGTGCTTGATTCTGGCTATGTTCCTCAGGTGAAAGAATGAGGATTTGATTGTGGCTGATATCTGATGTTGAAGTGTCAAGCCACCATCCAGGACAACGCCAAGATTCCGCACACGATCACTGGTCTGTAATTCTGAATCCCCGAGTGTAAGTCCAGTTGGTTGGCTATGCTGCAGTCTTGTCCTTTGATGTTGCGGTCGCATCATAAGGACCTCTGTTTTATCCGGGTTCAGTCGCAGCCAACTGGCGCTCATCCACTCCAGTAGTTCAGCTAGACAGCCATTTAGGGTTGCTATTGGGTTATCAGTGCCCGGAGCAAAGGACAAGTACAGTTGTGTATCATCTGCATAGCAGTGGTAGACCAGGCCATGGCGCCTGATTATTTCGCCCAATGGGAGCATGTATACTGCAAAGAGCATGGGGGATAGTATTAGTGATGAGCGCCTGAAATTTTTCGGGTTTTGTGTTTTGGTTTTGGGTTCGGTTCCGCGGCCGTGTTTTGGGTTCGACCGCATTTTGGCAAAACCTCACCGAATTTTTTTTGTCGGATTCGGGTGTGTTTTGGATTCGGGTGTTTCTCTATCGTCCTAGTGGATGCTGGGGTTCCTGAAAGGACCATGGGGAATAGCGGCTCCGCAGGAGACAGGGCACAAAAAGTAAAGCTTTAGGATCAGGTGGTGTGCACTGGCTCCTCCCCCTATGACCCTCCTCCAAGCCAGTTAGATTTTTGTGCCCGGCCGAGAAGGGTGCAATCTAGGTGGCTCTCCTAAAGAGCTGCTTAGGAAAGTTTAGCTTAGGTTTTTTATTTTACAGTGAGTCCTGCTGGCAACAGGATCACTGCAACGAGGGACTTAGGGGAGAAGAAGTGAACTCACCTGCGTGCAGGATGGATTGGCTTCTTGGCTACTGGACATCAGCTCCAGAGGGACGATCACAGGTACAGCCTGGATGGTCACCGGAGCCGCGCCGCCGGCCCCCTTGCAGATGCTGAAGTAAGAAGAGGTCCAGAATCGGCGGCAGAAGACTCCTCAGTCTTCTAAAGGTAGCGCACAGCACTGCAGCTGTGCGCCATTTTCCTCTCAGCACACTTCACACGGCAGTCACTGAGGGTGCAGGGCGCTGGGAGGGGGGCGCCCTGGGAGGCAAATGAATACCTAATTTGGCTAAAAATACCTCACATATAGCCTCCGGAGGCTATATGGAGATATTTAACCCCTGCCAGAATCCGTTAAGAGCGGGAGACGAGGCCGCCGAAAAAGGGGCGGGGCCTATCTCCTCAGCACACAGCGCCATTTTCCCTCACAGAAAGGCTGGAGGGAAGGCTCCCAGGCTCTCCCCTGCACTGCACTACAGAAACAGGGTTAAAACAGAGAGGGGGGGCACTAATTTGGCGATATGCTTATATATATATAAGATGCTATAAGGGAAAACACTTATATAAGGTTGTCCCTATATAATTATAGCGTTTTGGTGTGTGCTGGCAAACTCTCCCTCTGTCTCTCCAAAGGGCTAGTGGGTCCTGTCCTCTATCAGAGCATTCCCTGTGTGTGTGCTGTGTGTCGGTACGTGTGTGTCGACAGGTAGGAGGACGATGTTGGTGAGGAGGCGGAGCAATTGCCTGTAATGGTGATGTCACTCTCTAGGGAGTCGACACCGGAATGGATGGCTTATTTAGGAAATTACGTGATAATGTCAACACGCTGCAAGGTCGGTTGACGACATGAGACGGCCGACAAACAATTAGTACGGTCCAGACGTCTCAAAAACACCGTCAAGGGTTTTAAAACGCCCGTTTACTTTAGTCGGTCGACACAGACACAGACAGGGACACTGAATCCAGTGTCGACGGTGAATAAACAAACGTATTCCTTATTAGGGCCACACGTTAAAGGCAATGAAGGAGGTGTTACGTATTTCTGATACTACAAGTACCACAAAAGAGGGTATTATGTGGGATGTGAAAAAACTACCATAGTTTTTCCTGAATCAGATAAATTAAATAAAGTGTGTGATGATGCGTGGGTTCCCCCCGATAGAAAATTATGGGCGGTATACCCTTTCCCGCCAGAAGTTAGGGCGCGTTGGGAAACACCCTTTAAGGTGGATAAGGCGCTCACACGCTTATCAAAACAAGTGGCGGTACCGTCTATAGATAGGGCCGTCCTCAAGGACCAGCTGACAAGGCTGGAAAATATAATAAAAAGTATATACACACATA
The DNA here is from genome assembly GCF_028390025.1 of Pseudophryne corroboree. Taxonomy (NCBI): domain Eukaryota; kingdom Metazoa; phylum Chordata; class Amphibia; order Anura; family Myobatrachidae; genus Pseudophryne; species Pseudophryne corroboree. Next base: position 168,882,747 of record NC_086444.1, on the reverse strand, counting down.
CTGGTGTTATACTGCGGCCAGCGATCGCCTCAGCCTGGATGTGCAGAGCTAGGGTGGCTTGGTCGGATTCACTGACTAAAAATATTGATACCCTTGACAGGGACAGTATTTTATTGACTATAGAGCATTTCTATATATGCGAGATGCACAGAGGGATATTTGCACTCTGGCATCATGAATAAACGCGATGTCCATAACTGCCAGAAGATGTTATGGACACGACAGTGGTCAGGTGATGCAGATTCCAAACGGCACAGTATGGCCGTATACAGGAAGAGGACTTGTTTGGGGTCGGTCCATCGGACCTGGTGGTCACGGCAACTGCTGGAAAATCCACCGTTTTTTACCCTAAGTCACATCTCTGCAGAAAAAGACACCGTCTTTTCAGCCTCAGTCCTCTCGTCCCTATAAGATCATATCTGCCCAGGGATAGAGGAAAGGGAAGAAGACTGCAGCAGGCAGCCCATTCCCAGGAACAGAAGCGTTCCACCGCGTCTGACAAGTTCTCAGCATGGCGCTGAGACCGTACAGGACCCCTGGATCCTACAAGTAGTATCCCGGGGGTACAGATGGGAATGTCGAGACGTTTCCCCTTCGCAGGCTCCTGAAGTCTGCTTTACCAAGTCTCCCTCCGACAAGGAGGTAGTATGGGAAAAAATTCACAAGCTGTATTCCCAGCAGGTGATAATTAAATTACCCCTCCTACTACAGAAAAGGGGTATTATTCCACACTATATTGTGGTACTGAAGCCAGAAGGCTAGGTGAGACTTATTCTAAAAATTTTTTTTTGAACACTTACAAAGGTTCAAATTAAGATGAAGTCACTCAGAGCAGTGATAACGAACCAGGAATAAGGGGACTATATAGTGTCCCGGGACATCAGGGATGCTTACCTCTATGTCCCAAAATTTGCCCTTCTCACTAAGGGTACCTCAGGTTCGTGGTGCAGAACTGTCACTATCAGTTTCAGACGCTGCCGTTTGGATTGTCCACGGCACCCTGGGGTCTTTACCAAGGTAATGGCCGAATTGATGATTCTTCTTCGAAGAAAAGGGGTCTTAATTATACCTTACTTGGACGATCTCCTGATAGGGGCATAGTCCAGGGAACAGTTGGAGGTCGGAGTAGCACTATCTCGGATACTGCTACAATCAGCACGGGTGGATTCTAAATATTCCAAAATCGCAGCTGATCCCGACGACACGTCTGCTGTGCCTAGGGATGATTCTGGACACAGTCCAGAAAAAGGTGTTTCTCCCGAAAGAGAAAGCCAGGGAGTTATCCGAGCAAGTCAGGAACCTCCTAAAAACAGTGCATCATTGCACAAGGGTCCTGGTAAAAATGGTGGCTTCCTACGAAGCAATTCCATTCGGCAGATTTCACGTAAGAACTTTTCAGTGGGATCTGCTGGACAAATGGTCCGGATCGCATCTTCAGATGCATCAGCGGATAACCCAATATCCAAGGACAAGGGTGTCTCTCCTGTGGTGGTTATAGAGTGCTCATCTTCTAGAGGGCAGCAGATTCGGCATTCAGGATTGGATGCTGGTAACCACGGAGCCCAGCCTGAGAGGCTGGGGAGCAGTCACACAAGGAAAAAATTTCCAGGGAGTGTGATCAAGTATGGAGACTTTTCTCCACATAAATATACTGGAGCTAAGGGTAAATTTATAATGCTCTAAGCTTAGCAAGACCTCTGCTTCAAGGTCAGCCGGTATTGATCCAGTGGGAAAAACATCACGGCAGTCGCCCACGTAAACAGACAGGGCGACACAAGAAGCAGGAGGGCAATGGCAGAAACTGCAAGGACTTTTCGCTGGGCGGAAAATCATGTGATAACACTGTCAGCAGTTTTTCATCCCGGGAATGGAAACTGGGAAGCAGACTTCCTCAGCACGACCTCCACCCGGGAGAGTGGAAACTTCATTGAGAAGTTTTTTCCACATGATTGTAGACCGTTGGGAAATACCAAAGGTGGACATGATGGCGTCCCGTCTGAACAAAAAACGGGACAGGTATTGCGCCAGGTCAAGAGACCCTCAGGCAATAGATGTGGACGTTCTGGTAACACCGTGGGTGTACCAGTCGGTGTATGTGTTCCCTCCTCTGCTTCTCATACCTAAGGTGCTGAGAATTATAAGACGTAGAGGAGTAAGAACTATACTCATGGCTCCGGATTGGCCAAGAAGGACTTGGTACCCGGAACTTCAAGAGATGCTTACAGAGGTCTTATGGCCTCTGCCGCTAAGAAGGGACTTGCTTCAGCAAGTACCATGTCTGTTCCAAGACTTACCGCAGCTGCGTTTGTCGGCATGGCGATGGAAAGCCGGATCCTAAGGGAAAAAAGGCATTCCGGAAGAGGTCATTCCTACCCTGGTCAAAGCCAGAAAGGAGGTGACCGCACAACATTATCACCACGTGTGGCGAAAATATGTTGCGTGGTGTGAGGCCAGGAAGGCCCACAAAGAAATTTCAACTCGGTCGTTTCCTGCATTTCCTGAAAACAGGAGTGTCTATGGGCCTCAAATTGGGGTCCATTAAGGTTCAAATTCGGCCCTGTAAATTTTCTTCCAGAAAGAATTGGCTTCAGTTCCTGAAGTCCAGAAGTTTGTCAAGGGAGTATTGCATATACAAACCCCTTTTTTTGTGCCTCCAGTGGCACTGTGGGATCTCAACGTAGTTCTGGGATTCCTCAAATCACATTGGTTTAAAACCAGTCAAATATGTGGATTTGAAGCATCTCACATAAAAAGTGACCATGCTCTTGGCCCTGGCCTGGACCAGGCGAGTGTCAAATTGGTGGTTTTTTCTCAAAAAAGCCCATATCTGTTTGTCCATTCGGACAGGGCAGAGCTGCGGACTCGTCCCCAGTTCTCTCCCTAAGGTGGTGTCAGTGTTTCACCTGAACCAGCTTATTGTGGTGCCTTGCACCTACTAGGGACTTGGAGGACTCCAAGTTGCTAGGAGTTGTCAGGGCCCTGAAAATATATGTTCCAGGACAGCTGGAGTCAGAAAATCTGACTCGCTGTTTATACTGTATGCACCCAACAAGTTGGGTGCGCCTGCTTCTAAGCAGGCGATTGCTCGTTGGATTTGTAACACAATTCAACTTGCACATTCTGAGGCAGGCCTGCCACAGTCTAAATCGGTTAAGGCCCATTCCACAAGGAAGGTGGGCTCATCTTGGGCGGCTGCCCGAGAGGTCTCGGCATTACAACTCTGCCGAGCAGCTACGTGGTCAGGGGAGAACACGTTTGTAAAATTCTACAAATTTGATATCCTGGCAAAAGAGGACCTGGAGTTCTCTCATTCGGTGCTGCAGAGTCATCCGCACTCTCCCGCCCGTTTGGGAGCTTTGGTATAATCCCCATGGTCCTTTCAGGAACCCCAGCATCCACTAGGACGATAGAGAAAATAAGAATTTACTTACCGATAATTCTATTTCTCGGAGTCCGTAGTGGATGCTGGGCGCCCATCCCAAGTGCGGATTATCTGCAATACTTGTACATAGTTACAAAAATCGGGTTATTATTGTTGTGAGCCATCTTTTCGGAGGCTCCGCTGTTATCATACTGTTAACTGGGTTTAGATCACAAGTTGTACGGTGTGATTGGTGTGGCTGGTATGAGTCTTACCCGGGATTCAAAATTCCTCCCTTATTGTGTACGCTCGTCCGGGCACAGTACCTAACTGGCTTGGAGGAGGGTCATAGGGGGAGGAGCCAGTGCACACCACCTGATCCTAAAGCTTTACTTTTTGTGCCCTGTCTCCTGCGGAGCCGCTATTCCCCATGGTCCTTTCAGGAACCCCAGCATCCACTACGGACTCCGAGAAATAGAATTATCGGTAAGTAAATTCTTATTTTTTTTCAAAAAACCCTAAAAAACAGCTTAAATCATAGAATTTGGGGGTCATTTTGATCCCATATTATTATTAACCTCAAAAACCATAATTTCCACTCATTTTCAGTCTATTCTGAATACCTCACACCTCACAATATTATTTTTAGTCCTAAAATTTGCACCGAGGTCGCTGGATGACTAAGCTAAGCGACCCTAGTGGCCGACACAAACACCTGGCCCATCTAGGAGTGGCACTGCAGTGTCACGCAGGATGTCCCTTCCAAAAAACCCTCCCCAAACAGCACATGACGCAAAGAAAAAAAGAGGCGCAATGAGGTAGCTGTGTGAGTAAGATTAGCGACCCTAGTGGCCGACACAAACACCGGGCCCATTTAGGAGTGGCACTGCAGTGTCACGCAGGATGTCCCTTCCAAAAAACCCTCCCCAAACAGCACATGACGCAAAGAAAAAAAGAGGCGCAATGAGGTAGCTGTGTGAGTAAGATTAGCGACCCTAGTGGCCGACACAAACACCGGGCCCATTTAGGAGTGGCACTGCAGTGTCACGCAGGATGTCCCTTCCAAAAAACCCTCCCCAAACAGCACATGACGCAAAGAAAAAAAGAGGCGCAATGAGGTAGCTGTGTGAGTAAGATTAGCGACCCTAGTGGCCGACACAAACACCGGGCCCATCTAGGAGTGGCACTGCAGTGTCACGCAGGATGTCCCTTCCAAAAAACCCTCCCCAAACAGCACATGACGCAAAGAAAAAAAGAGGCGCAATGAGGTAGCTGTGTGAGTAAGATTAGCGACCGTAGTGGCCGACACAAACACCGGGCCCATTTAGGAGTGGCACTGCAGTGTCACGCAGGATGTCCCTTCCAAAAAACCCTCCCCAAACAGCACATGACGCAAAGAAAAAAAGAGGCGCAATGAGGTAGCTGTGTGAGTAAGATTAGCGACCCTAGTGGCCGACACAAACACCGGGCCCATTTAGGAGTGGCACTGCAGTGTCACGCAGGATGTCCCTTCCAAAAAACCCTCCCCAAACAGCACATGACGCAAAGAAAAATAAAAGAAAAAAGAGGTGCAAGATGGAATTGTCCTTGGGCCCTCCCACCCACCCTTATGTTGTATAAACAAAACAGGACATGCACACTTTAACCAACCCATCATTTCAGTGACAGGGTCTGCCACACGACTGTGACTGATATGACGGGTTGGTTTGGACCCCCCCCAAAAAAGAAGCAATTAATCTCTCCTTGCACAAACTGGCTCTACAGAGGCAAGATGTCCACCTCATCATCATCCTCCGATATATCACCGTGTACATCCCCCTCCTCACAGATTATCAATTCGTCCCCACTGGAATCCACCATCTCAGCTCCCTGTGTACTTTGTGGAGGCAATTGCTGCTGGTCAATGTCTCCGCGGAGGAATTGATTATAATTCATTTTAATGAACATCATCTTCTCCACATTTTCTGGATGTAACCTCGTACGCCGATTGCTGACAAGGTGAGCGGCGGCACTAAACACTCTTTCGGAGTACACACTTGTGGGAGGGCAACTTAGGTAGAATAAAGCCAGTTTGTGCAAGGGCCTCCAAATTGCCTCTTTTTCCTGCCAGTATAAGTACGGACTGTGTGACGTGCCTACTTGGATGCGGTCACTCATATAATCCTCCACCATTCTTTCAATGTTGAGAGAATCATATGCAGTGACAGTAGACGACATGTCCGTAATAGTTGTCAGGTCCTTCAGTCCGGACCAGATGTCAGCATCAGCAGTCGCTCCAGACTGCCCTGCATCACCGCCAGCGGGTGGGCTCGGAATTCTGAGCCTTTTCCTCGCACCCCCAGTTGCGGGAGAATGTGAAGGAGGAGATGTTGACAGGTCGCGTTCCGCTTGACTTGACAATTTTCTCACTAGCAGGTCTTTCAACCCCAGCAGACTTGTGTCTGCCGGAAAGAGAGATCCAAGGTAGGTTTTAAATCTAGGATCGAGCACGGTGGCCAAAATGTAGTGCTCTGATTTCAACAGATTGACCACCCGTGAATCCTTGTTAAGCGAATTAAGGGCTCCATCCACAAGTCCCACATGCCTAGCGGAATCGCTCCGTGTTAGCTCCTCCTTCAATGTCTCCAGCTTCTTCTGCAAAAGCCTGATGAGGGGAATGACCTGACTCAGGCTGGCAGTGTCTGAACTGACTTCACGTGTGGCAAGTTCAAAGGGCATCAGAACCTTGCACAACGTTGAAATCATTCTCCACTGCACTTGAGACAGGTGCATTCCACCTCCTATATCGTGCTCAATTGTATAGGCTTGAATGGCCTTTTGCTGCTCCTCCAACCTCTGAAGCATATAGAGGGTTGAATTCCACCTCGTTACCACTTCTTGCTTCAGATGATGGCAGGGCAGGTTCAGTAGTTTTTGGTGGTGCTCCAGTCTTCTGTACGTGGTGCCTGTACGCCGAAAGTGTCCCGCAATTCTTCTGGCCACCGACAGCATCTCTTGCACGCCCCTGTCGTTTTTTAAAAAATTCTGCACCACCAAATTCAAGGTATGTGCAAAACATGGGACGTGCTGGAATTTGCCCATATTTAATGCACACACAATATTGCTGGCGTTGTCCGATGCCACAAATCCACAGCAGAGTCCAATTGGGGTAAGCCATTCTGCGATGATCTTCCTCAGTTGCCGTAAGAGGTTTTTAGCTGTGTGCGTATTCTGGAAAGCGGTGATACAAAGCGTAGCCTGCCTAGGAAAGAGTTGGCATTTGCGAGATGCTGCTACTGGTGCCGCCGCTGCTGTTCTTGCGGCGGGAGTCCATACATCTACCCAGTGGGCTGTCACAGTCATATAGTCCTGACCCTGCCCTGCTCCACTTGTCCACATGTCCGTGGTTAAGTGGACATTGGGTACAACTGCATTTTTTAGGACACTGGTGAGTCTTTTTCTGACGTCCGTGTACATTCTCGGTATCGCCTGCCTACAGAAGTGGAACCTAGATGGTATTTGGTAACGGGGGCACACTGCCTCAATAAATTGTCTAGTTCCCTGTGAACTAACGGCGGATACCGGACGCACGTCTAACACCAACATAGTTGTCAAGGCCTCAGTTATCCGCTTTGCAGCAGGATGACTGCTGTGATATTTCATCTTCCTCGCAAAGGACTGTTGGACAGTCAATTGCTTACTGGAAGTAGTACAAGTGGGCTTACGACTTCCCCTCTGGGATGACCATCGACTCCCAGCAGCAACAACAGCAGCGCCAGCAGCAGTAGGCGTTACACGCAAGGATGCATCGGAGGAATCCCAGGCAGGAGAGGACTCGTCAGAATTGCCAGTGACATGGCCTGCAGGACTATTGGCATTCCTGGGGAAGGAGGAAATTGACACTGAGGGAGTTGGTGGGGTGGTTTGCGTGAGCTTGGTTACAAGAGGAAGGGATTTACTGGTCAGTGGACTGCTTCCGCTGTCACCCAAAGTTTTTGAACTTGTCACTGACTTATTATGAATGCGCTGCAGGTGACGTATAAGGGAGGATGTTCCGAGGTGGTTAACGTCCTTACCCCTACTTATTACAGCTTGACAAAGGGAACACACGGCTTGACAAATGTTGTCCGCATTTCTGGTGAAATACTTCCACACCGAAGAGCTGATTTTTTTGGTATTTTCACCAGGCATGTCAACGGCCATATTCCTCCCACGGACAACAGGTGTCTCCCCGGGTGCCTGACTTAAACAAACCACCTCACCATCAGAATCCTCCTGGTCAATTTCCTCCCCAGCGCCAGCAACACCCATATCCTCCTCATCCTGGTGTACTTCAACACTGACATCTTCAATCTGACTATCAGGAACTGGACTGCGGGTGCTCCTTCCAGCACTTGCAGGGGGCGTGCAAATGGTGGAAGGCGCATGCTCTTCACGTCCAGTGTTGGGAAGGTCAGGCATCGCAACCGACACAATTGGACTCTCCTTGTGGATTTGGGATTTCGAAGAACGCACAGTTCTTTGCGGTGCTACTGCTTTTGCCAGCTTGAGTCTTTTCATTTTTCTAGCGAGAGGCTGAGTGCCTCCATCCTCATGTGAAGCTGAACCACTAGCCATGAACATAGGCCAGGGCCTCAGCCGTTCCTTGCCACTCCGTGTGGTAAATGGCATATTGGCAAGTTTACGCTTCTCCTCCGACAATTTTATTTTAGGTTTTGGAGTCCTTTTTTTACTGATATTTGGTGTTTTGGATTTGACATGCTCTGTACTATGACATTGGGCATCGGCCTTGGCAGACGACGTTGCTGGCATTTCATCGTCTCGGCCATGACTAGTGGCAGCAGCTTCAGCACGAGGTGGAAGTGGATCTTGATCTTTCCCTAATTTTGGAACCTCAACATTTTTGTTCTCCATATTTTAATAGGCACAACTAAAAGGCACCTCAGGTAAACAATGGAGATGGATGGATACTAGTATACAATTATGGACGGACTGCCGAGTGCCGACACAGAGGTAGCTACAGCCGTGGACTACCGTACTGTACTGTGTCTGCTGCTAATATAGACTGGTTGATAAAGAGATGTAGTAGTATGTATGTATAAAGAAGAAAGAAAAAAAAACCACGGGTAGGTGGTATACAATTATGGACGGACTGCCGAGTGCCGACACAGAGGTAGCTACAGCCGTGAACTACCGTACTGTACTGTGTCTGCTGCTAATATAGACTGGTTGATAAAGAGATGTAGTAGTATGTATGTATAAAGAAGAAAGAAAAAAAAACCACGGGTAGGTGGTATACAATTATGGACGGACTGCCGAGTGCCGACACAGAGGTAGCTACAGCCGTGGACTACCGTACTGTACTGTGTCTGCTGCTAATATAGACTGGTTGATAAAGAGATGTAGTAGTATGTACGTATAAAGAAGAAAGAAAAAAAAACCTCGGGTAGGTGGTATACAATTATGGACGGACTGCCGAGTGCCGACACAGAGGTAGCTACAGCCGTGAACTACCGTACTGTACTGTGTCTGCTGCTAATATAGACTGGTTGATAAAGAGATGTAGTAGTATGTATGTATAAAGAAGAAAGAAAAAAAAACCACGGGTAGGTGGTATACAATTATGGATGGACTGCCGAGTGCCGACACAGAGGTAGCTACAGCCGTGAACTACCGTACTGTGTCTGCTGCGACTGGATGATAAATAATGATATAAAAAATATATATATATCACTACTGCAGCCGGACAGGTATATATTATATAATGACGGACCTGCTGGACACTGTCTGTCAGCAGAATGAGTTTTTTATAGAATAAAAAAAAAAACACCACACAAGTGAAGTCACACGACGAGTGTTTAACTTTTTCAGGCAATCACAATATAGTATACTACTAACTATACTGGTGGTCAGTGTGGTCAGGTCACTGGTCAGTCACACTGGCAGTGGCACTCCTGCAGCAAAAGTGTGCACTGTTTAATTTTAATATAATATGTACTCCTGGCTCCTGCTATAACCTATAACTGGCACTGCAGTGCTCCCCAGTCTCCCCCACAATTATAAGCTGTGTGAGCTGAGCACAGTCAGATATATATACATAGATGATGCAGCACACTGGGCTGAGCAGTGCACACAGATATGGTATGTGACTGAGTCACTGTGTGTATCGTTTTTTTCAGGCAGAGAACGGATATATTAAATAAAACAAAACTGCACTGTCTGGTGGTCACTGTGGTCAGTCACTAGTAAACTCTGCACTCTCTACACTTCTACAGTACTCCTAAGCTCCAGTAAATCAGGTCAATCTCTCTCTCTCTCTCTCTCTTCTAATCTAAATGGAGAGGACGCCAGCCACGTCCTCTCCCTATCAATCTCAATGCACGTGTGAAAATGGCGGCGACGCGCGGCTCCTTATATAGAATCCGAGTCTCGCTAGAATCCGACAGCGTCATGATGACGTTCGGGCGCGCTCGGGTTAACCGAGCAAGGCGGGAGGATTCGAGTCTGCTCGGACCCGTGAAAAAAAACCATGAAGTTCGGGCGGGTTCGGATTCAGAGAAACCGAACCCGCTCATCTCTAGATAGTATAGAACCTTGTGGGACACCACATGGCAATGGCACTGGTGGTGATGAGTACAATCCAGTTGATACTCTCTGTGACCTGCCTGTGAGAAATGATTTGAACCAGCTTAGAACTGTGCCATCCAGACCACAGAAATGTATCAGTCGCTCAATCAGAAGCCCATGGTCCACGGTATCAAATGCTGCCGAGAGATCCAGAAGGATTAATATTGAACAGTCACCTCTGTCTTTTGCCATCAGAAGATCATTTAACACACACACCAGGGCTGTTTCAGTGCTATGTCGTCTCCTGAATCCTGATTGAAATGGATCATAAATATCATGGGTTGTCAGGCGGGTTTCCAGTTGATTTGCAACGACTTTCTCAATAACCTTTCCTAGGAAAGGAAGGTTTGATACCGGTCTGTAGTTGGTCATGCAGTCGGGATCTAAATTAGGTTTTTTAAGAAGCGGTCTAACAATTGCTTCCTTTAGGGGTCCAGGAAAAATGCCTGTCTGCAAAGAGCATTGAACAATTTTTGTAAAGACAGGACCAATTATATCCATACAACCTATTAGAAGCTTGGTTGAGGCTGGGTCCAGATCACAGGTGGTGGGACGCAAAATCCGAGCAATTTCAGCAGTGTCCTTTACATCCACTGGATCAAAGCTGGTCCATGAAGGCAGGTAGCTTATATTGGCAGGCTTTGTAGTTTGGCACTCCTTTGATGGCACTGTGGAGATTCCAGCCCGGATGGTGGATATTTTATCTGCAAAGAAGTTTGCAAACTCGTTGCATCTTGCCTGGGAGAGGGTCTCATCAGTCTGCAGGCATGCTGGCTTGCAAAGCATCTCCACTGTGCGGAAAAGTTGAGCTGGCCTATTGTTTGCTGCTGTGATCTCATTTGACAGGAACTGTGCTTTCTTACGAGTGATTGTCGATTGATATTCTACGTTATGCTTTATTAGTTTTTTTTTTGTCAACCAACTGGTTACGGTTATCATTCAGGGTGCTGGGGGAAACAAATGCCTTTTTTTCTTGCTTAGAAATACCCCTCCCTTTCGAGCTCCTGAATGATATCACTAAGCTAATTGAGCATCTACCAATATATATGTTTGTTGTGAGAGGCAGAGAGGTTCCTGCATTAGGAGGAGGTGCAGGCCCTGACATGCCACATGGAGCATTATGGGGTTGCTCCAAGGTAGGTAGCTCTTAGCTTAGACATATTGTAGTAAGGAGCCATTATCATGTGGCTGCTTGCTGGTTAATCTTAGACCCAGATTGGGGTAATGGAGGTGTGAGGTGTGGTGCCTCTGGACTGGCTGAGCTGGATGGCCTTAGTGTGGCATACCTTTACATTCTATTAACACTTTTCACTTATTAATTTTTTAACACTATTTCTCTATTTTAATTGCATATCATTTTTGTATCACTCTCTCTATAGCTTCGGCTTCCTAAATACTAATTTATTAACACTATAGTTTTTTCACTGGTATGCTACGCTGGGCTTTCTGGCTTATGCTGGTGTTTTGGGGTGCCACACCCTGCACCTAGATATAGCGCTAGGGACCCCAAATATACAGAGACGCCTTGATGCGGCTTTGGGGCTTATTCACACATTTGCGCAAATATGTGTAACGAAGATCTCTGAATTCTATTATTATGTGGAATTTATATCTGTTTACGGTTATCATTCAGGGTGCTGGGGGAAACAAATGCCTTTTTTTCTTGCTTAGAAATACCCCTCCCTTTCGAGCACCTGAATGATATCACTAAGCTAATTGAGCATCTACCAATATATACATTACATTGTGTAAGGATTTTTGTTTTGAGGGTATTAAGTAGCGCCACGTGGAGCCACATCTACTGTTTTATTACACTATTGTGAATCACGGTGAAAGGTTCTTTTGGTCTCCAAGGGCTGCTATTAGTATTTAAGCGCACCAAGGGTCTATTTTTCTTTGTTCCGTTCTGCTATGATGTTCCTCAGTTCCCGTAAGAGGTTGTGAGCTGTGTGCCTCTTATGGAAAGCGGTGATACAAAGCGTAACCTGCCTAGGAACGAGTTGGCGTTTGCGAGATGCTGCTACTGGTGTCGCCGCTGCTGTTCTTGCTGCGGGAGGCAATACATCTACCCAGTGGGCTGTCACAGTCATATAGTCCTGAGTCTGCCCTGCTCCACTTGTCCACATGTCTGTGGTTAAGTGGACATTGGGTACGACTGCATTTTTTAGGACACTGGTGAGTCTTTTTCTGACGTCTGTGTACATTCTCGGTATCGCCTGCCTAGGGAAGTGGAACCTAGATGGTATTTGGTACCGGGGACACAGTACCTCAAGCAAATCTCTAATTCCCTGTGAATTAACGGTGGATACCGGACACACGTTTAACACCAACACAGCTGCCAAGGCCTGAGTTATCCGCTTTGCAGCAGGATGACTGCTGTGATATTTCATCTTCCTCGCAAAGGACTGTTAACAGTCAATTGCTTACTGGAAGCAGTACAAGTGGTCTTCCGACTTCCCCTCTGGGATGACAATCGACTCCCAGCAGCAACAACAGCAGCGCCGGCAGCAGTAGGCATTACACTCAAGGATCCATTGGAGGAATCCCAGTTAGGAGAGGACTCGTCAGACTTGCCAGTGACATGGCCTGCAGGACTATTGGCGTTCCTGTCTAAGGAGGAAATTGACACTGAGGGAGTTGGTGGTGTGGTTTGCAGGAGCTTGGGTACAAGAGGAAGGGATTTAGTTGTCAGTGGACTGCTTCCGCTGTCACCCAAAGTTTTTGAACTTGTCAATGACTTCTGATGAATGCACTCCAGGTGACGTATAAGGGAGGATGTTCCTAGGTGGTTAACGTCCTTACCCCTACTTATTACAGCTTGACAAAGGCAACACGGCTTGACACCAGTTGTCTGCATTTCTATTAAAATAATTCCACACCGAAGAGGTGATTTTTTTTGTAATTTGACCAGGCATGTCAATGGCCATATTCATCCCATGGACAACAGGTGTCTCCCCGGGTGCCGGACTTAAACAAACCACCTCACCATCAGAATCCTCCTTCTCAATTTCCTTCTCAGCGCCAGCAACACCCATATCCTTCAACAGTGACATCTTCAATTTGACTATCAGGAACTGGACTGTGGGTGCTCCTTCCAGCACTTGCAGGGGGCGTGCAAATGGTGGAAGGCGCCACCTCTTCCCGTCCAGTGTTGGGAAGGTCAGGCATCGCAACCGACCGACACAATTGGACTCTCCTTGGGGATTTGTGATTTAGAAGAACGCACAGTTCTTTGCTGTGCTTTTGCCATCTTAACTCTTCAGTTTTCTAGCGGGAAGATGAGTGCTTCCATCCTCATGTGAAGCTGAACCACTAGCCATGAACATAGGCCAGGGACTCAGCCGTTCCTTGCCACTCCATGCCGTAAATGGCATATTGGCAAGTTTACACTTCTCAGACGCTTTTAATTTGGATTTTTTGGTCATTTTACTGAACTTTAGTTTTTGGGATTTTACATGCTCTCTACTATGACATTGGGCATTGGCCTTGGCAGACGACGTTGATGGCATTTCATCGTCTCGGCCATGACTAGTGGCAGCAGCTTCAGCACGAGGTGGAAGTGGATCTTGATCTTTCCCTATTTTACCCTCCACATTTTTGTTCTCCATTTTTTAATGTGTGGAATTATATGCCAGTAATATATCAATAGCAATGGCCTACTGTACTGTACTATATATGTATACTGCTGGTCACCAAAATGCTGCACTGTCCTACTATATACTGCTCACAATAATGCAGCACAGATATGGATAGTATACTTGACACAGAGGTGCAAGATACAGCAATGGCCTACTGTACTATATATGTATACTGCTGGTCACCAAAATGCTGCACTGTCCTACTATATACTGCTCACAATAATGCAGCACAGAGATAGTATATGTCAAAGTCAGAAAAATATCTCTATGCACACTACCATATTTGCACCTCACACAGGTCCATGCTGCGCATGCGTACGCTCTCCCGTACGTGCGCATACTCACAGTCGCGGGCACCCGCAGGCGCATGGTATGCGTATTTACGGTAGAGTTTATGTGGTTGTAGCGTGCGACTCAATCGTAACATATTTTCAGTAATAATGTATTTTGTAGATCATGGTCCCTTTGATAGATTCTGAAAGTTTGGTTAATATAGAATGTTTATGAACAGAGGAATCCCTCTTTGTTTGATACGAAGGGTCAGACAGGAGTAATACAGTGGTGTTTAGTATCCATCGGAAGAATATTTAATTAGAAATATTCCGGTGTTGGTTTGAAGCAGATCAATCGCTCGTGCGAATAGTTATGGACATAAGAAGTTTATGGACATTTACTTTATTTGCACTTTATTACCCATGCGGCGGGAAACCCAGTTTCCCTCCCACCTGAGCAGTTGGAAATAGTCACAGCCCACCTGTATGAATCAACCTATGACCTTTTGTTATAATGCGAGGCCGAATTCCTGTGTCCAATGAACAATGAGATTGTAGGGACCATTGAATTGTATTGTGTGTGGGGCATAAATAGGCAGGCCGACCGTATCCAGTTCTCTCTCTTCAACGGTTCTCATTGCTGATAATCGGGAGCTGGATATCGAGGCGCATGCGATCGTTCCCCTTGTGCGTAAGTTTTCTCCGTAATCATATTGTCTTACTGTGAGCCATCTCTCTCTCTCTCTATCTCTCTCTCTCTCTCTATCTCTCTCGTATTTTACTTTAATTGTATTGTATTGTATTTCCTGTGTAGTTTATCTGGTTAGTTGGTTTATGTTATATTGTAGTGTATCATTTGTACTGTGATTCCTTTTGCAAGTATAATAGTCATAATACATATAATAGGTTTCGGACCCTAAGCCCAGGTATCTGTGTATTCTTTATAGTGTTAAGTATTCTCTGAGCGTCGGTGACGCTCAAGCAGCTTTGTAGTTAATCAGGTTACACCAGGTTGCACTTACACTCTGTCTCTTCACTAAGGTATACTGTGTATCTCACTGTTAAAGGTATAGATATAAAGGTTTAAACGTTGTAAGCGTCTGCACCGCTGGTGATCTCCTCGTGGTCCCGAGCGTACGCTACGCTATAGCGAATCATTACGTTAGTCGGCAGCCAATAGCGTGCCTGCCTGTGATCACTGGGCCGTAAGCGAACGTGACGCTTGAGCGTCTCGACTACGGTTGAGCGATCGCTACACAACTTGCGTACCCTTACGGTACTTCTTACGTAGATAGCGTACAGTGTTCTTAGACCTCTTAAGGTGTTTTATATACGATAAATATTCAGCTTTATCAATTGGCGGCTCACCCGTCCTTCACATATCTGCACTAGGTAGATCAGCAGACATTATTACTCAGCAAAGGGCGGGAGGTTGTATCCCTCGTAGTGCTGACAGGATAAGCGTCTGCTTCACTTAGGTAAAGAGTGCTGAAGGAATCCGGGAACCGGAGGTAAGAACAAAACGCTAGTGTCTTTTAAAACTGTTTATTTTTTCTGTCTTGCGTACACACACACGCACACATATATATATATCTGCATTTCTTTTTCTTTTTCATTTTCGTATATCACTCTCCTGTCTGCCAGTTTTTATAGTTGATAGAAGTGCTAAAAGAGATTTGCCGTTATTTCATAGTTTAAGAGTAATATAGTTAAAAGATAGACAAACACACAGTTTCGCCTGGGAGATAAGGCGAAGTCAGTGTGTTTGTGTGGTAGATGATCAAGGATCATCTACATTGATAAAAATATAAATTTGTGTTACGGTGGATCTTTGCTTTGCGTATACGTGTCTCTAACAAAGACCTGCGTACGCAATCCAAAGGCCGACGCACGCAGCGTACGTTACGCAACGGAGCGTCCGGTTACGCCCACGTAGCTCAAGTCACGATAAGTTGATTTTTAACGCAAAGCGATAAATAACGCAAAGCGATAAATAACGCGAGGCGAGAAATAACGCAAGTCTATTTTTGGGTGTCCGAAATTTAGTTAACAGATCCTGCTCCTAATTGGTAACACACCTGATCTGAAGAAAAATTTCTGCGCAGAAATAGAAATAGAAAACAAAAGTGTACATGTGATGAGTGAGTGTTTTTACAATTTTTAAAGGTTGAACCACAAGAAAAGTCGAGTACTCGTGAGGTACATGCGTGTAAAGTGACGTGCACGGTGGCTAGGGAGGCATCTCTGGTTAAATATACAATTTTGAGCATTAGAGTATAGCAGACCAGGAGGTCATACTGTAACAAGACCAGGAGGTCACACTGTAACAAGACCAGGAGGTCATAACAGACCAGGAGGTCCAGGTACAGCCGACAAGGAAGTCCGCTATACAGTTCACAGGCACAACACCGAAAAGGGTTGGTGCAACACCCATATAGGCCATATAAGCTCTGGCTGAAGGAATTCGCAGTCGTAAGTTTCGATTCCATTGGTCTTTCCGTACATAAACTTAGTTGTTTGTGTACTGAACGACTGGACCGCACGTAAGTGTGTGCAGTAGTTAGTAATCTGACCTAATACCATTAGAGTAAAGGGGTCACAAACGCTATCTGTACACTCTAACGTGATTTGTGTAATTTTTTTATTTTAAGGGAAGTTCGCTGCTCACTCAGGAACTATCCAACAACCAATAGTTACTGGAAAGAGTAAGTGTTCTTCGGATAACCCTCGCAGGTTCCAGTAAATAGAGGTTCAGGTCGCAGGGGCCCTAGGTCGAGTACGCCAGCACCATATCGGTGTGATCAGGTCGTATTGGTCGGCGTGGGCGAGTGAGTGGGGTACTCGGTAAACCGCCACCGTCAGCCTATTGTTGGCATTTGGTTTTGCGTAAAGGGTTGGCTAAATAAAGCAACTCTTTCGAACTATGGGGGCCACTTGTTCAGGTAGGGGGCGATCAACCTCGGTTCGGGTTGATTCAGTGGTCCGGCCAATTGGGTCGGCCAGGTATATAATGTGTGAGAAATATGGAAGTCACACAGAAACTTTATGTGATGAATGGGAGAGAATGACTGTACATGACGGGGAGAAATTCCCAAGAATAGGGAGCTTCAGCTCAGAAGTGTTACAAAATTTAAGGAGGAGGATATGTCTCATAAAATCAACAAAGAGACGAATCCAGCATTATGATTATTTACAGTTGTGGCAACAGGAAGGTGAGATACAGAGAGGTTTGGCTCAGGCGGCGGGATCTGGCTCTAACAGAAAACTGATTGCCACGGCCCCGCCGCCACCATACATATCAGGAGAGAAGTTGATTGCGGAGAAAGACGCACTAAGGTGTAACACAAAATCACTTAGTAACTGTGTAAATGTTAATGATAATGTTAACCCATTAACCCATGCAAGTATTAACCCGTGCAAGTTGTACCCTGTTTTGAACTTTCCTCAGGAGTGTGATCAAGAGGACGAATCGGCAACGATTTCAGCGCTCTCTCTAGCAGCCACCATAGCAGAGACCACAGTAGGCACAGCTCCACCCACGAGATTAGTAAAGGCCCCTAGCGGAGGGATAGGTGAGGTCGTATCAACTGGTAAGTACGGCACCATGCATTATGCTGAAACTATTTCACCACAGCCTGTAGAATCTACACAGAATGAGGTTGTTAGAATTACACCTGTTAGAGTAATAGCAGTGCCAAATGGGAAAACAGACGCATCAGGAGCCACTCCCATTAGGAACATTGCCATGTACGCTCCATTTTCCCGAATGGAATTAAGGACCATAGTGTCTGAATTTCCTGACCCTAGAAAAGACTTAGTTGCCAGTCAAAAATACATCAGAGACTTAGGTAACACTGTAGAGCCCAACAACAAAGACTGGCAGATATTGCTGAGAGCATGTTTACCCTCAAATGTCGACGCAACTCAATTTTTAGCTGATTGCGGACTAGGTCATGATGTACCTCTTACAGATGTGTACAACCAAGATAATGTGAAAAGAATAAACTTGCAGCTAAAAGAGTATTTCCCAGCAGTAGCTAAATGGAATAAGATATTCTCCAATCTGACAGATTTATTACTCTGTCAGAGACAGCTGCAGAGTATTTTCACAGAGCATTATTAGAAATGGCAAAATACACAGGCATAGAGGACATTAAAACAGACACAAACCATCGGGAAGTAGCAGTATCGGTACTGATGGATGGTTTAAAAGAGTCATTGAAGACTAGGGTACAGACCACGCAACCATGTTGGCGAGGTCTGTCTGTGGCTACTTTGAGAGAGGCTGCTATTGATCACGATAGAAACATCACCAGACACAGGGAACAACAAGGTGACAAATTAATGTCAGTAAGTATACAGGCTCTGACCACAAGGCAGCCTTTGTTTGTATCACCAAATCCTGTGGGTAAGTCAAGTATGGTTACTTGTTATTCTTGTCACAAACAGGGACACATGGCACGAGATTGTAGAGTAAAGAATCCACGAAACTCATACCGAACCCCTAGACAACGACACGACACACGACATTGGGAGCAAGGTCCGCAGAAACGGAGTTAAGAGCCACATACAGGGGAAACAAAAAGATATCCCCCAAACAGAGACTGGCATGCCTCTGGTAGTTCCCAACTATCTCCCTCACAAGTAGTTGCTGCCAGCGGGATTCAGGGAGGTCACCATACCCAATAGGGGTGTGGCCATACCTGTAATCTGCAGCCAGTAAAATTAATTGCCAATCTTGGAAGTGAACCCGAGATCGCAATTAATGTAGCTGGTAAAACTTTAAACTTTCTTGTAGACACAGGGGCGGCCAAGTCAGTGATAAATTCGACAGTGGGCATGAGAACCACTGGTAGGACAATTCCAGCCATGGGAGTAACAGGAGTAGTCCAGCACTACCCTGTTAGCAAACCAGCCGAGATTACAATAGGGCCTTTGCATACCAAGCATTCCTTTTTGCTGGCTGCATCGGCACCAACCAATCTCCTGGGAAGAGACTTACTGTGTAAAATGGGGTGCGTCATTTATTGTACTCCTGAAGGTGTATTCTTGGACATACCTGAGAAACACGCTCAGGAAGTGCGAGACATGTTAGACTCCCCATCAAAATTAATGTCACATACCATTATGGCAAATAGGAATCCATCCCAAATAGAAGAAATTACATCTCAGATACCAGAGTCACTTTGGACAAAAGACGGACAAGACACTGGATTAATGGCAAATGTAGCTCCAGTAGTTGTACAAGTAAAAGATGGTAGGATAGCTCCAAAAATCCCACAGTACCCTCTGAAGCCAGAGGTGGAGTTAGGAGTTTACCCAGTAATAGAGCGCTTGCTACAACAGGGCATTCTGGTAAGAACGTCCAGCACTGCCAATAGTCCCATCTTCCCTGTTAAAAAGAGTGGGGGGAGGGGTTACAGACTAGTGCAGGATCTAAGGGGGATTAACAAAATAGTTGAGAGTCAGTTCCCCGTAGTGCCAAATCCAGCTGTCATCCTAATGCAAATCCCTCCCACTGCCAAATTTTTCACTGTTATTGACCTCTGCTCCGCTTTCTTTTCGGTACCTCTGCACCCTGACAGCCAATATTTGTTTGCATTCACATACAGAGGAGTCCAATACACGTGGACTCGATTACCCCAAGGTTTCATAGATAGTCCAAGTATATTTTCTCAGGCTTTGCATGATTGTTTACAGTCTTTCCAACCAGACAGTGGATCAGTATTGATACAGTATGTGGACGATTTATTACTGTGTTCAGATTCACTGGAAGCATCTCTGAAGGATACGAAACAGCTCCTGTTTCATCTTTCAGACACAGGACACAAGGTGTCCAAAGACAAGTTACAATTATGCCAAACTAAGGTAAAATATTTGGGACACTGTCTAACACAAGGACTGAGACACCTGACCGCTGATAGAATCTAAGCAATTAGAGACATGACTCTGCCACAAACCCAGCAACAGATCAGAACGTTTTTAGGAATGTGTGGGTATTGCCGTAATTGGATCCCAGGGTTTTCCATTTTGGCGTTACCTTTGCAGGAAATAGTCTCCTCAAACAAACCTGATAGGATTTCGCATACAGACGAGTCCGAAACAGCATTTGAGAGACTCAAACAGTGCCTAACGCAGGCACCAGCACTAGGTATGCCAGACTATGGGAAACCCTTTGAACTATACGGAACAGAAAGTGCTGGTTGCGCGGCAGGTGTACTAACCCAAAAACAAGGTGATGCCAGCAGGCCAGTTGCATACTACAGCGCTCAGCTAGACACGGTAGCGCGATCCCACCCCACATGCTTGCGAAGCGTTGCTGCGATAGCATTGCTAGTGACAAAAAGCGAAGATGTCGTGCTAGGCCACAACCTCACAATCCATACGCCACATGCAGTATCAGCCTTATTGAATTCTGCCCAAACCAGACACGTCTCATCAGCGAGATTTACAAGATGGGAATTGGCACTAATGGTCCCTGTAAACATCACCATAAGGAGATGCAGTGCATTAAATCCTGCAACGTATCTCCCAGGTGTGCCTGGTCAGGCACAAAGGGTGGAAGGTGAGAGTGATGGGGAAGGAGGATTTAATACAAAGGAAGATACACATGATTGTATGGAATATTTGACCCAAAATTTTACCGCAAGGCCTGACATCAGTGACAACCCACTGGAAGATGCAGAACTCACGTTCTACACGGACGGGAGTTGTCATAGACAGTCAGACTCGGGAGACTTGTGTACTGGATACGCAGTCGTAGATGACCAAGACACCATAGAAGCGGAACCGCTAGGCCCACCTCACTCAGCCCAGGTTGCTGAACTGGTCGCCCTAACCAGAGCATGTGAATTGGCTAAGGGTAAGTCAGCCAATATCTACACCGATTCTAGATACGCATTCGGGGTAGTCCATGATTTCGGAGCCCTATGGCGTCTCAGAAATTTCATGACGGCAGCTGGTACACCGGTAGCGCATGCAGCTCACATAAAAAGGCTTCTAACAGCGATACAGGAACCCGACAGAGTGGCTGTTATCAAATGTAAAGCACACACATATAGCCAAGACCCGGTATCACTTGGTAACAGCCGAGCAGACGAAGCTGCTAAGTTAGCAGCTGCTACCCCCATACAGACAGACACCACACAATTAATGGTATTTAATACCATTAACACACAGAAGTTGTGTGAAATGCAAAATTTGTGTTCCACACAGGAAAAGGCAGTCTGGAAGGCAAAGGGATGTGGCCAGGAGTCTTCAGGACTCTGGACGGATGGACATGGTAAACCAGTGGCCCCCAGAGCATATCTTCCATGTCTGGCTGAAGCAGCTCACGGGCTGACTCATCTAGGCAAGGAAGGGATGTGCAAATTGGTAAGAGCCTATTGGTGCGCCCCAGGATTCTCCTCTCATGCGAGTAAAAGAGCAATGTCATGCCTTACCTGTTTGAGAAAGAATATTGGAAAGGCAATACCTACAGAACCATCCCATATCCCACCTGCCGGCGGCCCTTTCCAGGTAATACAAATTGACTTTATACAATTACCCCCTTGTCGGAATTTTAAATATGTACTTGTTTGTATAGATGTTTTCTCAAATTGGGTCGAAGCATTTCCTGCAGCTACAAATACCGCTATGTTTACTGCTAAGAAAATTGTGCAGGAATTTGTATGTAGATATGGTATCCCTAGAATAATCGAAAGTGATAGGGGTACCCATTTTACAGGTGATGTCTTTCAAGGAATGTGTAAGTTGATGGGAATTGATAGCAAGCTGCACACTCCGTACCGTCCACAGGCGAGTGCGAAGGTCGAAAGAGTGAACAGCACTATTAAAAATAAATTGAGTAAAGTGATGGCAGAGACAGGATTGACATGGCCAGAAGCTTTACCCATTGTACTGTACAGTATCAGAACCACTCCCAGGTCCCCTCTTAATCTGTCTCCCTTTGAAATCTTGTTTGGTCGACAACCGCATGTTATGATTAACCCTCAGGATGATTTGAAATGTAACAATGAAGTAACTGTAAAGTACTTGATTAACATGAGTAAACAGTTAAGGAATCAAAATGATAGTCTGAAGTTGGTGATTCCTGATTTACCTGATAGTAATTGTCATGACATTGAACCTGGGGATTATGTAATGATACGGAATTTTCTACGCTCAGGTTGCCTTATTGACAGATGGGAAGGACCATACCAGGTCTTATTGACTAGCACTACAGCATTAAAGGTTGCTGAGAGAGAGACTTGGGTCCATTCATCCCACTGCAAGAAGGTTGCTGATCCAGAGAAGTCCCGTGATAAGGAACAGACGGTAGAGGTTGTATCACTGGAGTGTCTGTTCCAGGAGGACTGAGGCGGCACCTGAGCCTTGAAGACCGAGAGCTGTTGTCGACTCCCCACTCCCTTTTATTGTTTTTCTCCACTTCCCATCCCCTCTCCCTCAAATTTCTTTTTCCTCCTTCTCATTCTTCTCCATTTCCTCCTATAAGATGGACTTGCCCCAAGAGACTGTGATCCGGATTTTCCTGTTGACCATGATGTTGACCAGAGCAGTCTGTTCCGGCGAGAGTACCATGGAGGTCGATAGAGGTTCTGGAATGGGTTCTGATGATAAAGATGGAGGCGTAGTTTTCCAAGATCAACCTAACCAACAAGCAAAGGCGAGTATCAGAAAACGATCCGATAGCATTGACCATAGAAGAAATTGTGACGGATTGTTAGCTGAAGAAAACTGTATCTGTAGGCTCTGTAACAATGTCATTGAAGATGGGTGCATTAAGAAATGCCAATCCAGTTTTAATATCCATATGGACCGGCATCCATTGAGTGACTATCACTCCTTAGTGGGTAATGTGTTAAACAAAACAGATTGTTGGGTATGCTCTCAAGTACCTCAAGGTCATAGCAAATCAGGGCTAGTGCCATTTCCTTTAACGATAGGGGAGGTACTTGAGTTAAATGGTGGGAGACCGGTGGACAGGAGGTTTAATATCTCCAGCCCTCCTAGTTTGAAGCTCCACCAATACCATGTGGATAGGTCCCTATTATGTTTCAACATCTCCAATCCCAGAAAGCCGGGAAATTGGGAAGTGTCATGGAGTAACCACACCATGACCTTTTCGCATAGAGCAGATAGAATGCCTACAGATACAGAGCTTGTACGCCACATAGCCAGTAGAGAAAAATCTTTCCGGTATAGGTACACCTTAGGAAATAGGATTACGAGAGTTGGAGAAGTATCACCAGGATACTGTGCACATATCGTACAACCTGATACGTGTATTAAGCAGATGGAAGAATTAGGGTTAGGAGATTTCACCTGGAAGGTGTGTAATATGGTTATGTCCTTCTCCGTCCCATATGTTCTCCCCGATGATGCATATTTCATATGCGGGAGAAAGGCGTACAAGTGGCTTGCCCCAAACTCTGAAGGATTGTGTTATATTGGAAAAGTATTGCCTGAAGTAATGACTGTAACACATGATAAATGTCAGACTTGGTTTTGTCTGTGTCCCCGGAGGGGGCGCTAGTGGGTCAGTGGAGGTGGATGGGAGAAAACGAGGAGGCTGGATTATGTTTCTGCGCATGAGCGCAATGATATTTATTATACAGAGGATTCACAAACGGCAGCAGAAAATAACAGTAGAAATGCAAATGTCAATTGAACAGCGTAATAGCTGAGAGTCTATGGTAACAGAATGAATGGTGACTGATGAAATAATAACCGGTAGTGATGATAACAGATGAGTGATAATTTGGCAGAGAATATTCTGGTATGGAAACCAGAGCAGATTAAAACATGGAACCAGCAGAGATGGTGTTGTATGGCAAACCTGGTAGCAGAGGCAGGAGTCTGACTCACAGTGCAGGTGATGAGGCACTGGCAGCAAGCAAGCTGTATCACAGGTGGAGAGATGGAACACACCTGGAGTCAGTCTCTACTGCTAGGCTGAAGCACACAGAGATGGTGATGAGTGTGAAGCCTGTAGATGGAAGCAGGTATTGCTGGGGCTTGAAGTTCCACGGAGCTGTGAAGAGTAACCAGGAGTACAAAGTCTCAGGTAGAAAGCCAGGAACACGGAACAGCAGGTAGGTATCCAGGTACACGGAGGAAACAGGAACCAGATCCTTACACATGAGTCGCAGGAGTGACACAAAGTTCAGGATGCCTGCAGACTGATCCTGCAGCTTCATATATACCCCTTGTTAAACAGTCATTGGTGGAGTGAGGAAAAGTGGGTGCGGCCAAGCACCGGATTGGCCGCCGTATGCTGACTGCTGGAGGCTGTCATGGCGGCGCCCATGCCGCGGCCTAGCGGGAACGCGGCGTGCTACACGCCCGCTATCACAGGAGCGCTCCCAGGCCCAGGATGGCGTCTGATGGCAGAGACGCGGATGACAGATGAATGCAGGGACCCAGGACGGAGTCCGCAGCGGCGGACAGATGTCAGCTTGGTGAGTCGATTCCTGACAGTACCCCCCCCTTTAAGGGTGGGCACCGAACACCCACGTGGTTTGGAAGGATGAGTGTTATGGAAGACACGGACCAACCTTGGAGCATGGACATCCAACGAATTCACCCAACTTCTCTCCTCTGGGCCATAACCGGACCAATCGACAAGGTATTGAAGACGTCCATACCAGCAACGGGAATCCAGAATCTTGCCAATCTCGAACTCCACGCCCCGCTGAGTTCGAACTTTGGGGCCAACTGGAAGAGCTCTTTGGAAATGATTCAGGACTAAAGGTCTGAGGAGAGAAACATGAAAAGCATTAGGTATTCGCAGAGAAGGTGGTAACTTCAGCTTGTAGGCCACAGGGTTGATGACTCTTTCGATAGGAAAGGGGCCAATGAAACGTGGTGCAAATTTCATAGACGGGACCCTAAGACGGAGGTTCCGGGTAGACAGCCAAACCTTGTCCCCAGGTTTCAGGCTAGGAACTGCGCGTCTTTTGCGATCAGCAAAGTATTTATACCGGCTGGAGGCCTTTTTGAGAGAAACGTGAATCTTCCTCCAAATTGAAGAAAACTGACTCAGGGCAGTAGTGGCAGCAGGAACATCCATGTGAGGGAGTTCTTGGAAGTCTGGAACACGAGGATGTTGCCCATATACTGCAAAGAACGGAGTTGTCTCAGTAGCAGTGTGGTAGCGGAAGTTGTGGGCAAACTCGGCCCATGGGAGCAGATCAAACCAGTCATCCTGAGAAGATGAAACATACAATCTTAAAAATGTCTCTAGTTCTTGATTTACCCTCTCTGTCTGCCCATTCGTCTGAGGGTGGTAAGATGACGAGAACTTCAGTTTAACCTGCATGGCAGAACAGAGAGCCCTCCAAAACCTCGCTACAAACTGTACACCTCGGTCGGATATTATTTCTGAGGGTAGACCATGTAAGCGGAAAATCTCCCGTAGGAAGATTTGGGCGAGTTTTGGGGCAGAAGGGAGACCCTGGAGAGGAACAAAATGGGCCATCTTGGTAAATCTGTCCACTACAACCCAGATGGTATTGTATCCTTGAGAAGGAGGAAGGTCGGAGATAAAGTCCATGGACAGGTGTGACCAAGGGCGACTAGGAATAGACAATGGTTGTAACTGACCTGCTGGAGACTGACGAGGAGTCTTGTGCTGCACACACTTAGGACAGGATGCTACGAAATCCTTGATGTCAGCTTTCATCTTTGGCCACCAGTATGTCTCAGAGAGGAACTTGAAGGTTTTCAGGACACCGGGATGACCAGTGAACTTGGATTGATGGGCCCAAGACAGCAACTTGGGACGGAGTTCTGGGGAAACAAAAGTCTTACCAGGAGGAGGAGCTGGGGAGACTTGAGATGCAGCAAATACCACTGGACTCAGGATGGAATGTGGAACTGAGTCAGGCGTTTCCTCTTCGGATTCCATAGATCGGGATAAGGCGTCAGCTTTAACATTCTGCGAACCTGGGCGGAAATGAAGCTTAAAATTAAAACGTGAGAAAAACATAGCCCACCTGGACTGGCGAGGATTAAGGCACTGAGCTGCCTTTAAATATAGCAGATTTTTATGGTCCGTGTAGATGTTGAACGGATGTTTGGCCCCTTCCAGGAGATACCTCCATTCCTCGAGGGCCAGCTTAATCGCCAGTAGTTCTTGATCTCCAACGGAGTAGTTAGCTTCTGCAGGGAGGAATTTACGAGAATAAAATCCACAGGGGTGGATTTTCCCATCGGTTCCCTTCTGGGAGAGAACAGCTCCAACTCCAACTGTAGAGGCATCCACCTCCAACTCGAACGGTCTGTTTACATCTGGCTGGGACAGAACTGGAGCAGACATAAAGGCCAGCTTGATCTTCTGGAAGGCCGCTAAAGCCTCTTCTGACCAGTTGGAATGGTCTGCCCCTTTCCGAGTTAAGTTGGTAATAGGAGCGATGAGAGTGGAGAATCCCCGAATAAATTTCCTATAGTAGTTGGCAAATCCCAGGAACCGCTGAATAGACTTGAGAGAATTTGGAATGGACCAATTGGCAATGGCTTCCAACTTTGTCGGGTCCATCTGGAGATCCGATACGGAAATTATATAACCCAGGAAGGGTATAGAGGAAACTTCAAAGGTACACTTGGATAGTTTACCGTAGAGCCGGTTCTCACGAAGACGTCGGAGGACTTCACGGACTTGTAGACGATGAGAGGGAAGATCTTGGGAGAAGATGAGGATATCATCCAGATAAACAACGAGGTATTTATACAGAACGTCACGGAAGATTTCGTTCACAAAGTGTTGGAACACTGCTGGGGCATTACTCAACCCGAATGGCATTACCAGGTACTCGTAATGACCATCTCGAGTATTAAAAGCTGTCTTCCATTCGTCACCACTCCGGATTCTGATGAGGTTGTAGGCACCGCGGAGATCTAGCTTGGTGAAGATGCGGGCTCCTTTAACTCTGTCAAATAATTCGGTAATGAGTGGTAATGGATAACTATTTTTAATGGTAATGTCATTGAGACCCCGGTAGTCAATGCATGGACGCAGTCCTCCATCCTTCTTTTTAACAAAGAAGAAGCCTGCACCAGCGGGTGATGATGAAGGACGGATGAATCCCTTCTGTAAATTTTCCCGGATGTAGTCGCTCATCGCTTCAGTTTCAGGAACAGATAACGGGTAGGTACGCCCCCTAGGTGGCTTCTTGCCAGGAAGGAGATCGATGGGACAATCCCATTCTCTATGGGGCGGCAGGACATCCGCGGCCTTTTCACTGAAGACATCAGAGAAATCTTGATAAGCCGCAGGAAGACTTGACTGGGTTTTTACTTCAGTAGACTTGATTGGACAAACTTGGGCTAAACAGGACTGATGGCAATGTGAACCCCATGAAGTAAGTTGTAACGTTGACCAGTGAAACTGTGGATTGTGTAGCTGGAGCCAGGGCATGCCCAAAACGATCTCCTGGGTGGCTTGAGGAATGACTAAGAACTTTATTAATTCTGAGTGTAGGAACCCAACTCCCAAAACCACTGGTGCAGTTTGGTGAGAAATATTCCCCTTGGAGATTCGGCTACCATCCACGGCGGTAATGTAGACTGGGTAAGAAAGTTCACATACAGGCAAGCAAAATTTATTTACCGCAGCTTGGGTGATGAAATTTCCTGCGGCTCCACAGTCCACTAATGCTGATGCAGACTGAAGCCCAACTGAAGTCTCTAAAGTCACAGGAAGGATAAGGTCTTGATTAGAAGGAGCTTGTCTAGAAGATCCCAACTTGACTCCTCCTTTACAAGTCAGGATCTGGCGTTTCCCGAACGCACTGTGCAGGAATTAATCTGGTGACCTGCAGCCGCACAATAAAGACAAAGTCTCTCACGAAGTCTTCTTGACCGCTCCTCAGGAGTTAGGCGGGACCTATTTATTTGCATAGGCTCATCAGAAGGTGGAGACTGGAACTGTACGGAAGGTATCATCCTTGCTCTGCGTGGCTCACTCCGAGCACGTTCATTGTTGCGTTCGCGGATGCGAGAGTCCAACTTGATGCACAGGGAAATTAAATCAGACAATTGTACAGGAAGATCGCGGGTTGCCAGTTCGTCCTTGATCCGATCAGAGAGTCCATGCCAGAAAGCTGCTACCAGGGCTTGATTGTTCCACTGAATCTCTGCGGCCAACGTCTGGAACTGGATGACATATTGTCCCATACTACGGGTACCTTGACGAAGTTGGATTAGGTCTGCAGAAGCTGATGTTGCACGACCAGGCTCGTCAAAAATCCGTCTGAAGGTTGACACGAATTCTGTATAGTTGTTAATCAGAGGGTCGGCACGTTCCCACAGAGGAGACACCCAACTCAAAGCAGATCCAGAAAGTAGAGAGATGATGTAGGCAACCTTGGATCTTGACGTGGGGAAATTATGTGACAACAATTCAAACTGGATTTCACATTGGTTGAGAAACCCGCGACATAACTTTGGGCTGCCATCATACTTGCTTGGCACGGGCAGGTGCAGACGTGACACTGGAGCTGATGCAGCCGGCATAGAGGAACTCACAGTACTGGCAGGTGCTGGAGTAACAGGAACTGTAGAAGTGTGTACACTAGGCAGGGATTGCTGTAGTGTATCTATCCGGGAGGACATCCCTTGCAGGAACTGGAACATCTGCTGCTGCGCAGCCTCTTGACCATCCAGACGGGAGACCAGATTTTGCAAGGCCTCTGACCCCACACTCCGTCCACCATCCGAGTCCATCGATCCTGAACTTACTGTCAGACTTGGTTTTGTCTGTGTCCCCGGAGGGGGCGCTAGTGGGTCAGTGGAGGTGGATGGGAGAAAACGAGGAGGCTGGATTATGTTTCTGCGCATGAGCGCAATGATATTTATTATACAGAGGATTCACAAACGGCAGCAGAAAATAACAGTAGAAATGCAAATGTCAATTGAACAGCGTAATAGCTGAGAGTCTATGGTAACAGAATGAATGGTGACTGATGAAATAATAACCGGTAGTGATGATAACAGATGAGTGATAATTTGGCAGAGAATATTCTGGTATGGAAACCAGAGCAGATTAAAACATGGAACCAGCAGAGATGGTGTTGTATGGCAAACCTGGTAGCAGAGGCAGGAGTCTGACTCACAGTGCAGGTGATGAGGCACTGGCAGCAAGCAAGCTGTATCACAGGTGGAGAGATGGAACACACCTGGAGTCAGTCTCTACTGCTAGGCTGAAGCACACAGAGATGGTGATGAGTGTGAAGCCTGTAGATGGAAGCAGGTATTGCTGGGGCTTGAAGTTCCACGGAGCTGTGAAGAGTAACCAGGAGTACAAAGTCTCAGGTAGAAAGCCAGGAACACGGAACAGCAGGTAGGTATCCAGGTACACGGAGGAAACAGGAACCAGATCCTTACACATGAGTCGCAGGAGTGACACAAAGTTCAGGATGCCTGCAGACTGATCCTGCAGCTTCATATATACCCCTTGTTAAACAGTCATTGGTGGAGTGAGGAAAAGTGGGTGCGGCCAAGCACCGGATTGGCCGCCGTATGCTGACTGCTGGAGTCTGTCATGGCGGCGCCCATGCCGCGGCCTAGCGGGAACGCGGCGTGCTACACGCCCGCTATCACAGGAGCGCTCCCAGGCCCAGGATGGCGTCTGATGGCAGAGACGCGGATGACAGATGAACGCAGGGACCCAGGACGGAGTCCGCAGCGGCGGACAGATGTCAGCTTGGTGAGTCGATTCCTGACAATAAAATGAAAGACATACATCGTGGTGCCCAAGCTCCTTATACTCACACCCACTACGAGCACGTTGTTAAAAGACACCTGATAGAGAAGACAGAGCATCCGGCCTCTGATCTGATAAGTGAATCCACCGGGATTCAATTCTTAATCGCGTTAGATTTCACCCGCACCGCTAGAGGAGTGCTAAATTATAAATACATATCGGCGCTCGCAAATTTGTTAGATAATATCACTGAAATGTATGATGACACGTTTAGATATACTGGAAGGGAACTTCAAGCTTATAAAACAGAACTGGTGCAGCATAGAATGGTTCTTAATTACCTCACAGCAGTGACAGGCGGATATTGTGTTACATTAGCAACACAGTACGGCGTGAAGTGTTGCACGTATATCACGAATAGCACCGAGGATCCGGTCGAGGTCATAGACCAAAAGATGGACGATATTCTCCAATTGAAGTGGGAATTTCGCCGAAAACACAATCTCACTCTTGCTGCTGTAGGTAATGAGCTGACTGGTTGGGTGTCATGGTTGAACCCGCGAAATTGGTTCTCCGGTTTGGGAGACTGGGCTCAAGGAGTCATAATGGATGTTGGGAAGTTTCTCCTATGTATCTTAGGTGTTATCATAACGATCGGTTTGATATTTAGATGCGGTCAGGCTTTAATGAGGTGCAATCGTCGTACTAAGGTAATGAGTTTGAGGAGTGAGGAAACTGTAATTAACCTGGATTTGATTTATGACCCAATGATAGAAACAATGATGTGATGAAAATGCGATTTCTACGGTCCGTTTCTTTCACCTGTTTTTCTGCTTTTCTCCAAGATAAAAAGACCCCCTTGGACGAGGAAGTTGACGAGACGCTATACAGACAACGGATAGACCAAAGAAGAAGTTTTGACCACTTGAGATATGGACACTTGATGAACTTTGCCATGGATCCCCAGTTTCCCTAGAATTCTTAAACTTACGCTAGCCCAACATTTTTTTGTAAATCTAATGGCATTGACAAAGCTTTTTGCTCACCCCTAATGGGCAACACAGCGCAAAGAAGACGACTTTCAACTGATACCGAACAAAACTTCAACCGACAGATGTACATTAACCTGACATAGAATACCACCGCATTTACCGTAATTATGTCTTTTCTTCATTTCTACAACCCTCAGGTAATGACACACATAGTATAGGGAATACAGGCACAGATATCAGCAATCACATATTCCCCCATTCATGTATCATCAACTAAAATGTGCTCCCCATTTTGTTCAAAATCCGAAAAGAGCTCGGTAAAGTTTGACAGCCCATCCACAGACCCGTACCACGGGATAAGAAGGAATTCAAATGTATACTTCGCAATACCTCGAAGCTTGATTTACAACACGTACGGCACGATGATACATGACCCCCCAAACACGAATTCATACACACATGCTTCTGCTATCTCACTAGGTCATACCCTCTTCACACCTACTCCTCTCTCCTCCCTTACCCAACCATGGAAATGAATTAACCCCTAACATATATTTTTCTCCTTTTGAAATGTTTTCAGGAAGTGGCAGTTATTATTGACTGCCAAAGGGTGGACTGTCAAAGTCAGAAAAATATCTCTATGCACACTACCATATTTGCACCTCACACAGGTCCGTGCTGCGCATGCGTACGCTCTCCCATACGTGCGCATACTCACAGTCGCGGGCACCCGCAGGCGCATGGTATGCGTATTTACGGTAGAGTTTATGTGGTTGTAGCGTGCGACTCAATCGTAACATATTTTCAGTAATAATGTATTTTGTAGATCATGGTCCCTTTGATAGATTCTGAAAGTTTGGTTAATATAGAATGTTTATGAACAGAGGAATCCCTCTTTGTTTGATACGAAGGGTCAGACAGGAGTAATACAGTGGTGTTTAGTATCCATCGGAAGAATATTTAATTAGAAATATTCCGGTGTTGGTTTGAAGCAGATCAATCGCTCGTGCGAATAGTTATGGACATAAGAAGTTTATGGACATTTACTTTATTTGCACTTTATTACCCATGCGGCGGGAAACCCAGTTTCCCTCCCACCTGAGCAGTTGGAAATAGTCACAGCCCACCTGTATGAATCAACCTATGACCTTTTGTTATAATGCGAGGCCGAATTCCTGTGTCCAATGAACAATGAGATTGTAGGGACCATTGAATTGTATTGTGTGTGGGGCATAAATAGGCAGGCCGACCGTATCCAGTTCTCTCTCTTCAACGGTTCTCATTGCTGATAATCGGGAGCTGGATATCGAGGCGCATGCGATCGTTCCCCTTGTGCGTAAGTTTTCTCCGTAATCATATTGTCTTACTGTGAGCCATCTCTCTCTCTCTCTATCTCTCTCTCTCTCTCTATCTCTCTCGTATTTTACTTTAATTGTATTGTATTGTATTTCCTGTGTAGTTTATCTGGTTAGTTGGTTTATGTTATATTGTAGTGTATCATTTGTACTGTGATTCCTTTTGCAAGTATAATAGTCATAATACATATAATAGGTTTCGGACCCTAAGCCCAGGTATCTGTGTATTCTTTATAGTGTTAAGTATTCTCTGAGCGTCGGTGACGCTCAAGCAGCTTTGTAGTTAATCAGGTTACACCAGGTTGCACTTACACTCTGTCTCTTCACTAAGGTATACTGTGTATCTCACTGTTAAAGGTATAGATATAAAGGTTTAAACGTTGTAAGCGTCTGCACCGCTGGTGATCTCCTCGTGGTCCCGAGCGTACGCTACGCTATAGCGAATCATTACGTTAGTCGGCAGCCAATAGCGTGCCTGCCTGTGATCACTGGGCCGTAAGCGAACGTGACGCTTGAGCGTCTCGACTACGGTTGAGCGATCGCTACACAACTTGCGTACCCTTACGGTACTTCTTACGTAGATAGCGTACAGTGTTCTTAGACCTCTTAAGGTGTTTTATATACGATAAATATTCAGCTTTATCATATACTTGACACAGAGCTGCAAGATACAGCAATGGCCTACTCTACTGTACTATATATGTATACTACTGGTCACCAAAATGCTGCACTGTCCTACTATATACTGCTCA
The DNA here is from genome assembly GCF_028390025.1 of Pseudophryne corroboree. Lineage (NCBI taxonomy): Eukaryota > Metazoa > Chordata > Amphibia > Anura > Myobatrachidae > Pseudophryne > Pseudophryne corroboree. The sequence continues at coordinate 168,850,068 of NC_086444.1, read as the reverse complement.
CAATAATGCAACACAGAGAAAGTATACTTGACACAGAGCTGCAAGATACAGCAATGGCCTACTGTACTGTACTATATATGTATACTGCTGGTCATCAAAATGCTGCACTGTCCTACTATATACTGCTCACAATAATGCAGCACAGAGATAGTATACTTGACACAGAGCTGCAAGATACAGCAATGGCCTACTGTACTGTACAACTATAATTATATACTGGTGGTCCCCAGTCCCCACAATGCAGCACACTGAGCACAGATATTTGCAGCACACTGAGCACAGATGTGAAGCGTTTTCAGGCAGAGAACGTAGATATTTTCAGCACACTGAGCACAGATATTTGCAGCACACTGAGCACAGATATTTGCAGCACACTGAGCACAGATATTTGCAGCACACTGAGCACAGATTACAGAGCTTTTCAGGGAGAGAACGCAGCCACATCCTCTCCGTTCAATCCCCAATGCACGAGTGAAAATGGCGGCGAAGCGCAGCTCTTTATATAGAATACGAATCTCACGAGAATCCGACAGCGGGATGATGACATTCGGGCGCGTTCGGGTTAACCGAGCAAGGCGGGAAGATCCGAGGCTGCCTCGGACCGTGTAAAATAGGTGAAGTTCGGGGGGGTTCGGATCTCGGAGAACCGAACCCGCTTATCTCTACCCTCAAAGAAACTCTAATTTAGACAGAAGCCGAGATATCTGGCTGGGAAGAGCAATTAACAGGCTCAGATGGGGACCACTGCTTGAAAGTCAGATATCTCCAGTTCCCCATGGCCGATTTTCAAAGATCTGGTACCATTGGAAAAAGGAGGCCCTCATCTATCAGCATAAGGTCCTTATACTCCTGGGATCCTTGGGCAACTGCCCATATGAAAAGACAGCCCTGGGATGGACAGTGAGTTAATAGAGAAACTCAGGTTTTATTACATCTTGTAAGGATCCAATTGTTATATGAGTAATACACCGGAGTAGTAATTATTCTTTTTCAGAGCCCTCATTGGATGTAGCTGTGACAAGAAAAGAGATAAGAAGGTTTATATCCTGGGATGTATCAAATCTTGTGGATAAGCTTTCACTGATGAAAGCACACTGTACAATACGCTCCCTGAGCGATACCGCACAGCGTGTTCCCTTCCCTCCCAGGTTGCCCGACAGGGGGTCATTCTGAGTTGATCGCTAGCTGCCGTTTGCAGCACAGCGATCAGTGTTAAAACCGGCTAATCTGCGCATGCGTATGCACCACAATGCGCACGCGCGACGTACGGGTACAAAGCTTTGTGGTTTTGCACAGGTTCTAGCGACGTTTTCATTCTCACTGGAGGCGGCAAGAAGATTGACAGGAAAGGGGCGTTTCTGGGCGTCAACTGACCGTTTTCAGGGAGTGCTTAGAAAATCGCAGGCGTGCCAGGGAAAACGTAGGCGTGGCTGGGCGGGTGTGTGACGTCAAAAGCCACCCCTCCAACGTTAGAATCAACGCACACGAAGAGTAAGTCCAGGGCTGGTCTTGTTTTGCACAAAATGTTTTTGCAGGCGCTCTGCTGCACAGGCGTTCGCACTTCTGCAAAGCAAAAACACACTCCCCAGTGGGCGGCGACAATGCGTTTACATGGCTGCTAAAAACTGCTAGCAAGCGATCAGATCAGAATGACCCCCATAGTGCGTACACATTGGGGGTAATTCTGAGTTGATCGTAGCAGGAACTTTGTTAGCAGTTGGGCAAAACCATGTGCACTGCAGGGGAGGCAGATATAACATGTGCAGAGAGTGTTAGATTTGGGTGTGGTGAGTACAATCTGCCATCTAAATTGCAGTGTAAAAATAAAGCAGCCAGTATTTACCCTGCACAGAAACAAAATAACCCACCCAAATCTAACTCTCTCTGCAAATGTTATATCTGCCCCCCTGCAGTGCACATGGTTTTGCCCAACTGCTAAAAAATGTCCTGCTGCGATCAACTTGGAATTACCCCCATAGTGCGATACAGAAAACAATCAAAACTGACCTGCGTGCACGGCCGATAGAGAGTGCCATTAATGACCTCCAGAAACTCGCATCGGTTGTCATTTGAGGCATACACACTGGGGGTCATTCCGAGTTGTTCGCTCGCAAGCTGCTTTTAGCAGCTTTGCACACGCTAAGCCGCCGCCTACTGGGAGTGAATCTTAGCTTATCAAAATTGCGAACGAAAGATTAGCAGAATTGCGGATAGACACTTCTTAGCAGTTTCTGAGTAGCTCCACACTTACTCGGCATCTGCGATCAGTTCAGTCAGGGTCGTTCCTGGTTTGACGTCACAAACACACCCAGCGTTCGCCCAGACACTCCTCCGTTTCTCCAGCCACGCCCGCGTTTTTCCCAGAAACGGTAGCGTTTTTTCAAACACTCCCATAAAACGGCCAGTTTCCGCCCAGAAACACCCACTTCCTGTCAATCACATTACGATCACCAGAACGAAGAAAAAACCTTGTAATGCCCTGAGTAAAATACCTAACTGCATAGCAAATTTACTTGGCGCAGTCACACTGCGGACATTGCGCATGCGCATTAGCGACTAATCACTCCATTGCGAGAAAAAAATAACGAGCGAACAACTCGGAATGACCCCCACTGTGCGATATTTCAGTCAATATCACTCAGAAGGGGGAAAATGAGCGATATTGACTAAAATATCACACAAAGGGGTAAATTTACTAAGGTGGGAGATTTTTAGAACTGGTGATGTTGCCCATAGCAACCAATCAGATTATATCTATTATCTGCTAGAAGCAGCTAGATAAATGGTAAGTAGAATCTGATTGGTTGCCATGGGCAACATCACCAGTTCTAAAAATCTCCCATCTTAGTAAATTTACCCCAATGTGTATGCACCTTAAGTGTTCTTTTATGTGGGTATAATCCATGCTCCCTGTTTATATATATATATATATATATATATATATATATATAAACTAAAGTTTCATGTATGCCAAATGGATACGTAACTTATTATTAATATTCAAGGACTTATCTGAATTCAACTACAGATCCAAACATTTCTGTGCTGCGTCACTCTGAGTATGTGCAGACGGGCTCCCATATCATAAACCCAGGTACTGCATACCTGTAAATAAATACAGATGTGTTCCTAATTAACACTGGGCCTAATTCAGACCTGATCGTAGCAACCAATTTGTTGGCAGATGGGCAAAACCATGTGCACTGCAGGGGGTGCAGATACAGTATAACATGTGCAGAGAGAGTTAGATTTGAGTGGGTTATATTGTTTCTGTGCAGGGTAGACATTGGCTGCTTTATTTTTAGATTTAGATTTATTTAGATTTCAGTCTGAATACACCCTACCCGCCCAGAAACACCCACTTCCTGTCAATCACACTACGATCACTTCATTGATGAAAAATCTTCGTCCGGGTGTGAGTAAATCTAAGTTTTGTGTTAAAATACCAACCGCATGCGCACTGCGAACCATGCGCATGCGCATTTTTGCCTTAATCGCTCCGTTGCGAAAATCGGCAACGAGCGAACAACTCGGAATGACCCCCATGGGCCCTCATTCCGAGTTGATCGCTCGCTACCTACTTTTAGCAGCCGTGCAAACGCATAGTCGCCGCCCACGGGGGAGTGTATTTTTGATTTGCAAGTGTGCAAACGTCTTTCTAGCGGAGCTCTGCAAAAACATTTTGTGTAGTTTCAGAGTAGGTCTGGGCTTACTCAATCCTTGCGATCACTTCAGTATTTTTGTTCCCAGAATTGACGTCAGACACCTGACCTGCACCGCCTGGACACGCCTACGTTTTGCCAAACACTCCCAGAAAACGGTCAGTTGACACCCACAAACGCCCTCTTTCTGTTAATCTCCTTGCGACCGGCTGTGCAAACGGAATCGTCGTAGAAACCATCGCTGGGTAACGAACCGCTGTGTACTCATACGACACGCCTGCGCATTGCGGTGCATACGCATGTGCAGATTAGCCCTGTTCTGCCATGATCGCTGCGCTGTGAAAATCCGTAGCGAGCGATCAACTCGGAATGACCCCCATCATTTTGCCCAACTGCTAACAAATTTGCTGCCATCATCAGGTCTGAATTAGGCCCAGTACTGACGTGTACTTATTGATTATTCAGATATTATTTACAGATATTTATGAGAAGGATAATGTATCCTCTGCAGGGCCGGTGCAAGGTCTCTCTGCACCCTAGGCAACGCTTCAGCCTAGCACCCCCTAACCTACAAACAGGGCAGTCGAGAGCCGGGCTGGGCCCAGGTACTTTTCAAGGGGCGTGGCCTAATCACAGGAGGTGTGGTCATGTACCCTTATAAAAAAATACTGAAAAATTTGTATTTTAAGTACCTCCATGGCCACACTACAGCCCAGTACACAGCAACGTGTGCTGGGCTGAGGAAAAGAGCTGCAGCTGCTGCTGCCAGGCAAAGGGGAGGGGGCCTGGGCCCCTAATGGACTCTCACTGGGCCCCTCCATCAGACCTGGGCCCCGGTAATTTGTACCCTCTCCCCCCCCTTCCCTCGACACCACTGCCTACAAACCCCACCACCACCTCTCGGAGGAGAGTTGCAGGTGGCCACTAAGTGGACTGGGGTGAATTGCATTATTATACATATACAGAGAAAAGAGACAGCACTCAAGGACTTTTAAAGTGATAAATATATTGTCACAATATAAGGTCACATACGGTCACAACATTTTGTGACTTGGTTCACAATATACTTTCACTGTAAAAACCTTGAGTGCCATCTATTCTTTATATACTGTATAATACTGTATTCGGGGTCTGGTAGGGATATATCTAATTGGAGTTGGGTATGGGATGCCGCCGGTCAGAATACCAACAGCGGCATCCTGACCATTATAATACCGACATACTGAATGACATTAGTTAACCTTTCCCCTTATCCTTATCCTAACCCTCCCTGCAGCCTAACCCTAACCCTCCCAGGCATATATTCTGGATCTTGGCTGTCAGGATTCTGGCGTCATATATTTGTATGCTCCTTACTCTGTTCCATGCCTTCATCTGAAAGTTCATTACTGACCCGCATACAGTAACATCCTTAATTTTTTTGCAAGAATTCAGTGGTGCCCTTCAGTGGCCAGCGCCCCTAGGCAGCCGCCTAAAGCTGCCTAATGGTAGAGCCAGCCCTGATCCTCTGCTGTAAATTACAAGCATATTATAGGTTAACTCATCAGCCGCTGTCATCTGGGCTCCTGTTTAGTGTCGAGCACTAAGGGCCTGATTCATGTTTGTAAGTAAAGCAAAAGAAGCAAGTAACTTTGTGTCTGGAACAAACCATGTGGCACTGCAAGGGGAACAAATACATTTATATTGTTTCTGTGCAGGGTAAATACTGGCTGCTTTTGCATGTAGCCCACAAATGTAAGACAGCTTCATTTTCACAGTGCAATTTAGATTTCAGTTTGAACACATCCCACCAACATCAAACTTTCTCTGCACGTTTTACATCTGCCACACCTGTAGAGCAACATGGTTTTGCACAGTTGCTTGCTTTTTTTGCTTTACTTACAAAAATGAATCAGACCTTAAATGCAGACTGTACTTGGAAACAGGAAGCAGCAGACAAGACCAGTGTACAAGAGTGCAGAACACTCTATTTATACAGATACTGTTTACAGTACCCTCAATGGAGATACTGTAGCCTATTCATGTGTATTATACATAGTCTGACATCACTTTTATAGTATAACAGAATTGTGTAATGCTAAGCGTATTATGTATTCTAGACATATGTGTTCTATTCATATGTATTCTATTCAGTTTAGGTGAAATGTAAAATAATGGACATCTTCAGGCGATTAATATGGGTTTATGCAAATTGACTTAACATGAAGTGCTATGATTTTATTGTTGCAATTAATTGAAGCAGATAGATTGAAATCTATAACCAACTACAAATATATGTTGCACAGTATATGCCAAATTACATAATAGCATTGCATTTCTGTGACATAATATTAGCCTTAATTAACTGGGGTGTGATATTATGCTGTCAATCTCGTTTTACATATTTAGGGATGTTGTCTGTGGTCTGGTAATGATTTCAGTCCTCATGCATCTCATTTAAGTTTGTGTTTCTGTTCTTGAAATATAAGTAATAAGGAACAGATGGTTCAAAACTTCCCCCTCGATGGCTTAGGTTTGTCTCTTCTCGTTCCTCTTTGTGCTGGTGACTTATTCCTTCTCTATCTCTATCTCTGTGTAGAATATCTTGCTTCTCCTTGATACATGTCTTCTTTAAAACACTTGGATGCTCCTCTGAACCAAGTTCTGACTCATAAGTAAAGTCTTGTTCATATGTTCCCAGAGTGCTGCACCTGTCGTCTTCCTCTTCTTGGGAAGAACTACCCTTCACACTCTCCCCATCTGAATGACAAGATGTTTTGTTAGTTCTTCTCTTTCTGGATAGGTCAAAAGGTTCTTTCTGCTCTGCACTGCAAAGCACAATAGAGTGGGAGAGGTCTGTCCTTGCCCTGCCCAAACCTGGAAACAGAATTAAAACATGTTAATATGCAATATTACTCTGACTTTTATAGTGTTGTAATCTCATTTTTATATTACCTCAAATATTTGTTTAATAGCTAAATCCCAATCAATGGAAATATGTATGCACTCAGTGAGAATACCAAAGCCAAATATAGGATCTGGTACAGCCCTTATTGTTATGTTATTTCTGACATCCATAATCATAGCTATTAGATGGCACCAAAAATAGTACTTCCATGTCTTTAATTGTGCACAGTGGGTACAGTTTATTCTTTTTAGTGGGTAATACATAGAGGCAGTGTAAGAGAGATGGTGTGGCGCGTGTAAAGTCTTTGTGTGGGCACCACCGTCTCTCTCTCTCTCGGCATGTTTGCCTTTTAGCTGCATGTGTAGGTCTATGGAAATATGGCACATGATCCCGGTGATTTCTCTACTGCACATGGGCAGATCTTCAGGAAAATTGCAGCTGCAGTTTTCCATGTGATTTCTACAGCTCCACTGTGATGAGGTAAGTATGATATATAGTTGCATGTTGTAAAGTGTGGACTCCCATGGAAGTAGCACACCCTGCACCCTTTATTATAGATATGCCTATGGAAATACACAATTTCTCATACGTCCTAGAGGATGCTGGGGACGACATCGAGACCATGGGGTATAGACGGGATCCGCAGGAGACATGGGCACTCTAAAGACTTTTCATTGGGTGTGAACTGGCTCCTCCCTCTATGCCCCTCCTCCAGACCTCAGTTTTAGAAATGTGCCCAGGTCGACTGGATGCACTCTGAGGAGCTCTACTGAGTTTCTCTGAAAAGACTTATGTTAGGTTTTTTTTATCTTCAGGGAGATCTGCTGGCATCAGACTCCCTGCTTCGTGGGACTGAGGGGGCAGAAGCAGAACCAACTTCCTCAGAGTTTCATGGTTCTGCTTCTGCCTGACAGGACACCATTAGCTCCTGAAGGGAAATGAACGCTAGCCGTGTCTAGATGCTCACTCCCACAGCACGCCGTCACCCCAATCACAGAGCCAGAAGTTAGAAGACAGGTGAGTATAAGAAGAATGATCTTCTATCAAGTAAGTGATGGCTGAGGTGTGGCACGACTGGCGGGAGCGCAGCGCGCCATTGCTGCCCACACACACAGGCACTACAGGGTGCATGGCGCGGGCGGGCGCCCTGGGCAGCAATAAAAATACCTCAAACTGGCTTAAAGGGGGCATAAGTTGCCGCTAGCACAGCCCTACCCCCGCCAGTATAAATATTACAGTGTATATATGAGTGTAAGGACGCGCCATTGCGGGGGCGGAGCTTCTTCCTCAGGTAGCCAGCACACTACTCATTGCCATTTTCTCTGACGTCCTAGTGGATGCTGGGAACTCCGTAAGGACCATGGGGAATAGACGGGCTCCGCAGGAGACTGGGCACTCTAAAAGAAAGATTAGGTACTATCTGGTGTGCACTGGCTCCTCCCTCTATGCCCCTCCTCCAGACCTCAGTTAGAATCTGTACCCGGCCAGAGCTGGGTGCTCCTAGTTGGCTCTCCTGAGCTTGCTAGAAAAGAAAGTATTTGTTAGGTTTTTTATTTTCAGTGAGATCTGCTGGCAACAGACTCACTGCTACGTGGGACTGAGGGGAGAGAAGCAAACCTACCTGCTTGCAGCTAGCTTGTGCTTCTTAGGCTACTGGACACCATTAGCTCCAGAGGGTTCGAACACAGGGCCTGACCTCGATCGTCCGTTCCCGGAGCCGCGCCGCCGTCCCCCTTGCAGAGCCAGAAGACAGAAGAGAACGACGAAAACGGCGGCTGAAGACTCCTGTCTTCATTAAGGTAGCGCACAGCACTGCAGCTGTGCGCCATTGCTCCCACAGCACACCACACACTCCGGTCACTGTTGGGTGCAGGGCGCTGGGGGGGGGGGCGCCCTGGGCAGCAATTATAATACCTTTTGTCACTAAATACACATAATACAGTCTGGAAAACTGTATATGTGTACAAACCCCCGCCATTAAGTTATACAAAACGCGGGAGAAGCCCGCCGCTGAGGGGGCGGGGCCTTCTTCCTCAGCACACCAGCGCCATTTTTTCTTCACAGCTCCGCTGGAAGGACGCTCCCCAGGCTCTCCTCTGCAGTATCCTGTACAAGAAGGGTAAAAAAGAGAGGGGGGGCACATAAATTTAGGCGCAAATAGATAATAGGCAGCTATTGGGAAAAAACAACTCATTATAGTGTAAATCCCTGTGTTATATAGCGCTGTGGTGTGTGCTGGCATACTCTCTCTCTGTCTCCCCAAAGGACTTTGTGGGGTCCTGTCCTCAGTCAGAGCATTCCCTGTGTGTGTGCGGTGTGTCGGTACGGCTGTGTCGACATGTTTGATGAGGAGGGTTACGTGGAGGCGGAGCAGGAGCAGATAAGTGTGGTGTCGACCCCGACGGGGCCGACACCGGATTGGATGGATATGTGGAAGGTCTTAACCGACAGTGTCAACTCCTTACATAAAAGGTTCGATGACGCAGCAGCCTTGGGACAGCCGGGATCTCAGCCCGCGCCTGCCCAGGCGTCTCAGAGGCCATCAGGGGCTCATAAACGCCCGCTAGCTCAGATGGTAGACACAGATGTCGACACGGAGTCTGACACCAGTGTAGATGAGGATGAGACAAATGTACAGTCTACAAAGGCCATCCGATGCATGATTACTGCAATGAAAAATGTATTGCACATTTCTGATGTTAACCCGGTTACTACCAAGAAGGGTATTATGTTTGGGGAGAAAAAGCAGCCAGTGACTTTTCCCCCATCTGATGAATTAAATGAATTGTGTGAAGAAGCGTGGAGTTCCCCCGATAAGAAACTAGTGATTTCTAGGAGGTTACTGATGGCGTACCCTTTCCCGCCAACGGACAGGTTACGTTGGGAAACATCCCCTAGGGTGGACAAGGTGCTCACACGCTTATCAAAAAAGGTGGCACTGCCGTCTCAGGAAACGGCCGCCTTAAAGGAGCCTGCGGATAGAAAGCAGGAAGCTATCCTGAAGTCTGTGTATACACACTCGGGTACTATACTGAGACCTGCTATTGCTTCAGCATGGATGTGTAGTGCTGCAGCAGCATGGACTGATACCCTGTCAGACAACATTGATTCCCTCGACAGGGATACTATTTTGCTAACCATAGAACATATAAAGGACGTCGTCTTGTATATGCGGAATGCACAGAGGGACATTTGCCTACTGGCATCTAGAATTAATGCAATGTCCATTTCTGCCAGGAGAGTATTATGGACTCGGCAGTGGACAGGTGATGCTGATTCTAAAAAACACATGGAGGTTTTGCCTTATAAGGGTGAGGAATTGTTTGGGGACGGTCTCTCGGACCTCGTATCCACAGCGACAGCTGGGAAGTCAACTTTTTTACCTCAGGTTCCCTAACAGCCTAAGAAAGCACCATATTATCATGTACAGTCCTTTCGGCCTCAGAAAGGCAAGCGGGTCAGAGGCGCATCCTTTCTGCCCAGAGGCAGGGGTAGAGGAAAGAAGCTGCACCAGGCAGCCAGTTCCCAGGAACAAAAATCCTCCCCCGCTTCCACTAAGTCCACCGCATGACGCTGGGGCTCCACAGGCGGAGCCGGGTGCGGTGGGGGCGCATCTCCGAAACTTCAGCAACCAGTGGGTTCGCTCACAGGTGGATCTCTGGGCTGTACAAATTGTATCTCAGGGATACAAGCTGGAGTTCGAGGCGACTCCCCCTCGCCGTTACCTCAAATCAGCCTTGCCAGCTGCTCCCATGGAAAGGGAGGTAGTACTGGCGGCAATTCACAAGCTGTACCTCCAGCAGGTGATAATCAAGGTTCCCCTCCTTCAACAGGGACGGGGTTACTATTCCACAATGTTTGTGGTACCGAAACCAGACGGTTCGGTGAGACCCATTCTGAATTTAAAATCCTTGAACACTTATATAAGGAAGTTCAAGTTCAAAATGGAATCGCTCAGAGCGGTTATTGCAAGCCTGGAAGAGGGGGACTTTATGGTGTCGCTGGACATCAAGGATGCTTACTTGCATGTCCCCATTTACCCACCTCACCTGGAGTACCTCAGGTTTGTGGTACAGGATTGTCATTACCAATTCCAGACGTTGCCGTTTGGTCTGTCCACGGCACCGAGAGTATTTACCAAGGTAATGGCCGAAATGATGATACTCCATCGGAAGAAGGGAGTTATAATTATCCCGTACTTGGACGATCTCCTTATGAAGGCGAGGTCCAGAGAGCAGTTGTTAGTCAGCGTAGCACTCTCTCGGGAAGTGTTGCAACAGCACGGCTGGATTCTGAATATCCCAAAGTCGCAGCTGATTCCTGCGACGCGTCTGCTTTTCCTGGGCATGGTTCTGGACACAGAACAGAAGAAGGTGTTTCTCCCGGTGGAGAAGGCCCAGGAATTGTCATCTCTGGTCAGGGACCTCCTGAAACCAAAACAGGTGTCGGTGCATCAGTGCACGCGAGTCCTGGGAAAGATGGTGGCTTCTTACGAAGCACTTCCCTTCGGCAGGTTCCATGCAAGGATCTTTCAGTGGGATCTGTTAGACAAATGGTCCGGATCGCATCTTCAGATGCATCGGTTGATTACCCTGTCCCCGAGGGCCAGGGTGTCTCTGCTGTGGTGGCTGCAGAGTGCTCATCTTCTCGAGGGCCGCAGATTCGGCATACAGGACTGGGTCCTGGTGACCACGGATGCAAGCCTCCGAGGATGGGGGGCAGTCACTCAGGGAAGGAACTTCCAAGGACAGTGGTCAAGTCAGGAGACTTCACTACACATAAATATACTGGAACTAAGGGCCATTTACAACGCCCTGAGTCAAGCAGAGCCCCTGCTTCAAAACCAACCAGTGCTGATTCAATCAGACAACGTCACGGCGGTCGCCCATGTAAACCGCCAGGGCGGCACAAGAAGCAGGATGGCGATGGCAGAAGCCACAAGGATTCTTCAATGGGCGGAGAATCACGTGCTAGCACTGTCAGCGGTGTTCATTCCGGGAGTGGACAACTGGGAAGCAGATTTCCTTAGCAGGCACGACCTCCACCCGGGAGAGTGGGGACTTCATCCAGAAGTCTTCACGCAGATTGTAAACCGTTGGGAACGGCCACAGGTGGACATAATGGCGTCCCGCCTCAACAAAAAGCTAAAAAAATATTGCGCCAGGTCAAGGGACCCTCAGGCAATAGCTGTGGACGCGCTAGTGACACCGTGGGTGTACCAGTCGGTTTATGTGTTCCCTCCTCTTCCTCTGATGCCCAAGGTACTGAGGATAGTAAGAAGGAGAGGAGTAAGAACTATACTCATCGTTCTGGATTGGCCAAGAAGAACTTGGTATCCAGAACTACAAGAAATGATCTCAGAGGACCCATGGCCTCTGCCTCTCAGACAGGACCTGTTACAGCAGGGGCCCTGTCTGTTCCAAGACTTACTGCGGCTGCGTTTGACGGCATGGCGGTTGAACGCCGGATCCTAGCGGAAAAGGGCATTCCAGATGAAGTGATTCCTACGCTGATAAAAGCTAGGTAGGATGTGACAGCAAGACATTATCACCGCATATGGCGGAAATATGTTGCTTGGTGTGAGGCCAGGAAGGCCCCGACTGAGGAATTCCAGCTGGGGCGATTTCTGCACTTCCTACAGTCAGGAGTGACTATGGGCCTAAAATTGGGGTCCATAAAGGTCCAGATTTCGGCCCTATCTATTTTCTTTAAAAAAGAACTGGCTTCACTGCCTGAAGTTCAGACGTTTGTTAAGGGAGTGCTGAATATTCAGCCCCCTTTTGTGCCTCCAGTGGCACCTTGGGATCTTAACGTTGTGTTGGATTTCCTGAAATCCCACTGGTTTGAGCCACTTAAGACCGTGGAGCTAAAATATCTCACGTGGAAAGTGGTCATGCTATTGGCCTTAGCTTCGGCTAGGCGTGTGTCAGAATTGGCGGCTTTGTCATGTAAAAGCCCTTATCTGATCTTCCATATGGACAGGGCAGAATTGAGGACTCGTCCCCAATTTCTCCCTAAGGTGGTATCAGCGTTTCATTTGAACCAACCTATTGTGGTGCCTGTGGCTACTCGGGACTTGGAGGACTCCAAGTTACTGGATGTAGTCAGGGCTTTGAAAATCTATGTAGCCAGGACGGCTGGAGTCAGGAAAACTCACTCGCTGTTTATCCTGCATGCGCACCCAACAAGCTGGGTGCTCCTGCTTCAAAGCAAACTATTGCGCGCTGGATCTGTAACACGATTTAGCAAGCTCATTCTGCGGCAGGATTGCCGCATCCTAAATCAGTAAAAGCCCATTCCACAAGGAAGGTGGGCTCTTCTTGGGCGGCTGCCCGAGTGGTCTCGGCTTTACAGCTTTGCCGAGCTGCTACTTGGTCGGGTTCAAACACATTTGCTAAGTTCTACAAGTTTGATACCCTGGCTGAGGAGGACCTTGCCTTTGCTCATTCGGTGCTGCAGAGTCATCCGCACTCTCCCGCCCGTTTGGGAGCTTTGGTATAATCCCCATGGTCCTTACGGAGTTCCCAGCATCCACTAGGACGTCAGAGAAAATAAGAATTTACTCACCGGTAATTCTATTTCTCGTAGTCCGTAGTGGATGCTGGGCGCCCGTCCCAAGTGCGGACTCTCTGCAATACGTGTATATAGTTATTGCTTAACTAAAGGGTTATTGTCATGAGCCATCCGTTGAATGAGGCTAAGTTATTGTTCATACTGTTAACTGGGTATGGTTATCACAAGTTGTACAGTGTGATTGGTGTGGCTGGTATGAGTCTTACCCTGGATTCCAAATCCTTTCCTTGTTGTGTCAGCTCTTCCGGGCACAGTTTCCCTAACCGAGGTCTGGAGGAGGGGCATAGAGGGAGGAGCCAGTGCACACCAGATAGTACCTAATCTTTCTTTTAGAGTGCCCAGTCTCCTGCGGAGCCCGTCTATTCCCCATGGTCCTTACGGAGTTCCCAGCATCCACTACGGACTACGAGAAATAGAATTACCGGTGAGTAAATTCTTATTTTCTCTCTCTCCTCAGGCTGCAGAGAACACGCTGGTCCTCTCCTCCACTTCTGACAAGTACAAGGTGCTATTAAGGGGGGGCACAAAGCGATTGATAGTGTATATTACTATTTAAAAAGCGCTGTTAGGCTGTGGACATACTGTGTTCACAGGAAATACTGGCGCTAGGATTGTGAACTGGCTGCTCCTATCCTGTGTCTTTCTGACAGATTTTACTGTGGGTCTGTCCCCAAAATAAGTCCCAGCGTGTCTGTTGGTGTGCTGTACACGTGTGAGGCATGTCTGAGGCAGGGAGTTCCTCCCCGGAGGAAGACATTTTAGGGACAAGAGCCTGCATGGGTGAAAGAGATACGTGACAGTATGCATCTGATTAACCGTAGATTAGATAAGTCTGAATCTAAGGCTGCATGCTGGAGAAAATCTGTGGAAGATGTGATTTTTCAGGATGCTGTTATTCCTTATGCGTGCGGCCCCTCTGGGTCACATAAGAGACCATTTGCAAATGTTGTAAACACTGATACCGACACGGATTCTGACTCTTGTGTCGACAATAGTGAATCCAGAGAGATAGATCATAAATTGGCAAAGAATATACAATATATGATTGTGGCTATAAGGGACGTGTTGGAGTTTGCAGAAACCACTACTGTACCTCAGGAGAAGGCGTATTTATGTAAGGAAAAGAAGTCCAAAGTCACGTTCCCCCTTTCACACAAACTAAATGCTCTGTTTGAAGGGATGTGGGTGAATCCTGATAAAAGATTTTGTATTCCCAAAAGGATTCACATAGCTTACCCTTTCCCGGCTGAGGACAGGAAAAAGTGGGAGTCACCCCCTGTGTTAGACAGAGCACTTTCCAGACAAAGAAAGTAATTCTCCCTGCTCCTAGCACGGCTTCTCTTAAAGAGCCGGCAGACCGCAAAATGGAAACGACATTGAAATCCATTTATGTTACCAATGGTACACTGATTAGGCCCACTATTACCTGCGCATGGGTGAGTCGCGCTATTGAAAAATGGTCAGAAAGCGTGTCATCAGAAATTGACACGATTGATAAAGATGAGATACTCCTTAAATTAGGGAATATCAAGGACGCTGCTGCCTACATGCTGGAAGCAATGAAGGATATTGGACTCTTGAGTTCACAGGCCGCTACCATGGTAGTATCGGCTAGGCGGGCGTTGTGGATTCGCCAGTGGAACGCGGATGCAGATTCCAAAAGAAACATGGAGGCTCTCCCATATAAAGGTGAGGCCTTATTTGGCGATGGCCTGGATGCGTTAGTCTCGGCGGCTACCGCAGGTAAGTCGTCATTTTTGCCCTCAGCGCCTGCACTGGCAAAAAAGACCTATCACCCGCAAATGCAGTCCTTTCGGCCCAATAAATGCAAAAAAGCGAGAGGTTCCCCCTTCTTTGCAGGTAGGGGAAGGGGAAAGAAGCCCACAGCGGCTCCAGGTTCCCAAGAGCAGAAGTCTACCCCTACTTCTGCCAAATCCCCAGCATGACGCTGGAGCTCCCTTGCGGGAGGCCGCTCGGGTGGGGGCACGTCTCAAACTCTTCAGCCAAGGTTGGATTCTGTCTGGCCTGGATCCCTGGGTGTTGCAAATAGTATCCCAGGGATACAAACTGGAGTTTCAAGACGTGCCTCCATGCCGATTTTTCAAATCGACCTTGCCAGTTTCTCTGCCAGAAAGAGAAGCAGTAACAGCGGCAATCCAAAAATTATGTCAAGACCAGGTCATAGACCTGGTACCGTCATCTCAACAAGGGAGGGGTTTTTATTCCAGCCTCTTTGTTGTTCCGAAGCCGGACGGCTCGGTCAGACCGATCATAAATCTAAAAGATCTGAATTGTTACCTAAAAAGGTTCAAGTTCAAGATGGAATCACTTCGGGCGGTGATTGCCAGTCTGGAGGAGGGGGACTACTTGGTGTCGGTGGACATAAAGGATGCTTACCTGCATGTTCCCATTTATCCTCCTCACCAGGCTTACTGTATCTAAGATTTGCGGTCCAGGATTGCCATTACCAATTCCAGACGTTGCCTTTCGGTCTCTCCACGGCGTCGAGGGTATTCACCAAGGTGATGGCAGATATGATGGTCCTCCTTCGTCAGAAAGGAGTCAATATAATTCCTTATCTGGACGATCTCCTGATAAAGGCGAGATCCAGGGAGCAGTTGTTACAAAACATATCACTCTCTCTGTCAATACTCCAACAACACGGGTGGATCATAAATTACCCAAAGTCACAGTTGGAACCGACGACAAGGTTGTCTTTCCTCGGGATGATTCTGGACACAGAAGTTCAGAGTGTATTTCTTCCGCTGGAAAAGGCTCTGGAAATCCAGAAAATGGTAAAACAGATATTGAAACCATGAAGTGTGTCGATCCATCAGTGCATTCGGTTGTTGGGAAAGATGGTCGCGGCCTACGAGGCCATACAGTTTGGCAGGTTCCATGCCAGAGTAATCCAGTGGGACCTGTTGGACAAGTGGTCGGGGTCACACCTACACATGCACAGAAAGATAATCCTGTCGTCAAAAAACAGGATTTTGCTCCTGTGGTGGTTACACAGCTCTCACCTACTAGAGGGACGCAGGTTCGGGATTCAGGACTGGGTCCTGCTAACCACGGATGCAAGTCTCCGAGGCTGGGGAGCAGTCTCTCAGGGAGAAAACTTCCAGGGACGTTGGTCACAACAGGAAGCCTGCCTTCACATAAACGTTCTGGAGCTAAGAGCCATTTACAACGGCCTTCAACAAGCGATACATCTTCTTCAAGACTGTCCCGTGCAGATCCAGGCGGACAATGTAACAGCAGTCGCGTACATAAACAGGCAGGGCGGAACGAAAAGCAGCGGCAATGGCAGAGGCGACAAAAATCCTCTGCTGGGCATAAAAACATCTACAAGCTCTGTCGGCAATATTCATTCCGGGAGTAGACAACTGGGAAGCAGACTTCCTCAGCAGATACGATCTCCATCCAGGAGAGTGGGGCCTCCACCAAGAAGTCTTCGCAGAGGTGACAAGTCTTTGGGGAGTTCCTCAAATAGACATGATGGTGTCTGGTCTCAACAAGAAGCTTCAGAGATACCGTTGAAGGTCGAGAGAACCTCAAGCAGTAGCAGTGGATGCACTGGTGACCCAATGGGTGTTTCCGTAAGTGTATGTATTCCCTTCACTTCCGCTGATCCCAAAAGTACTCAGGATCATAAGAAAAACAAGGGTTCGAGCAATCTTCATTGCCCCGGACTGGCCAAGGAGGGCTTGGTACCCAGATCTTCAGCAGTTACTCATAGGAGATCCTCGGCCTCTTCCTTCTCGAGAGGACCTGCTGGAGCAGGGGCCGTGTGTGTACCAAGACTTACCGTGGCTATGTTTGACGGCATGGCTGTTGAGCGTCGTATCCTAGCCAGGAAGGGTATTCCCGAGGAGGTCATTCCCACCCTTATTCAGGCCAGAAAGGGAGTAATGTCGAAACATTACCATTGTATTTGGAGAAAATATGTATCTTGGTGTGAATCCAAGAAAGCTCCTACGGAAGAGTTTCATTTAGGACGTTTTCTCCATTTTTTGCAAGATGGTGTGGAGGCGGGCCTCCGATTGGCATCAATCAAGGTCCAGATTTCGGCCTTGTCAGTGTTCTTCCAGAAACAATTGGCCTCTCTTCCAGAGGTTCAGACCTTTGTGAAAGGGGTTCTGCACATCCAGCCTCCATTCGTGCCTCCAGTGGCACAATGGGACCTTAACGTGGTATTGCAGTTCCTTCAATCGGATTGGTTTGAGCCTCTACAAAAGATAGAATTGAAGTTTCTCACTTGGAAAGTGGTGATGCTTTTGGCTTTGGCATCCGCAAGGCGGGTGTCTGAATTGGGGGCCTTGTCTCACAAGAGCCCTTACCTGATCTTCCATGAAGATAGGGCAGAGTTGAGGACTCGTCAACATTTTCTTCCGAAGGTGGTTTCATCTTTCCACATAAACCAACCTATTGTAGTGCCAGTAGTTACTGACACATTCACTAAATCAAAGTCTCTAGATGTGGTTAGAGCTTTGAAAATCTATGTCGCTAGAACGGCTCGTATACGGAAAACAGAGGCTCTGTTTGTACTGTATGCTCACAACAAGATTGGCTATCCTGCTTCCAAGCAGACTATTGCACGTTGGATTAGAAATACGATTCAGCAAGCTCATACTACGGCTGGATTGCCGTTACCGACGTCGGTAAAGGCCCACTCCACTAGGAAGGTGGGCTCATCCTGGGCGGCTGCCCGGGGGGTCTCGGCATTACAACTTTGCTGAGCAGCTACTTGGTCAGGGTCAAACACATTTGCTAAATTCTACAAGTTTGACACCTTGGCCGATGAGGACCTCAAGTTTGGTCAATCGGTACTGCAGGGTCATCCGCACTCTCCTGCCCGTACTGGAGCTTTGGTATAGACCCAATGGACTTGATGTCGTCCCCAGCATCCTCTAGGACGTATGAGAAAATAGGATTTTGATACCTACCGGTAAATCCTTTTCTCCTAGTCCGTAGTGGATGATGGGCGCCCGTCCCAGTGCGTATTTTACCTGCAGTTTAGTTATTACAGTTACACAAGTTGTGTTATTTTATTTCAGCATGTTGCTGCAATTGGTTCATGCCTGTTGGTGTGTGTTATGTTGAATGCCATGTGTACGGCATGGTTGAGGGTGTGAGTTGGTAGATGTCTCACCACACTAGTTAAGTAATTCCTTTCCTCGAAATGTCAGTCTCCCTGGGCACAGTTCCTACAACTGAGGTCTGGAGGAGGGGCATAGAGGGAGGAGCCAGTTCACACCTAATGAAAAGTCTTTAGCGTGCCCATGTCTCCTGCGGATCCTGTCTATACCCCATGGTCCTGATGTCGTCCCCAGCATCCTCTACGGACTAGGAGAAAAGGATTTACCGGTAGGTTATCAAAATCCTATTTTTTGCTAGGATGATGCCATATCCAAAACTGAATGAAGACCAGTGTTTTAGGGCCTGACCTATAGGTAACGAGACCACCTTTGATTGTAGCTAATCTTTTTTGTTTTTCTCTTTTTTTATTACATGCAAACCCAGAGTCAGACTCAGGCTAATGTTAGACCATTAAGCTGAGATCAATGAGCCAATATAAATGTAAGATGATAGTTGCTATACATTTTTACCTCGAGTGTGGTATCTTCTTTCCGTGACACCATGTTTAACCTTCATATGCCGGGTAAGGTTTCCCTTCAGTGTAAATTTGCTGGGGCAGTACAGACACTTGAAGGGTTTGCTGTCTGAATGGAGGTGCATGTGGCCCATTAAATTATGCATTCGATTAAATGCCTTCCCACACAGCTGCAGGGAATACAGGAATAAATACAAGTTCTCATTATATGAATATTCACATACAGATCTATATTAATAGAAAATAAAACTGTTAAAGGATGCACATGTAAATTATTGTTAAACAGAAACATGATTTTACAGCAAATAAGATACATTTATGAAACTCATCTAGTCTACTCACTTTTTTAGCCACAAGAAACCTCAGATTCTATACAATCAGGGCTGTCCCCATCCGAGCCTGTTAATTGCTCTTCCCAGCCAAATATCTCGGGTTCTGTCTGACTTAGAGTTTTTCTGAGGCTATTCTTAAAAAGCTGGGACTCTCCCCTTTCGGTGGACACTGGCAGCTGGTCTCTGCTATGCCCAGAACCAGAGATATCAGCCTTCCAGCAGCTAGTCCCTGCTCCAGCTCCACACGCCTGGTATACAATTTTATTTGTTTCGTCAGTGTATTCCACTGGATCCTGCACTCTGAACCCCAAGTCCCCGATACCTCCTGAAACATGCTCCTCTCTAGTTCTTTATCCCAGCTAAGAAATCTATTTCCAGGAACTCGAGATATCTGCAGTCAAGCAAGCTGCCCTCCCACCGTAAAAAGAAGAATATTAAGCCTACTCCACTATCCACCACTCCCCTGCATATTAAACACCCCCTACAACCATGAAAGTCATGTACCAAGGGCCCCTTTATTTATCCCAAAGCCCCTTCTACAGTTTTTCACCATCTGTGCAGTAAAGGAGTAATTAGCAGAAATTACTGCTCCTGAGGGGTCATTCAGACCTGATCGCACGCTACGTTTTTTTGCAGCTCTGCGTTCAGGTCATAACGGCGCATACGTATGCTCCGTATGCTCTGTCGCCAGACAGCGACAGATTTAATGAAGAAAGCGATTGCACGGGCGATCGCAAGAAGATTGACAGGAAGAGGCCGTTTGTGGGTGTCAACTGACCGTTTCTAGGGAGTGTCTGGAAAAACGCAGGCGTGCCCAGCCGTTTGGAGGCAGGATTGCTGATGTCAGCTCCTGGCCAGATCATCGCAGCGGCTGAGTAAGTCCTGAGCTGTGCAGAGACGGCACAAACTTTTGTTTGTGCAGCTCTCTGCACAAGCGTTCGCACCCCTGCACATCAACTACCCCCTCCCCCTGTAGGCGGCAGCTACCTGATCGCAGCACTGCAAAAAAACGCCTGCGTGCGATCAGGTCTGAATCACCCCCCAGGTCCTACATGCTGAGCAGAAGATAGCACACCCTCTACTGGCCGCGGGACATCAAAGCTGCCTCTGATAGCACCCCCACCCCTACCGCTGGAGGATGGGTAGGAGCCCCAATGCATTGCTTTGTCCAGGGGCCTACACTGCTGTTAAGACTGCCCTGTATACAATCAACCTCTGTCAAAGTAAAATCGGTAGCTAGTGGAGTCTCTGCATCTGATCACATGACAGTAGAAGCAGTGGATATAGGAGTCCCTGCCTCTGATCACATGACAGTAGAAGCAGTGGATATAGGAGTCCCTGCCTCTGACCACATGACAGTAGAAACGATGGATAGAGGAGTCCCTGCATCTGATCACATGACAGTAGAAGTGGTGGATATAGGAGTTAGTGATGAGCGCCTGAAATTTTTCGGGTTTTGTGTTTTGGTTTTGGGTTCGGTTCCGCGGCCGTGTTTTGGGTTCGACCGCGTTTTGGCAAAACCTCACCGAATTTTTTTTGTCGGATTCGGGTGTGTTTTGGATTCGGGTGTTTTTTTCAAAAAACCCTAAAAAACAGCTTAACTCATAGAATTTGGGGGTCATTTTGATCCCAAAGTATTATTAACCTCAAAAACCATAATTTCCACTCATTTTCAGTCTATTCTGAATACCTCACACCTCACAATATTATTTTTAGTCCTAAAATTTGCACCGAGGTCGCTGTGTGAGTAAGATAAGCGACCCTAGTGGCCGACACAAACACCGGGCCCATCTAGGAGTGGCACTGCAGTGTCACGCAGGATGTCCCTTCCAAAAAACCCTCCCCAAACAGCACATGACGCAAAGAAAAAAAGAGGCGCAATGAGGTAGCTGTGTGAGTAAGATTAGCGACCCTAGTGGCCGACACAAACACCGGGCCCATCTAGGAGTGGCACTGCAGTGTCACGCAGGATGGCCCTTCCAAAAAACCCTCCCCAAACAGCACATGACGCAAAGAAAAAAAGAGGCGCAATGAGGTAGCTGTGTGAGTAAGATTAGCGACCCTAGTGGCCGACACAAACACCGGGCCCATCTAGGAGTGGCACTGCAGTGTCACGCAGGATGTCCCTTCCAAAAAACCCTCCCCAAACAGCACATGACGCAAAGAAAAAAAGAGGCGCAATGAGGTAGCTGACTGTGTGAGTAAGATAAGCGACCCTAGTGGCCGACACAAACACCGGGCCCATCTAGGAGTGGCACTGCAGTGTCACGCAGGATGGCCCTTCCAAAAAACCCTCCCCAAACAGCACATGACGCAAAGAAAAAAAGAGGCGCAATGAGGTAGCTGACTGTGTGAGTAAGATAAGCGACCCTAGTGGCCGACACAAACACCGGGCCCATCTAGGAGTGGATTATGAACAAATTGTATCCAGCGCTCTACTTGTGTGGATAAACGCTGTGGCAGCAAAATTGTGGTGGAGGTTAAACCCAATACCTCTTTAAAGATATATAACATAAGGGTACACAATTGCGCCTGAATATGTGGTGGTAATGGTTGTAATACTAAATGACAAGTATACACTGTATATATGAAGAATTAGTGTATTTATTCTAAAACAAAATGACAGAAAGAGAATAAATGGAAAAAGATGTGAAAAAATAGAAAATTAATACATTAATGAAAGAGTGTATATATATATATATATATATATATGTATATGAAAGAATTCTATACATATGTATACTTTGGTCCGCAGTCCAGTACAATAGAGTGTGGCGTCCCACCTCGTTTAATTGTGCTCAAACTTCTACCACAATGTGTGGAGGGGTATATACAACACAGTCCCAGAGGAGCTCGTTCAGTAATATATGGGGGTCACGGTCAAAGAGTCTGTTGCAGCAGCTTGATCCTGTCTTGAGAGGGAGGGGGGGTGAGGTGATCTTCTGACGGTGCTAGCAAATGAAGGGGTACCCCAGGTGGCTATGCGGGAGGGATGAGTTGCAGGAGATAGGTAATTATTGGCTCTGGACTCGCCGCTCTCTGACTCGGTCTGTGGCTGCGGAAGGTGCCCGTGTAGACAGGCGTCTGCCGCCGGCCAGATCCGAGGAGTGCGGTCGTGTCTCTGGGGGGGAAAGTGTCACTGACTTCGAGACCCGGAGCGGGACTGTCCGCAGTGCACCTCCCCACTTACAGAGCCCTTACCTTGTTCTTCTGTGCTCGATTCCCAACTTCCGCTGTCACCTTGCTTCCTTGTCAGTCTTGCAGCTTTTCGTCCGGTTTCACTTTCACTTTCCTGTACCTCGCGGTCACGTGACCTGTTCCTGTTCCTCAGCAGTCTTCAGCGCCGTGGGTGATGAATGTGTCCAGAAATAGAGAGCTCTGCTGTGTTGAATATGATTAAGGCAGTCTGTTTGAAACGGTGTCCTGTTAGCTCCTACGCGTGTCGACCTTTCTAGGTCTTCCTCAGGGAGTCTATGAGTGCCATATTCAGTGTGGGCTATTTATGCCCATACTTGCTTATGTCATAGAAAAGGGGGCGTGTTTCTCGAATTATAATGGGGATTTGTTATATAACGACTATACAGACAATCATACAATAAAAAGAATATACAAGGAAAGAATGGGATATAGAAAAACAATAATAATAGTAATAGTAAACAAAACAAGCAAAAATGATATATGTAAAAGGTATAACGACCATAAAGAATGATTTTTGAGACTGAATCATTAGTGAATATTGGGAAATGATGAGAGTTCGTTTCTGGTGAATTTATTAGTTGTGTGAGAATTTTCTGTTACTACATTTGGAGGTAGTGACAGTCTGTGGTTTGTGGGTTAAAAGTTGATAAATGGGGTTATGGACAATCCGAAGATTATGAATAAAACCTAATTGGGATAAAAAGTGAAAAATTTTGTTATGTAAACACAATATGTTAATATATTATTAATTATTAACCCATTAGTAAAACTTATTGTATGCGGAAAAATTATCTGTGTTTTGGTATATTTCACTGCAAAATTGGTTACATGGTGTAAAATTAAATTTGCTAGGCTCTAATGACTTGACCCACCAAAATGTACGCTAATAGGGCTTGATGGCTTAGCAAATATGAAGCAAATCCATGTACGATATTAGTTCATGATTACTGATCTCACCTCATTGTCTAGATTGAGGCCCCGTGGTTTCAGCGTTTTTAGGGTGTAGATCCACCTCAACTCGTCTTTATTAATTTGTTTAATAAAATCCCCTCCCCTCCAATTGGGTGACACTAGTTTGATCCCCAAGATTTTCATCCCCGCCGGGTTCCTCTCATGTGTTTCTTTGAAGTGATTGGACAAGTTGTGTGTTTCTAGTCCCTTCCTTACATTCCTAATGTGTTCGGATATCCTAGTTTTCAGTGGTCTTACAGTTCTGCCTACATACTGTAGTCGGCATGGGCATTCAATGAGGTATATCACTCCCTTGCTTTGGCACGAGATGTGTTCTTGTATTTCAAACCTTTCTCCAGTTATGTTAGATTCAAAGCTAATGGTTTTCTTGGTGCTAACTTCGTGTGTTTTACAGTAACTGCAAGAGCCACAATGAAAAAAACCCTTGCTTAGTTTTTGTCCTGTTAAAGTAGTCTGTACCACTTCTGTCTTACTGAGATGACTATGTGAGAGTTTGGATTTTAAATCTGGTGCTCTTCTATAGACTACTTTTGGCCTAGAGGACAGGGTGTCAGCTAAAAGGTTATCTTCTAGGAGGATGTGCCAATGTTTGGACAGGATTTTTTCAAGTTGTCTATTATTGGTACTGACACTGAATTGTGTCAGGAAGACTGTCTTAAAGTCTTCACTTGATGTCTCTTTGTGTTTGTAAGTCAGGAGGGTGTCTCTTTCGACTTTTGTGGCTATTTGTAGATCTTTTTCAAGTATCTCCCTCTTGTAGCCTTTCTCTATAACTGGTTTTTCATTTCCCCTGCTTGTCGCTCAAAATCTTCAAGTTTAGTACAGTTTCTCCTCAGTCTTTTAAATTGGCCTAGTGGGATGCTTCGTAACCAATTGGGATGATGTCCACTAGTATTCAGAATATAACTGTTGACATCTACGCTCTTCTGATATGTCTTTGTGTATATTGTGGAATTCTCCACAAATACATTGATGTCCAGGAAGTTTACTGTGGATCGACTATAGTTTGTGGTAAATACTAAATTATTGTCGTTTGTATTGATGTATGTCAGGAATTCTAGTAATTTTTCTTCTGTGCCTTGCCAAATGAAAATGATGTCGTCTATATATCTTCGCCAGAGGACTAGGTTTGCTCCAAATTCATGACCACACCAGATATTGGTGTCCTCCCACCTACTCATGAACAAGTTGGCATAACTTGGAGCAAACCTAGTCCCCATAGCTGTGCCTGTAGTCTGTCTGTAATGGATGTCATTAAACCAAAAGTTATTGTGTTGTAGAATGAATTGTATGCATTCCAAGATAAAGATGGTTTGTCTTGAGTCCAAAGTCGAGTCCAATGAAAGAAAGTGATTCACTGCATCTAGACCCTGTTTCTGATCTATGATGGTATATAGAGAGGTAACATCACTTGTGCAGATCCAAAAATCTTCTGACCAAGTGATGTTGCCCAAAGTCTTGATGATGTCTGTTGTATCTTGTATATATGATTTCTGTGTTTTGACGTATGGCTGTAGGTATGAATCGATATACTGAGACAAATTTGATGTGAGTGAACCTATTCCTGATATAATTGGGCGGCCGGGTGGGTTGGATATGTTTTTATGTACTTTTGGTAGGTAATAAAATACAGGGAGTATGGGATTGTCAATTTGGATAAAAGCATGTTCTTTTTTAGTCAATATGCCTAGTTCTAATCCCTCTTTTAATAATTTGTCTAAGCATTTCTTATATTCGCCTGTAGGGTCTTGGGTCAATGTTTCATATGTACTTTTATCATTAAGAATTCTGAGTGACTCTGTTGTGTAGTCCTTCTTGTCCAACAAGACTATTCCCCCCCCTTTGTCCGCAGGTTTAATTACTAGGTCTCTGTTGTTACCTAGATCCTTGAGTGCGTTCCTTTCTGTTGTTGTTATATTTATGTTCCTTGGTTTGGTTTCTAGTCTATCTATGTCACGTGTTACCAACTGTTCAAATGTATCAATGAAGGAACCCCTCATGTGTTGCGGATAGAAGTTGGATTTCGGTTTCAGATCTGAATGTTTGTATGTTTTGTCTGGTTCCTTATGTTCTGTGTATGCGACAGATCCTTTGTTGTAATACTTGGCGAGGGTTAGTTTTCTTGTAAATTTGTGCAAGTCTAGATATGTTTCAAATTTATTCAGCTGTTTAGTTGGTGCGAACTTGAGCCCCTTGTTCAACAGTGATATGTGCTCATCTTTTAATGTAACTGTGCTCAAATTAAAAATTCCTTTGGTTCCTATTTCTGGTAATTGTTTCTCTTGTGTCTTCCTATTCCTACCTCCTCTACATCCTCGTCTAGGTCCTCCAACTTTCGTTTGTTTGGTGTTACCTGATTCATGTCGCAGGACAGGATTCCTGCCCTTTTTACTAAAAAATGGTCTGCACATGTCTCGTTATATGTCTGCTCAATGGTCTGTGTTTCTAAATTCTCATTCAGAGGTATGTCTTCCAAATTTATTGAAACTTGGAAGCCTTTTTCTAATGACACTCTGGCTAGTCTTTCATATTCAAGGTCCTCTTCAATACTGTAAGTTGAAAAGTCAGTATCTAAAGTGCTCTCTAAAATTGAGTTGTCTAGACTCTCATTGCTTGTTTTATGATAAGTGATTTCTTTTTTGGGGCCTGAAGCTTTCTTGTGTAGTTTTGTCATGTACTCTTAGTAGGTGAGATTCAATCTTTTATAGATGGGTGTAATTTTGGGTATCCTTTCACGTTTGTGTGTCTTAGTCTTTGTTGGTGTATTGAGTAAGGCCGGGATTGATTTCTGTTTATTGTTGGGTTTCTTGTCTGGTTTAGTTTTCCCTATTTTATCCCTCAGGATCTTGGATTTTTTTGTAGCTATGGTTTCTTCCTCTACCCTTTTCAGTCTGTTTTTTGAAATTGCTTCTAATTGTTGGAAATCCTTATCGTGTTTGTGTTCATCCAAAGCTGTCTGTAGTGACTCTATTTCTGTGCCTAATTTTATTAGTTCAGTCTCATGTGTGTTCACAATCAATTTAATTAGCTGTGTGGAGCAGTCATGCAGGATGTTGTTCCATTTTTCCATGAATTGTGGGTCCTCTCTACTATGTGTCGGGGCTTTCTTAATTTTCAGGCCTTTTGGTATAATTCATTGTGATAGATACCATTGCAATGTTTTATTGTCCCACCAAATTTTGGATTCTCTCGTTGCTAATCTCTCTACCCTTAGGAAGATATCACAGAACTTGTTCAAACTGTTATGTGTTGCAGTGGTGTGTTCTAAATTAGTGAAAATGATATCTGCCCTAGTGGCTCTGTCTTTTCTAAGTTCTAGAATACCCATACAAGGTGCTGCTGGATACTGGGTTTGAGAAATGAATTATGAACAAATTGTATCCAGCGCTCTACTTGTGTGGATAAACGCTGTGGCAGCAAAATTGTGGTGGAGGTTAAACCCAATACCTCTTTAAAGATATATAACATAAGGGTACACAATTGCGCCTGAATATGTGGTGGTAATGGTTGTAATACTAAATGACAAGTATACACTGTATATATGAAGAATTAGTGTATTTATTCTAAAACAAAATGACAGAAAGAGAATAAATGGAAAAAGATGTGAAAAAATAGAAAATTAATACATTAATGAAAGAGTGTATATATATATATATATATGTATATGAAAGAATTCTATACATATGTATACTTTGGTCCGCAGTCCAGTACAATAGAGTGTGGCGTCCCACCTCATTTAATTGTGCTCAAACTTCTACCACAATGTGTGGAGGGGTATATACAACACAGTCCCAGAGGAGCTCGTTCAGTAATATATGGGGGTCACGGTCAAAGAGTCTGTTGCAGCAGCTTGATCCTGTCTTGAGAGGGAGGGGGGGTGAGGTGATCTTCTGACGGTGCTAGCAAATGAAGGGGTACCCCAGGTGGCTATGCGGGAGGGATGAGTTGCAGGAGATAGGTAATTATTGGCTCTGGACTCGCCGCTCTCTGACTCGGTCTGTGGCTGCGGAAGGTGCCCGTGTAGACAGGCGTCTGCCGCCGGCCAGATCCGAGGAGTGCGGTCGTGTCTCTGGGGGGGAAAGTGTCACTGACTTCGAGACCCGGAGCGGGACTGTCCGCAGTGCACCTCCCCACTTACAGAGCCCTTACCTTGTTCTTCTGTGCTCGATTCCCAACTTCCGCTGTCACCTTGCTTCCTTGTCAGTCTTGCAGCTTTTCGTCCGGTTTCACTTTCACTTTCCTGTACCTCGCGGTCACGTGACCTGTTCCTGTTCCTCAGCAGTCTTCAGCGCCGTGGGTGATGAATGTGTCCAGAAATAGAGAGCTCTGCTGTGTTGAATATGATTAAGGCAGTCTGTTTGAAACGGTGTCCTGTTAGCTCCTACGCGTGTCGACCTTTCTAGGTCTTCCTCAGGGAGTCTATGAGTGCCATATTCAGTGTGGGCTATTTATGCCCATACTTGCTTATGTCATAGAAAAGGGGGCGTGTTTCTCGAATTATAATGGGGATTTGTTATATAACGACTATACAGACAATCATACAATAAAAAGAATATACAAGGAAAGAATGGGATATAGAAAAACAATAATAATAGTAATAGTAAACAAAACAAGCAAAAATGATATATGTAAAAGGTATAACGACCATAAAGAATGATTTTTGAGACTGAATCATTAGTGAATATTGGGAAATGATGAGAGTTCGTTTCTGGTGAATTTATTAGTTGTGTGAGAATTTTCTGTTACTACATTTGGAGGTAGTGACAGTCTGTGGTTTGTGGGTTAAAAGTTGATAAATGGGGTTATGGACAATCCGAAGATTATGAATAAAACCTAATTGGGATAAAAAGTGAAAAATTTTGTTATGTAAACACAATATGTTAATATATTATTAATTATTAACCCATTAGTAAAACTTATTGTATGCGGAAAAATTATCTGTGTTTTGGTATATTTCACTGCAAAATTGGTTACATGGTGTAAAATTAAATTTGCTAGGCTCTAATGACTTGACCCACCAAAATGTACGCTAATAGGGCTTGATGGCTTAGCAAATATGAAGCAAATCCATGTACGATATTAGTTCATGATTACTGATCTCACCTCATTGTCTAGATTGAGGCCCCGTGGTTTCAGCGTTTTTAGGGTGTAGATCCACCTCAACTCGTCTTTATTAATTTGTTTAATAAAATCCCCTCCCCTCCAATTGGGTGACACTAGTTTGATCCCCAAGATTTTCATCCCCGCCGGGTTCCTCTCATGTGTTTCTTTGAAGTGATTGGACAAGTTGTGTGTTTCTAGTCCCTTCCTTACATTCCTAATGTGTTCGGATATCCTAGTTTTCAGTGGTCTTACATTTCTGCCTACATACTGTAGTCGGCATGGGCATTCAATGAGGTATATCACTCCCTTGCTTTGGCACGAGATGTGTTCTTGTATTTCAAACCTTTCTCCAGTTATGTTAGATTCAAAGCTAATGGTTTTCTTGGTGCTAACTTCGTGTGTTTTACAGTAACTGCAAGAGCCACAATGAAAAAAACCCTTGCTTAGTTTTTGTCCTGTTAAAGTAGTCTGTACCACTTCTGTCTTACTGAGATGACTATGTGAGAGTTTGGATTTTAAATCTGGTGCTCTTCTATAGACTACTTTTGGCCTAGAGGACAGGGTGTCAGCTAAAAGGTTATCTTCTAGGAGGATGTGCCAATGTTTGGACAGGATTTTTTCAAGTTGTCTATTATTGGTACTGAATTGTGTCAGGAAGACTGTCTTAAAGTCTTCACTTGATGTCTCTTTGTGTTTGTAAGTCAGGAGGGTGTCTCTTTCGACTTTTGTGGCTATTTGTAGATCTTTTTCAAGTATCTCCCTCTTGTAGCCTTTCTCTATAAACTGGTTTTTCATTTCCCCTGCTTGTCGCTCAAAATCTTCAAGTTTAGTACAGTTTCTCCTCAGTCTTTTAAATTGGCCTAGTGGGATGCTTCGTAACCAATTGGGATGATGTCCACTAGTATTCAGAATATAACTGTTGACATCTACGCTCTTCTGATATGTCTTTGTGTATATTGTGGAATTCTCCACAAATACATTGATGTCCAGGAAGTTTACTGTGGATCGACTATAGTTTGTGGTAAATACTAAATTATTGTCGTTTGTATTGATGTATGTCAGGAATTCTAGTAATTTTTCTTCTGTGCCTTGCCAAATGAAAATGATGTCGTCTATATATCTTCGCCAGAGGACTAGGTTTGCTCCAAATTCATGACCACACCAGATATTGGTGTCCTCCCACCTACTCATGAACAAGTTGGCATAACTTGGAGCAAACCTAGTCCCCATAGCTGTGCCTGTAGTCTGTCTGTAATGGATGTCATTAAACCAAAAGTTATTGTGTTGTAGAATGAATTGTATGCATTCCAAGATAAAGATGGTTTGTCTTGAGTCCAAAGTCGAGTCCAATGAAAGAAAGTGATTCACTGCATCTAGACCCTGTTTCTGATCTATGATGGTATATAGAGAGGTAACATCACTTGTGCAGATCCAAAAATCTTCTGACCAAGTGATGTTGCCCAAAGTCTTGATGATGTCTGTTGTATCTTGTATATATGATTTCTGTGTTTTGACGTATGGCTGTAGGTATGAATCGATATACTGAGACAAATTTGATGTGAGTGAACCTATTCCTGATATAATTGGGCGGCCGGGTGGGTTGGATATGTTTTTATGTACTTTTGGTAGGTAATAAAATACAGGGAGTATGGGATTGTCAATTTGGATAAAAGCATGTTCTTTTTTAGTCAATATGCCTAGTTCTAATCCCTCTTTTAATAATTTGTCTAAGCATTTCTTATATTCGCCTGTAGGGTCTTGGGTCAATGTTTCATATGTACTTTTATCATTAAGAATTCTGAGTGACTCTGTTGTGTAGTCCTTCTTGTCCAACAAGACTATTCCCCCCCCTTTGTCCGCAGGTTTAATTACTAGGTCTCTGTTGTTACCTAGATCCTTGAGTGCGTTCCTTTCTGTTGTTGTTATATTTATATTCCTTGGTTTGGTTTCTAGTCTATCTATGTCACGTGTTACCAACTGTTCAAATGTATCAATGAAGGAACCCCTCATGTGTTGCGGATAGAAGTTGGATTTCGGTTTCAGATCTGAATGTTTGTATGTTTTGTCTGGTTCCTTATGTTCTGTGTATGCGACAGATCCTTTGTTGTAATACTTGGCGAGGGTTAGTTTTCTTGTAAATTTGTGCAAGTCTAGATATGTTTCAAATTTATTCAGCTGTTTAGTTGGTGCGAACTTGAGCCCCTTGTTCAACAGTGATATGTGCTCATCTTTTAATGTAACTGTGCTCAAATTAAAAATTCCTTTGGTTCCTATTTCTGGTAATTGTTTCTCTTGTGTCTTCCTATTCCTACCTCCTCTACATCCTCGTCTAGGTCCTCCAACTTTCGTTTGTTTGGTGTTACCTGATTCATGTCGCAGGACAGGATTCCTGCCCTTTTTACTAAAAAATGGTCTGCACATGTCTCGTTATATGTCTGCTCAATGGTCTGTGTTTCTAAATTCTCATTCAGAGGTATGTCTTCCAAATTTATTGAAACTTGGAAGCCTTTTTCTAATGACACTCTGGCTAGTCTTTCATATTCAAGGTCCTCTTCAATACTGTAAGTTGAAAAGTCAGTATCTAAAGTGCTCTCTAAAATTGAGTTGTCTAGACTCTCATTGCTTGTTTTATGATAAGTGATTTCTTTTTTGGGGCCTGAAGCTTTCTTGTGTAGTTTTGTCATGTACTCTTAGTAGGTGAGATTCAATCTTTTATAGATGGGTGTAATTTTGGGTATCCTTTCACGTTTGTGTGTCTTAGTCTTTGTTGGTGTATTGAGTAAGGCCGGGATTGATTTCTGTTTATTGTTGGGTTTCTTGTCTGGTTTAGTTTTCCCTATTTTATCCCTCAGGATCTTGGATTTTTTTGTAGCTATGGTTTCTTCCTCTACCCTTTTCAGTCTGTTTTTTGAAATTGCTTCTAATTGTTGGAAATCCTTATCGTGTTTGTGTTCATCCAAAGCTGTCTGTAGTGACTCTATTTCTGTGCCTAATTTTATTAGTTCAGTCTCATGTGTGTTCACAATCAATTTAATTAGCTGTGTGGAGCAGTCATGCAGGATGTTGTTCCATTTTTCCATGAATTGTGGGTCCTCTCTACTATGTGTCGGGGCTTTCTTAATTTTCAGGCCTTTTGGTATAATTCATTGTGATAGATACCATTGCAATGTTTTATTGTCCCACCAAATTTTGGATTCTCTCGTTGCTAATCTCTCTACCCTTAGAAAGATATCACAGAACTTGTTCAAACTGTTATGTGTTGCAGTGGTGTGTTCTAAATTAGTGAAAATGATATCTGCCCTAGTGGCTCTGTCTTTTCTAAGTTCTAGAATACCCATACAAGGTGCTGCTGGATACTGGGTTTGAGAAATGAATTATGAACAAATTGTATCCAGCGCTCTACTTGTGTGGATAAACGCTGTGGCAGCAAAATTGTGGTGGAGGTTAAACCCAATACCTCTTTAAAGATATATAACATAAGGGTACACAATTGCGCCTGAATATGTGGTGGTAATGGTTGTAATACTAAATGACAAGTATACACTGTATATATGAAGAATTAGTGTATTTATTCTAAAACAAAATGACAGAAAGAGAATAAATGGAAAAAGATGTGAAAAAATAGAAAATTAATACATTAATGAAAGAGTGTATATATATATATATATATATATATATGTATATGAAAGAATTCTATACATATGTATACTTTGGTCCGCAGTCCAGTACAATAGAGTGTGGCGTCCCACCTCGTTTAATTGTGCTCAAACTTCTACCACAATGTGTGGAGGGGTATATACAACACAGTCCCAGAGGAGCTCGTTCAGTAATATATGGGGGTCACGGTCAAAGAGTCTGTTGCAGCAGCTTGATCCTGTCTTGAGAGGGAGGGGGGGTGAGGTGATCTTCTGACGGTGCTAGCAAATGAAGGGGTACCCCAGGTGGCTATGCGGGAGGGATGAGTTGCAGGAGATAGGTAATTATTGGCTCTGGACTCGCCGCTCTCTGACTCGGTCTGTGGCTGCGGAAGGTGCCCGTGTAGACAGGCGTCTGCCGCCGGCCAGATCCGAGGAGTGCAGTCGTGTCTCTGGGGGGGAAAGTGTCACTGACTTCGAGACCCGGAGCGGGACTGTCCGCAGTGCACCTCCCCACTTACAGAGCCCTTACCTTGTTCTTCTGTGCTCGATTCCCAACTTCCGCTGTCACCTTGCTTCCTTGTCAGTCTTGCAGCTTTTCGTCCGGTTTCACTTTCACTTTCCTGTACCTCGCGGTCACGTGACCTGTTCCTGTTCCTCAGCAGTCTTCAGCGCCGTGGGTGATGAATGTGTCCAGAAATAGAGAGCTCTGCTGTGTTGAATATGATTAAGGCAGTCTGTTTGAAACGGTGTCCTGTTAGCTCCTACGCGTGTCGACCTTTCTAGGTCTTCCTCAGGGAGTCTATGAGTGCCATATTCAGTGTGGGCTATTTATGCCCATACTTGCTTATGTCATAGAAAAGGGGGCGTGTTTCTCGAATTATAATGGGGATTTGTTATATAACGACTATACAGACAATCATACAATAAAAAGAATATACAAGGAAAGAATGGGATATAGAAAAACAATAATAATAGTAATAGTAAACAAAACAAGCAAAAATGATATATGTAAAAGGTATAACGACCATAAAGAATGATTTTTGAGACTGAATCATTAGTGAATATTGGGAAATGATGAGAGTTCGTTTCTGGTGAATTTATTAGTTGTGTGAGAATTTTCTGTTACTACATTTGGAGTTAGTGACAGTCTGTGGTTTGTGGGTTAAAAGTTGATAAATGGGGTTATGGACAATCCGAAGATTATGAATAAAACCTAATTGGGATAAAAAGTGAAAAATTTTGTTATGTAAACACAATATGTTAATATATTATTAATTATTAACCCATTAGTAAAACTTATTGTATGCGGAAAAATTATCTGTGTTTTGGTATATTTCACTGCAAAATTGGTTACATGGTGTAAAATTAAATTTGCTAGGCTCTAATGACTTGACCCACCAAAATGTACGCTAATAGGGCTTGATGGCTTAGCAAATATGAAGCAAATCCATGTACGATATTAGTTCATGATTACTGATCTCACCTCATTGTCTAGATTGAGGCCCCGTGGTTTCAGCGTTTTTAGGGTGTAGATCCACCTCAACTCTTCTTTATTAATTTGTTTAATAAAATCCCCTCCCCTCCAATTGGGTGACACTAGTTTGATCCCCAAGATTTTCATCCCCGCCGGGTTCCTCTCATGTGTTTCTTTGAAGTGATTGGACAAGTTGTGTGTTTCTAGTCCCTTCCTTACATTCCTAATGTGTTCGGATATCCTAGTTTTCAGTGGTCTTACAGTTCTGCCTACATACTGTAGTCGGCATGGGCATTCAATGAGGTATATCACTCCCTTGCTTTGGCACGAGATGTGTTCTTGTATTTCAAACCTTTCTCCAGTTATGTTAGATTCAAAGCTAATGGTTTTCTTGGTGCTAACTTCGTGTGTTTTACAGTAACTGCAAGAGCCACAATGAAAAAAACCCTTGCTTAGTTTTTGTCCTGTTAAAGTAGTCTGTACCACTTCTGTCTTACTGAGATGACTATGTGAGAGTTTGGATTTTAAATCTGGTGCTCTTCTATAGACTACTTTTGGCCTAGAGGACAGGGTGTCAGCTAAAAGGTTATCTTCTAGGAGGATGTGCCAATGTTTGGACAGGATTTTTTCAAGTTGTCTATTATTGGTACTGAATTGTGTCAGGAAGACTGTCTTAAAGTCTTCACTTGATGTCTCTTTGTGTTTGTAAGTCAGGAGGGTGTCTCTTTCGACTTTTGTGGCTATTTGTAGATCTTTTTCAAGTATCTCCCTCTTGTAGCCTTTCTCTATAAACTAGGAGTGGCACTGCAGTGTCACGCAGGATGTCCCTTCCAAAAAACCCTCCCCAAACAGCACATGATGCAAAGAAAAAAAGAGGCGCAATGAGGTAGCTGACTGTGTGAGTAAGATAAGCGACCCTAGTGGCCGACACAAACACCGGGCCCATCTAGGAGTGGCACTGCAGTGTCACGCAGGATGTCCCTTCCAAAAAACCCTCCCCAAACAGCACATGACGCAAAGAAAAAAAGAGGCGCAATGAGGTAGCTGTGTGAGTAAGATTAGCGACCCTAGTGGCCGACACAAACACCGGGCCCATCTAGGAGTGGCACTGCAGTGTCACGTAGTATGGCCCTTCCAAAAAACCCTCCCCAAACAGCACATGACGCAAAGAAAAATAAAAGAAAAAAGAGGTGCAAGATGGAATTGTCCTTGGGCCCTCCCACCCACCCTTATGTTGTATAAACAAAACAGGACATGCACACTTTAACCAACCCATCATTTCAGTGACAGGGTCTGCCACACGACTGTGACTGATATGACGGGTTGGTTTGGACCCCCCCCAAAAAAGAAGCAATTAATCTCTCCTTGCACAAACTGGCTCTACAGAGGCAAGATGTCCACCTCATCATCATCCTCCGATATATCACCGTGTACATCCCCCTCCTCACAGATTATCAATTCGTCCCCACTGGAATCCACCATCTCAGCTCCCTGTGTACTTTGTGGAGGCAATTGCTGCTGGTCAATGTCTCCGCGGAGGAATTGATTATAATTCATTTTAATGAACATCATCTTCTCCACATTTTCTGGATGTAACCTCGTACGCCGATTGCTGACAAGGTGAGCGGCGGCACTAAACACTCTTTCGGAGTACACACTTGTGGGAGGGCAACTTAGGTAGAATAAAGCCAGTTTGTGCAAGGGCCTCCAAATTGCCTCTTTTTCCTGCCAGTATAAGTATGGACTGTGTGACGTGCCTACTTGGATGCGGTCACTCATATAATCCTCCACCATTCTTTCAATGGTGAGAGAATCATATGCAGTGACAGTAGACGACATGTCCGTAATCGTTGTCAGGTCCTTCAGTCCGGACCAGATGTCAGCATCAGCAGTCGCTCCAGACTGCCCTGCATCACCGCCAGCGGGTGGGCTCGGAATTCTGAGCCTTTTCCTCGCACCCCCAGTTGCGGGAGAATGTGAAGGAGGAGATGTTGACAGGTCGCGTTCCGCTTGACTTGACAATTTTCTCACCAGCAGGTCTTTCAACCCCAGCAGACTTGTGTCTGCCGGAAAGAGAGATCCAAGGTAGGCTTTAAATCTAGGATCGAGCATGGTGGCCAAAATGTAGTGCTCTGATTTCAACAGATTGACCACCCGTGAATCCTTGTTAAGCGAATTAAGGGCTCCATCCACAAGTCCCACATGCCTAGCGGAATCGCTCCGTGTTAGCTCCTCCTTCAATGTCTCCAGCTTCTTCTGCAAAAGCCTGATGAGGGGAATGACCTGACTCAGGCTGGCAGTGTCTGAACTGACTTCACGTGTGGCAAGTTCAAAGGGCATCAGAACCTTGCACAACGTTGAAATCATTCTCCACTGCGCTTGAGACAGGTGCATTCCACCTCCTATATCGTGCTCAATTGTATAGGCTTGAATGGCCTTTTGCTGCTCCTCCAACCTCTGAAGCATATAGAATGGAAACCGGTGATACAAAGCGTAGCCTGCCTAGGAAAGAGTTGGCGTTTGCGAGATGCTGCTACTGGTGCCGCCGCTGCTGTTCTTGCGGCGGGAGTCCATACATCTACCCAGTGGGCTGTCACAGTCATATAGTCCTGACCCTGCCCTGCTCCACTTGTCCACATGTCCGTGGTTAAGTGGACATTGGGTACAGCTGCATTTTTTAGGACACTGGTGACTCTTTTTCTGAGGTCTGTGTACATTTTCGGTATCGCCTGCCTAGAGAAATGGAACCTAGATGGTATTTGGTACCGGGGACACAGTACCTCCAACAAGTCTCTAGTTGGCTCTGCAGTAATGATGGATACCGGAACCACGTTTCTCACCACCCAGGATGCCAAGGCCTCAGTTATCCGCTTTGCAGTAGGATGACTGCTGTGATATTTCATCTTCCTCGCAAAGGACTGTTGGACAGTCAATTGCTTGGTGGAAGTAGTAAAAGTGGTCTTACGACTTCCCCTCTGGGATGACCATCGACTCCCAGCAGCAACAACAGCAGCGCCAGCAGCAGTAGGCGTTACACGCAAGGATGCATCGGAGGAATCCCAGGCAGGAGAGGAATCGTCAGAATTGCCAGTGACATGGCCTGCAGGACTATTGGCATTCCTGGGGAAGGAGGAAATTGACACTGAGGGAGTTGGTGGGGTGGTTTGCGTGAGCTTGGTTACAAGAGGAAGGGATTTACTGGTCAGTGGACTGCTTCCGCTGTCACCCAAAGTTTTTGAACTTGTCACTGACTTATTATGAATGCGCTGCAGGTGACGTATAAGGGAGGATGTTCCGAGGTGGTTAACGTCCTTACCCCTACTTATTACAGCTTGACAAAGGGAACACACGGCTTGACACCTGTTGTCCGCATTTCTGTTGAAATAGTTCCACACCGAAGAGCTGATTTTTTTGGTATTTTCACCAGGCATGTCAACGGCCATATTCCTCCCACGGACAACAGGTGTCTCCCCGGGTGCCTGACTTAAACAAACCACCTCACCATCAGAATCCTCCTGGTCAATTTCCTCCCCAGCGCCAGCAACACCCATATCCTCCTCATCCTGGTGTACTTCAACACTGACATCTTCAATCTGACTATCAGGAACTGGACTGCGGGTGCTCCTTCCAGCACTTGCAGGGGGCGTGCAAATGGTGGAAGGCGCATGCTCTTCACGTCCAGTGTTGGGAAGGTCAGGCATCGCAACCGACACAATTGGACTCTCCTTGTGGATTTGGGATTTCGAAGAACGCACAGTTCTTTGCGGTGCTACTGCTTTTGCCAGCTTGAGTCTTTTCATTTTTCTAGCGAGAGGCTGAGTGCCTCCATCCTCATGTGAAGCTGAACCACTAGCCATGAACATAGGCCAGGGCCTCAGCCGTTCCTTGCCACTCCGTGTGGTAAATGGCATATTGGCAAGTTTACGCTTCTCCTCCGACAATTTTATTTTAGGTTTTGGAGTCCTTTTTTTACTGATATTTGGTGTTTTGGATTTGACATGCTCTGTACTATGACATTGGGCATCGGCCTTGGCAGACGACGTTGCTGGCATTTCATCGTCTCGGCCATGACTAGTGGCAGCAGCTTCAGCACGAGGTGGAAGTGGATCTTGATCTTTCCCTAATTTTGGAACCTCAACATTTTTGTTCTCCATATTTTAATAGGCACAACTAAAAGGCACCTCAGGTAAACAATGGAGATGGATGGATACTAGTATACAATTATGGACGGACTGCCGAGTGCCGACACAGAGGTAGCTACAGCCGTGGACTACCGTACTGTGTCTGCTGCTAATATAGACTGGTTGATAAAGAGATGTAGTATGTATGTATAAAGAAGAAAGAAAAAAAAACCACGGGTAGGTGGTATACAATTATGGACGGACTGCCGAGTGCCGACACAGAGGTAGCTACAGCCGTGGACTACTGTACTGTGTCTGCTGCTAATATAGACTGGTTGATAAAGAGATGTAGTATGTATGTATAAAGAAGAAAGAAAAAAAAACCACGGATAGGTGGTATACAATTATGGATGGACTGCCGAGTGCCGACACAGAGGTAGCTACAGCCGTGGACTACCGTACTGTACTGTGTCTGCTGCTAATATAGACTGGTTGATAAAGAGATGTAGTATGTATGTATAAAGAAGAAAGAAAAAAAAACCACGGGTAGGTGGTATACAATTATGGACGGACTGCCAAGTGCCGACACAGAGGTAGCTACAGCCGTGGACTACCGTACTGTACTGTGTCTGCTGCTAATATAGACTGGATGATAATGAGATGTAGTATGTATAAAGAAGAAAGAAAAAAAAACCACGGGTAGGTGGTATACAATTATGGATGGACTGCCGAGTGCCGACACAGAGGTAGCTACAGCCGTGGACTACCGTACTGTACTGTGTCTGCTGCTAATATAGACTGGTTGATAATGAGATGTAGTATGTATGTATAAAGAAGAAAGAAAAAAAAACCACGGGTAGGTGGTATACAATTATGGACGGACTGCCGAGTGCCGACACAGAGGTAGCTACAGCTGTGGACTACCGTACTGTACTGTGTCTGCTGCTAATATAGACTGGTTGATAATGAGATGTAGTATGTATGTATAAAGAAGAAAGAAAAAAAAACCACGGGTAGGTGGTATACAAATTATGGACGGACTGCCGAGTGCCGACACAGAGGTAGCTACAGCCGTGGACTACCGTACTGTACTGTGTCTGCTGCTAATATAGACTGGATGATAATGAGATGTAGTATGTATAAAGAAGAAAGAAAAAAAAACCACGGGTAGGTGGTATACAATTATGGATGGACTGCCGAGTGCCGACACAGAGGTAGCTACAGCCGTGGACTACCGTACTGTACTGTGTCTGCTGCTAATATAGACTGGTTGATAATGAGATGTAGTATGTATGTATAAAGAAGAAAGAAAAAAAAAACACGGGTAGGTGGTATACAATTATGGACGGACTGCCGAGTGCCGACACAGAGGTAGCTACAGCCGTGGACTACCGTACTGTACTGTGTCTGCTGCTAATATAGACTGGTTGATAATGAGATGTAGTATGTATGTATAAAGAAGAAAGAAAAAAAAACCACGGGTAGGTGGTATACAATTATGGACGGACTGCCGAGTGCCGACACAGAGGTAGCTACAGCCGTGGACTACCGTACTGTACTGTGTCTGCTGCTAATATATTTATTTACAAGAAGAGAAGAAAGACTCTATGTTGGGGCACTCTTAATCAAAAATTAGACATCTAAAACGTAACTTTTAATAATTATATATAAAAATTAATTAAAGTGACATGGTTTATAAGTTTATACAAAACAATTATGTCAATTTTGACAAAATAAACATAGTAATGAACGCCTTGGTGAAAAATATTTGTAGTAAAATGAAAGATGGTCTATCTGTAAGATATAACAAATTATATATTTTTAGATCCCAACAGGAGATGTGCTTTGGTTACCTCCGCGTTATGATTGCTTTC
Organism: Pseudophryne corroboree; assembly: GCF_028390025.1. Lineage (NCBI taxonomy): Eukaryota > Metazoa > Chordata > Amphibia > Anura > Myobatrachidae > Pseudophryne > Pseudophryne corroboree. Next base: position 168,810,620 of record NC_086444.1, on the reverse strand, counting down.
AAGTGAAAAAGAGAGGGGGGTCAATATAATATGACAAATTAAATAAATTAAATAATTAAATAATTAAATAATTGAAATGTTGCCTATAAGGGTTACTTTACACCTACTGCTCTATGTTTAGGCAGCCGTGTACCCAGAAAGGCTTTTACTGGGTAAATATGGTATCATTCGACTTATGCTACAAGCAAAGAAGTCTATAAATGATGGATATGTGCTGACAAAGCAGAATGTGTATAATAAAGAAATCTGTTAATAGAAGTAATTTATGCAGAGTAGAATATTACATATATACTTTATTAGGTAAGAGGACCCTGAATTAAATAGTAAGAAAAGATTAGGTAAAGAAAAAAGAAGATGAGGTTATGAGAGGGGGTGTCTTACTTCTGCTGTTCAGCTGGGTTGTTTACTGCACCTGGTGTTCGCTGCTGGTCCCCCACGCAGTTACTGACCAGGCCTGCCACAGATTTGCTTCCAAGATCGAACGGGATCAGGCGTATCCTGTGGAGTATGGCCGTAATCTGCTGAATGAGAGAGTATGACTACCAAGATGCTTCTGCTGTCCAGGTTAGTGGATGAGAGAGCATGAAAATTGTAGACTGTATATTTGGGAGAACATATGGAAATAATTTTATGCTAATATTGCTGATAGAACATGTACTTTCAATGATCTCTTTACAATTATTGGCCTATAATAGATTGATTTCCAATTTGTACAGTGAAGAGTACTATTGATTACACATAGATGCACATTATCACAGTAAAAGGTGAAGAGAAATTTGAGAACAAAATAGCTTAATGAGTATAAAGCATAAAAATGCTGATAAACAGAGAGGTACTTGAAAGGTGATAGTTAAATATTGCTTAATGATCACATAGATGTATCACTAGTAAATGTCAATAAAATAAGATTATTAGTATGCAAAAAAAGGGTACATTTATCTTGTTTTGCTTTGTAACAGACATGTGCCTCTAATATAGAGGTTAGGCTATCACCTGGTTAAGAAAAGGAATGCATAGTTGTACTAAGGATATTATACTCTCACAACCAATTGATGCATATATTCACATAGCTTAGTAACCAAGAAGCATTTTTTTAAATGATAGCAGTTGGGAGAAAGATGTTTAAGGATCTTGTTGCCCAAAAAGGGCGCTTACTAGACCAAAGTGTTCCTTCTCTGGGGGTGGGCTGCGCAGTCCCACCCCCAGAGAAGGAACACTTTGGTCTAGTAAGCGCCCTTTTTGGGCAACAAGATCCTTAAACATCTTTCTCCCAACTGCTATCATTTAAAAAAATGCTTCTTGGTTACTAAGCTATGTGAATATATGCATCAATTGGTTGTGAGAGTATAATATCCTTAGTACAACTATGCATTCCTTTTCTTAACCAGGTGATAGCCTAACCTCTATATTAGAGGCACATGTCTGTTACAAAGCAAAACAAGATAAATGTACCCTTTTTTTGCATACTAATAATCTTATTTTATTGACATTTACTAGTGATACATCTATGTGATCATTAAGCAATATTTAACTATCACCTTTCAAGTACCTCTCTGTTTATCAGCATTTTTATGCTTTATACTCATTAAGCTATTTTGTTCTCAAATTTCTCTTCACCTTTTACTGTGATAATGTGCATCTATGTGTAATCAATAGTACTCTTCACTGTACAAATTGGAAATCAATCTATTATAGGCCAATAATTGTAAAGAGATCATTGAAAGTACATGTTCTATCAGCAATATTAGCATAAAATTATTTCCATATGTTCTCCCAAATATACAGTCTACAATTTTCATGCTCTCTCATCCACTAACCTGGACAGCAGAAGCATCTTGGTAGTCATACTCTCTCATTCAGCAGATTACGGCCATACTCCACAGGATACGCCTGATCCCGTTCGATCTTGGAAGCAAATCTGTGGCAGGCCTGGTCAGTAACTGCGTGGGGGACCAGCAGCGAACACCAGGTGCAGTAAACAACCCAGCTGAACAGCAGAAGTAAGACACCCCCTCTCATAACCTCATCTTCTTTTTTCTTTACCTAATCTTTTCTTACTATTTAATTCAGGGTCCTCTTACCTAATAAAGTATATATGTAATATTCTACTCTGCATAAATTACTTCTATTAACAGATTTCTTTATTATACACATTCTGCTTTGTCAGCACATATCCATCATTTATAGACTTCTTTGCTTGTAGCATAAGTCGAATGATACCATATTTACCCAGTAAAAGCCTTTCTGGGTACACGGCTGCCTAAACATAGAGCAGTAGGTGTAAAGTAACCCTTATAGGCAACATTTCAATTATTTAATTATTTAATTATTTAATTATTTAATTTATTTAATTTGTCATATTATATTGACCCCCCTCTCTTTTTCACTTGAAAGCAATCATAACGCGGAGGTAACCAAAGCACATCTCCTGTTGGGATCTAAAAATATATAATTTGTTATATCTTACAGATAGACCATCTTTCATTTTACTACAAATATTTTTCACCAAGGCGTTCATTACTATATTTATTTTGTCAAAATTGACATAATTGTTTTGTATAAACTTATAAACCATGTCACTTTAATTAATTTTTATATATAATTATTAAAAGTTACGTTTTAGATGTCTAATTTTTGATTAAGAGTGCCCCAACATAGAGTCTTTCTTCTCTTCTTGTAAATACCTTAAAATTACTGACTCTGGGAGCACCACCGACTAGTAATTGTCACACTCTGTGTACATCATCAGTTTAAAGTCGGTCACAGACCAAGAACCCTTTTTAGGTCTAGGTCTGCACGAATAACCTGTTGCGGAACTATCCCTATAAGATTTATCTGCTGCTAATATAGACTGGATGATAATGAGATGTAGTATGTATAAAGAAGAAAGAAAAAAAAACCACGGGTAGGTGGTATACAATTATGGATGGACTGCCGAGTGCCGACACAGAGGTAGCTACAGCCGTGAACTACCGTACTGTGTCTGCTGCGACTGGATGATAAATAATGATATAAAAAATATATATATATCACTACTGCAGCCGGACAGGTATATATTATATAATGACGGACCTGCTGGACACTGTCTGTCAGCAGAATGAGTTTTTTATAGAATTAAAAAAAAAACACCACACAAGTCACACGACGAGTGTTTAACTTTTTCAGGCAATCACAATATAGTATACTACTAACTATACTGGTGGTCAGTGTGGTCAGGTCACTGGTCAGTCACACTGGCAGTGGCACTCCTGCAGCAAAAGTGTGCACTGTTTAATTTTAATAATATGTACTCCTGGCTCCTGCTATAACCTATAACTGGCACTGCTCCCCAGTCTCCCCCACAATTATAAGCTGTGTGAGCACAGTCAGATATATACATAGATGATGCAGCACACTGGGCTGAGCAGTGCACACAGATATGGTATGTGACTGAGTCACTGTGTATCGTTTTTTTCAGGCAGAGAACGGATTATATTAAATAAAACTGCACTGTCTGGTGGTCACTGTGGTCAGTCACTAGTAAACTCTGCACTCTCTACAGTACTCCTAAGCTCCAGTAAATCAAGTGTCTCTGTCTCAAATCAATCTCACTCTCTCTCTTCTAATCTAAATGGAGAGGACGCCAGCCACGTCCTCTCCCTATCAATCTCAATGCACGTGTGAAAATGGCGGCGACGCGCGGCTCCTTATATAGAATCCGAGTCTCGCGATAGAATCCGAGCCTCGCGAGAATCCGACAGCGTCATGATGACGTTCGGGCGCGCTCGGGTTAACCGAGCAAGGCGGGAAGATCCGAGTCGCTCGGACCCGTGAGAAAAAACATGAAGTTCGGGCGGGTTCGGATTCAGAGGAACCGAACCCGCTCATCTCTAATAGGAGTCCCTGTCTCTGACCACATGACAGTAGAAACAATGAATAGAGGAATCCCTGCATCTGATCACATCACAGTACAAGTGGTGGCTAGTGCAGTCCCTGCATCTGATCACTTGACAGTAGAAGCGGTGGATATAGGAGTCCCTGACTCTGACCACATGACAGTAGAAACGATGGATAGAGGAGTCCCAGCATCTGATCACATGACAGTAAAAGTCATGGCTAGTGCAGTCCCTGCATCTGATCACATGACAGTAGAAGCAGTGGATAGATGAGTCCCTGCATCTGATCATCTAGGACTGCAGTAATGAGTACACTGCAATACTACTGGGAGAACAAGGAACTACATTATAGTGTGTGTGTGTGTGTGTGTGTGTGTGTGTGTGTGTGTGTGTGTGTTGCACAATTACACTACTTGGCTTAATGTTTCTCTAACGTCCTAGTGGATGCTGGGGACTCCGAAAGGACCATGGGGAATAGCGGCTCCGCAGGAGACTGGGCACAAAAGTAAAAAGCTTTAGGACTACCTGGTGTGCACTGGCTCCTCCCCCTATGACCCTCCTCCAAGCCTCAGTTAAGATTTTGTGCCCGAACGAGAAGGGTGCAATCTAGGTGGCTCTCCTGAGCTGCTTAGAGTAAAAGTTTAAATAGGTTTTTTTTTTTTTTTTTTTTCAGTGAGACCTGCTGGCAACAGGCTCACTGCATCGAGGGACTAAGGGGAGAAGAAGCGAACTCACCTGCGTGCAGAGTGGATTGGGCTTCTTAGGCTACTGGACATTAGCTCCAGAAGGACGATCACAGGCCCAGCCATGGATGGGTCCCGGAGCCGCGCCGCCGTCCCCCTTACAGAGCCAGAAGACTGAAGAGGTCCGGAAAATCGGCGGCAGAAGACGTCCTGTCTTCACTAAGGTAGCGCACAGCACCACAGCTGTGCGCCATTGCTCTCAGCACACTTCACACTCCGGTCACTGAGGGTGCAGGGCGCTGGGGGGGGGGGGCGCCCTGAGACGCAATAAAAACACCTTTTTTGGCAAAAAATACATCACATATAGCTCCTGGGCTATATGGATGTATTTAACCCCTGCCTATTTTTACATAAAAAAGCGGGAGAAAGGCCGCCGAAAAAGGGGCGGAGCCTATCTCCTCAGCACACTGGCGCCATTTTTTCCTCACAGCTCCGTTGGAGGAAGGCTCCCTGACTCTCCCCTGCAGTCCTGCACTACAGAAATAGGGTAAAACAAGAGAAGGGGGGCACTAAATTGGCATATAAATATATACAGCAGCTATATTAGGGAAAAACACTTATATAAGGTTATCCCTGTATATATATAGCGCTCTGGTGTGTGCTGGCAAACTCTCCCTCTGTCTCCCCAAAGGGCTAGTGGGGTCCTGTCCTCTATCAGAGCATTCCCTGTGTGTGTGCTGTGTGTCGGTACGTTGTGTCGACATGTATGAGGAGGAAAATGGTGTGGAGGCGGAGCAATTGCCTGTGTTAGTGATGTCACCCCCTAGGGAGTCGACATCTGACTGGATGGTCTTATGGAAAGAATTACGTGATAGTGTCAGCACTTTACAAAAGACTGTTGACGACATGAGACAGCCGGCAAATCAGTTAATACCTGTACAGGCGTCTCAAACACCGTCAGGGGCTCTAAAGCGCCCGTTACCTCAGGTCGATACAGACACAGACACGGACACTGACTCCAGTGTCGACGGTGAGGAAACAAACGTATTTTCCAGTAGGGCCACACGTTACATGATCACGGCAAGGAAGGAGGTTTTGAACATTTCTGATACTACAAGTACCACAAAAAAGGGTATTATGTGGGGTGTGAAAAAACTACCCGTAGTTTTTCCCGAATCAGATGAATTAAATGAGGTGTGTGATGAAGCGTGGGTTTCCCCCGATAAAAAACTGCTAATTTCTAAAAAGTTATTGGCATTATACCCTTTCCCGCCAGAGGTTAGGGCGCGTTGGGAAACACCCCCTAGCGTAGATAAGGCGCTCACACGCTTATCAAAACAAGTGGCGTTACCGTCCCCTGATACGGCCGCCCTCAAGGAACCAGCTGATAGGAAGCTGGAAAATATCCTTAAAAGTATATACACACATACTGGTATTATACTGCGACCAGCAATCGCCTCAGCCTGGATGTGCAGTGCTGGGGTGGCTTGGTCGGATTCCCTGCCTGAAAATATTGATACCCTGGGACAATATATTATTGACTATAGAGCATTTAAAGGATGCATTTCTATATATGCGAGATGCACAGAGGGATATTTGCACTCTGGCATCAAGAGTAAGTGCGATGTCCATTTCTGCCAGAAGAGGATTATGGACGCGACAGTGGTCAGGGGATGCGGATTCCAAACGGCATATGGAAGTATTGCCGTATAAAGGGGAGGAGTTATTTGGGGTCGGTCTATCGGACCTGGTGGCCACGGCAACGGCTGGAAAATCCACCTTTTTACCCCAAGTCACCTCGCAGCAGAAAAAGATACCGTCTTTTCAGGCTCAGTCCTTTCGTCCCCATAAGGGCAAGCGGGCAAAAGGCCACTCATATCTGCCCCGGGGCAGAGGAAGGGGAAAAAGACTGCAGCAGACAGCTTCTTCCCACGAACAGAAGCCCTCCCCCGCTTCTGCCAAGTCCTCAGCATGACGCTGGGGCCTTACAAGCGGACTCAGGCACGGTGGGGGCCCGTCTCAAGAATTTCAGCGCGCAGTGGGCTCACTCGCAAGTGGACCCCTGGATCCTGCAGGTAGTATCTCAGGGGTACAAATTGGAATTCGAGACGTCTCCCCCTCGCCGGTTCCTGAAGTCTGCTTTACCAACGTCTCCCCCCGACTGGGAAGCGGTATTGGAAGCCATTCACAAGCTGTATTCCCAGCAGGTGATAATCAAGGTACCCCTCCTACAACAGGGAAAGGGGTATTATTCCACGCTGTTTGTGGTACCGAAGCCGGACGGCTCGGTGAGACCCATTTTAAATCTGAAATCCTTGAACACTTACATAAAAAGGTTCAAGTTCAAGATGGAGTCACTCAGAGCAGTGATAGCGAACCTGGAAGAAGGGGACTATATGGTGTCTCTGGACATCAAGGATGCTTACCTCCATGTCCCAATTTGCCCTTCTCACCAAGGGTACCTCAGGTTTGTGGTACAGAACTGTCACTATCAGTTTCAGACGCTGCCGTTTGGATTGTCCACGGCACCCCGGGTCTTTACCAAGGTAATGGCCGAAATGATGATTCTTCTTCGAAGAAAAGGCGTCTTAATTATCCCTTACTTGGACGATCTCCTGATAAGGGCAAGGTCCAGAGAACAGTTAGAGGTCGGAGTAGCACTATCTCAAGTAGTACTACGACAGCACGGATGGATTCTAAATATTCCAAAATCGCAGCTGATTCCGAAGACACGTCTGCTGTTCCTAGGGATGATTCTGGACACAGTACAGAAAAAGGTGTTTCTCCCGGAGGAGAAGGCCAAGAAGTTATCCGACCTAGTCAGGAACCTCCTAAGACCAGGCCAAGTGTCAGTACATCAATGCACAAGGGTCCTGGGAAAGATGGTGGCTTCTTACGAAGCGATTCCATTCGGCAGATTCCACGCAGGAACTTTTCAGTGGGATCTGCTGGACAAATGGTCCGGATCGCATCTTCAAATGCATCAGCGGATAACCCTGTCTCCAAGGACAAGGGTGTCTCTCCTGTGGTGGTTACAGAGTGCTCATCTCCTAGAGGGCCGCAGATTCGGCATTCAGGATTGGGTCCTAGTAACCACGGATGCCAGCCTGAGAGGCTGGGGAGCAGTCACACAGGGAAAAAATTTCCAGGGCTTGTGGTCAAGCATGGAAACGTCACTTCACATAAATATCCTGGAACTAAGGGCTATTTACAATGCCCTAAGTCAGGCAAGACCTCTGCTTCAGGGTCAGCCGGTGTTGATCCAGTCGGACAACATCACGGCAGTCGCCCACGTAAACAGACAGGGCGGCACAAGAAGCAGGAGGGCAATGATGGAAGTGGCAAGGATTCTTCGCTGGGCGGAGAATCATGTGATAGCACTGTCAGCAGTGTTCATTCCGGGAGTGGACAACTGGGAAGCAGACTTCCTCAGCAGACACGATCTTCACCCGGGGGAGTGGGGACTTCACCTAGAAGTCTTCCACATGATTGTGAACCGTTGGGAAAAACCAAAGGTGGACATGATGGCGTCCCGCCTCAACAAAAAACTGGACAGATATTGCGCCAGGTCAAGGGACCCTCAGGCAATAGCTGTGGACGCTCTGGTAACACCGTGGGTGTACCAGTCAGTGTATGTGTTCCCTCCTCTTCCTCTCATACCAAAAGTACTGAGAATCATAAGAAGGAGAGGAGTAAAGACTATACTCGTGGCTCCGGATTGGCCAAGAAGGACTTGGTACCCGGAAATTCAAGAGATGCTCACGGAAGACCCGTGGCCTCTACCTCTAAGAAAGGACCTGCTCCAGCAGGGACCATGTCTGTTCCAAGACTTACCGCGGCTGCGTTTGACGGCATGGCGGTTGAACGCCGGATCCTGAAGGAAAAAGGCATTCCGGATGAAGTCATCCCTACCCTGATCAAAGCCAGGAAGGATGTAACCGTACAACATTATCACCGTATTTGGCGAAAATATGTTGCGTGGTGCGAGGCCAGGAAGGCCCCTACAGAGGAATTTCAACTGGGTCGTTTCCTGCATTTCCTGCAAACAGGACTGTCTATGGGCCTCAAATTGGGGTCCATTGAGGTTCAAATTTCGGCCCTGTCAATATTCTTCCAAAAAGAACTGGCTTCTGTTCCTGAAGTTCAGACGTTTGTCAAGGGAGTACTGCATATACAGCCTCCTTTTGTGCCTCCAGTGGCACCTTGGGATCTCAATGTAGTTTTGGAATTCCTAAAATCACATTGGTTTGAACCACTCACCACTGTGGACTTAAAATATCTCACATGGAAAGTGGTAATGCTGTTAGCCCTGGCTTCAGCCAGGCGTGTCTCAGAATTGGCGGCTTTATCCTATAAAAGCCCTTACCTAATTTTTCATACGGACAGGGCAGAATTGAGGACTCGTCCTCAATTTCTCCCTAAGGTGGTTTCAGCTTTTCACTTAAACCAGCCTATTGTGGTGCCTGCGGCTACTAGGGACTTGGAGGATTCCAAGTTGCTGGATGTAGTCAGGGCCCTGAAAATATATGTTTCCAGGACGGCTGGAGTCAGAAAATCTGACTCGCTGTTTATCCTGTATGCACCCAACAAGCTGGGTGCTCCTGCTTCTAAGCAGACGATTGCTCGTTGGATTTGTAGTACAATTCAGCTTGCACATTCTGTGGCAGGCCTGCCACAGCCAAAATCTGTAAAAGCCCATTCCACACGGAAAGTGGGCTCATCTTGGGCGGCTGCCCGAGGGGTCTCGGCTTTACAACTTTGCCGAGCAGCTACTTGGTCAGGGGCAAACACGTTTGCTAAATTCTACAAATTTGATACCCTGGCTGAGGAGGACCTGGAGTTCTCTCATTCGGTGCTGCAGAGCCATCCGCACTCTCCCGCCCGTTTGGGAGCTTTGGTATAATCCCCATGGTCCTTTCGGAGTCCCCAGCATCCACTAGAACGTTAGAGAAAATAAGAATTTACTTACCGATAATTCTATTTCTCATAGTCCGTAGTGGATGCTGGGCGCCCATCCCAAGTGCGGATTGTCTGCATTACTTGTACATAGTTATTGTTACAAAAATCGGGTTATTGTTGTTGTGAGCCATCTTTTCAGAGGCTCCTTCTGTTATCATGCTGTTAACTGGGTTCAGATCACAAGTTGTACGGTGTGATTGGTGTGGCTGGTATGAGTCTTACCCGGGATTCAAAATCCTTCCTTATTGTGTACGCTCGTCCGGGCACAGTATCCTAACTGAGGCTTGGAGGAGGGTCATAGGGGGAGGAGCCAGTGCACACCAGGTAGTCCTAAAGCTTTTTACTTTTGTGCCCAGTCTCCTGCGGAGCCGCTATTCCCCATGGTCCTTTCGGAGTCCCCAGCATCCACTACGGACTATGAGAAATAGAATTATCGGTAAGTAAATTCTTATTTTTTCTACATGTATTGATTTGTAATAAATAAGTTGGCTTTTCTATGTTATTGTGGTGATGAAATACAGTATAATTAAATTTACTTACGCACCCCTCTAGGAGGGGTCAGCCCGAGGGGAGGTGCGCGGGGCTGGCAGCGGCACGGACAAGTGGAGGGAGCTTGGGGCCTGATTACGCGATTATGATATTGTGACACAGCTACACAATACCATGGTTACCGGTATTGTAAAGTGTGGTACCAGGCCATGATGATATGATATGAATCATCAAGCTCTCCGACTGCCCCCTTCAGTCGAGAAGTGTGCTGCACCGGGCACTGAGAGGGGGTTCCAGAAACCTTGTCTGAGATTTGGGAGAGTAGGCAAGTATGATTATAATTGATTATTGTTGCTGTAACAGTCGTATAAACGAACAGGGCTCAGCCTACGTGGGACCGCCAAGTTGCCACCTGTTGTACCCATTCACCTGCAAGTGGAGATGCAGCTGAGATGCACAGAACATGAGTCACCCATAGCTTTTTATAGCTGCATTGACTCAGCTCTAGAGCATGCGCATTGCTAGAAATTGCAGGTTACCTGCGCCTTTGGGAAGTCTTTAAACAGAAAAAAATTTGTTAAATTGGTTATGATCATTAATTTTAACATATAGCATTAATCCAAGTAACTCAAGATTCAGAATGGATAAATAAGGAATCCAGGTTAAATACAACTACTGAGAATTATAGATCTGCATTTGGACCAGGGACAAAGCCCTAGGTAACATCCAATGGAAAACAGTGACACATATCACAAACCTGCCGGGAATGTTATGTAATAATAGCCCGTATACACCTAGGACACATGTTCAGCACTGCATTGTGTTTCCTTTTGTTTTTCACATTCACTCGCAGTACTAAGCAAACCCGCAGCCTGCAGAGAGCTACAAAGACTTCTGCTGAGCTGTCTTCCCTTATAAGAAGGGTGTTCATTTCCTTAAGAGAGGCAGAGAGAGAAAATCAGAATGAGAATGACTATAAACTGTCCAAAAGGACCGTGAGAAAACAGGAAGACTTGAGAAGTACAAGAGAAAGCAAAATGAAATCTATTTGCAAGCTATTCCCACGGGGCATGTGAACCATTGTTATGAAGGCAGTTCACTTAGTTATATCCTTCCTTCTCTTGAGGAGGAGCTGTATGCCAGAATGCTGCTATCTGGTCATTGCCTTAATCCTGCTGTACATGGGCCAAATACAAAAAAAAATGAAGTTACCAAGATCCCTTTGAGTTCTTTGCCATGTTGGCAGGGGGTGCCTCAAAGACAAAACACAATTCATTTGTTCTCTCTCCATCATTGAAGATGAAAGCAGACCGCACAGAGTCGGACAGATTACGTGTTAACATGTCACCAGAGGAGAAATGTGGGAGCTAGGACTTGTTTATGTACTTTTTGAGGTTCCTTATAATCATTAATATTCACAACACACATCAGGCAGCAGCAGGTGGCAGTGATTTACGGCACAACTCTACTTATGCGAAGTAGCACACATAGGGCCCAATTCAAAGATGATTGCAAAACAAAATTTTACTGAGTTTCCTCTAATGGACAAAATCATGTGCACTGTATGTGGGGCAGATATAACATGTGCAGAGAGAGTTAGATTTGGGTGGGTTGTGTTCAAACTGAAATTGCAGTGTAAAAATAAAGCAGTAAGTATTTACCCTGCACAGAAACAAAATAACCCTCCCAATTCTAACTCTCTCTGCACGTTATATCTGCCCCACCTGCAGTGCACATGGGGGGTCATTTGGAGTTGATCGTTCGCTGACGATTTTCGCAGCGCAGCGATCAGGTGAAAAAACAGCATTTATGCGCATGTGGTTGTGCTCAGGTTTTCAGTCGCACTGGGGGCCGCAAGAAGATTGACAGGAGGGGGGCGTTTCTGGGTGTCAACCGATCGATTTCAGGGAGTGTTTGCAAAAACGTAGGCGTGTCTGAAAAAACGCAGGCGTGGCTGGGCTTTCGCTGGGCGGGTGTATGACGTCAAATTCGGACACGAATAGGCTGAAGTGATCGCAAGCGCTGAGTAGGTTCAGCGCTACTCTGACACTGCACAAACTGTTTTTGCAGAGCTCGGCTGCACGTGCGTTCGCACTTCTGCTAAGCTAAAATACACTCCCCAGTGGGCGGCGGCATAGCATTTGCACGGCTGCTAAAAACTGCTAGCGAGCGATCAACTCGGAATGACCCCCTTGGTTTTACCCATTAGAGTAAAATGTTGTTTTGTAATCAACCTTAAATTAGGCCCATAATTGAAGAAAAAATTTGCGAAATACAATAATCGGGAATCTTATTGTGCACTTGACCGAGAGTTACCAATTCATGTATAGATAGGGTCATATTTCTTAAAGTAATTTTGCAAGACATCTACCAGAATGCAGCCATTTTTGTCGGATATCCGCAAAATGTAACCATCCCCAAGATGTGTGAAGGGGAAAGAGAGATATTTGCTGTGGTTCATCCATTTCCAATAGCAAAAGCAGCCAACGTAGGCTGAGAGTTGATAAAATATCAAATATAACAACACGGCCTTTGGATCCATAGTGCCCCTCGATTTGTGCAAGTGCACCTATATTTCCACATAGGCATGTGTTTGTGGAGGAGGATGGCAAGGCTTGAGAGGGAGCAGAATTGCACAGGCCAGGGGTAGGAGTTTGGCAGTGTGAGGTTACTCTTTGCAAAGTATGAAGTAGGCACACTGTGCTCCTCGTTTTATTGTGCAGAATGTCATTTTCTTTTCTGGAGGGAGAGTACTGAAATGAGCAACCAGAGGTGAGGGCACATTTTTAATGCTAGACCTCGCCTATTCGGAAATGGACTGAGGGCTGTAAGCTTTGCTTATTAATACATACTACAGTAAATTAAATACAATTATATTGTTTCTTCCCCGTTAAAACTGAAATGGTAGCGTGCCTTCCTGTAGCAGTACAAATGGAAAAGTCAATCTAGTGATGTGGATAGATGTTTTTGGTTCATGTAATATAGCTGCATTGCTAATGATTTAGTACTGTCAGCTGGAGGATTCTAGAAACATAGGCCCTCATTCCGAGTTGTTCGCTCGCTAGCTGCTTTTAGCAGCATTGCACATGCTAAGCTGCCGCCCTCTGGGAGTGTATCTTAGCTTAGCAGAATTGCGAACGAAAGATTTGCAGAATTGCGATTAGAAATTTCTTAGCAGTTTCTGAGTAGCTCCAGACTTACTCCTACACTGCGATCAGTTCAGTCAGTTTCGTTCCTGGTTTGACGTCACAAACACACCCAGCGTTCGCCCAGACACTCCCCCGTTTCTACAGACACTCCCGCGTTTTTCCCAGAAACGCCAGCGTTTTTATGCACACGCCCAGAAAACTGCCAGTTTCCGCCCAGAAACACCCACTTCCTGTCAATCACAGTACGATCACCAGAACGATGAAAAATCCTCGTTATGCCGTGAGTAAAATACCTAATTTTTGAGTAAAATAACTAAGCACATGTGCTCTGTGAACCTTGCGCATGCGCAGTAAGCGACTAATCGCAATATAGCGAAAATCGGCAACGAGTGAACAACTCGGAATGACCACCATAGAAACAGAATTTGACGGCAGATAAGAACCACTTGACCCATCTAGTCTGCCCCTTTTCTAACCATATTGTTACTCGAACCCTGTTTGATCCTTATATCTTTGTAAGTATATTCTTTCTTATGTCTATCCCATGCATGTTCTACTGTCTTAACCTCTACCACCTCTACAGGGAGGCTATTCCACTTGTCCACTACCCTTTCTGTGACGTAATTTTTCCTCAAGTTTCCCCTGAACCTGCTGTACCTCCCTCTACTTTCAGTGCATGTCCTTGTGTTCTAATTCTTCTCTTAATTTGAAAAATGTTTCCCTCCTGGACTTTGTTAAAACCCTTGATATATTTGAATGTTTCTGTCGTGTTCCCCCTTTTCCTTCTCTGCTCCAAACTATACATATTGAGATTTCTTAGTCTTTCTGGGTATGTTTTGTGATGTAGGCCATGCACATTTTAGTTGCCCTTCTTTGTACAGTCTCTAACACAGTATTCTGGATGAGGCCGTACCAATGACCTATACAGTGGCATGATTACTTCTTTCTTTCTGCTGTTGATTCCTCTCCCAATGCAGCCAAGCATCTTACTAGCCTTCCTCATTGCTTTGTTATATTGCTTACCTGCCTTTAGGTCACCTGAAATAGTGACTCCTGGATCCCTTTCCTCATCAGTAGTTTCCAGTATAGTGCCATTAATACTATATTTAGCCTTTGGATGTTTGAGACCGAAGTGCATGATTTAGCAGGCTGAGGGCTGCCTAAGCCTGAAGCCACATAAGCGCCCTCTTTTTTAGTGACTAATGGGTTAAAGACAGGGCCGTGCTAGCTTAGTGATGTAATTTTGGGTCATGTGCTCTTGTCTGCCTATCAGAGAGATTGTAGGAGGGGTGTATAATACAGTAATTATAGGCAGGTCCCGGGCGCCAACTTTCTCTTTGCTATTTTGAAGCCTCTCCCACCCACCCTACAATTTTTTCACTTTGACTTTTGGTTCGCTATTTTGGCTTCTGTTTCATTATTGTTGGCTTTGACAGGAAAGTCGCTACCAGCCAGTGGTCAAAATCTTGCATAAGTGGTCATTGTGGGGCACCCCCTTTTGGTAATACGGGGAGTGTGTCCTCCCCCTGCGGGTGGACTACGGACATTCCCGTGCGGTTTTGTCCATTGCTCTGCTAGAGTAAAGGGTGGTAAGTCCTAAACAATGCAGGTTATGCTTTAGCAGGCGGTGGTAAGTCCCCTCCTAGGTTATTTGGTATTACGCTAGTTGACTGGTGCTGGTGAGTTGGTAGCGCCTTTCTTTGCCATCCTCCAATACATACTTAAAATTAGGTCATCAAACAATAAATGCCTGTTGACCTTTTAAAGCTAGCAGTTGGTGTCCGTAACGTTATTTCTTAGTGCTAAGCTAGTTTAAGTATATATATGTTTAAGTGTGTCACAATAAAGTTATGGGCGACTTATGTATTTTTTAGCATAAAATTTTAATTGCCACTCTTTGGACCTTTCTTTTAGTATACCTAGATCATTAATCATTTGTTTTACCCCTCCTGGTGTGTCTACCCAGTTGTATACCTTTGTGTCATCTGCAAAAAGGCATACTTTATCTTCAATACCATTTTCAATATCACCTACAAAGATATTAAAAATCACTGGTCCAAGTACAGATCCCTGGTGTATTCCACTGGTAACATTTCCCTCCTGTGAATGCACTCCAATTACTACAACTCTCTGCTTTCTATCCTGTAACCAAGGGCCTAAGTCAGACCTGATCGCTCCTCTGCAAACTTGCAGAGGTCTGCGATCAGATAGTCATTGCCCAGACAGAGTGAAAACCTGCCCCGTGCAAGTGTGTGAATGCATGCGTATGCCGTGTAAAAACATCACCAGACAGCGGACAGCTGTAAATCCGTTTGCAACTCACTCACCATTGAATGATTTTATAGTCTGTGCAGCCTGTGCGTAGCCCAGGACTTACTCCTACAGCGCGATAGAAACAGGCTGTTCGGGGCCGGAGCTGATGTTACACACCCTCCCTGAAAACGCTTGGGCACGCCAGACTTTTTCCTGACACTCCCAAAAAACGGCCAGTTACCACTTCCAAATGGCCGCTTCCTGTCAATCACCTTGCGTACACCTAGCGATTAAAATTTTTGCACCATTCTGTTGCTGTTTGGCATTGCATCTGCGCATTGTGGTGCATACGCATGCACAGTCATTCGATAATCGGCAGCTGTATGAATTCGCACAACAGCGATCAGGTTTGAATTAGGCCCCAAGATCTTATCCATTCAACCATTTTAGTATCAATCCCATGCTTTTAAGTTTTTTTAATAGTCTGCTAAAGTCTAGGGGGAAATCCAATTGCACATGGGAAATGTAAAAAAAACGCACAGCGTAATTTTCAGGGAAAATCACTGGGACTTGCTCTGGGACCCTGTTCCGCTCCCGGAGGACTAATTAAGCAATTGGAAGTTTCCAATTAGCTTTATTAGTCAGTAAATACTCACCTTCTGAAGTGGGGTCTTCTTCATCTAGCGGTGAATATGTGAGGTGTGTGCAGTGTGTGTGAGTGTTTGCAACAGTGTCCCCCAGTGTGTGTGACCTTCACCCCCTGCAGTGAAATTCCCCCCTAAGCCATCTGCTGGGAGAAGTACATCTCCCTACAGCTCTTGCGCCTACCAGCACCCCTGGAGCCTCCCAGCATCCACGGGACTCCCAGCAGCCCTTCCCCAGTGGCAAGATGGAGGAAAGACCACCAGAGTGCGCCAGACAGGTGAGTATCTTTTTTATTTTCATGCACCACGGGGTCTTCAGCGAGGAAAACCCTGCAGCCATTTTTTAAAAGTCGGATACCGCGGGTATCGGGAGTGCACATACCGGCAGTAATCCAAAATCTTATCTATTATTTTAGGCACCCAGTCAAAAAAAATCAATAACATTTGTTTGACATGATCTTCCCCCCAACAAATCCATTCAGATAATCTACAACTCTTTTAATAGTGTTTCCATCAATTTCCCTACTACTGATATAAGGCTCTGGTTGCTTGTCTCTTTCTTATTTCCACTTTTGTGCAGTGGTACTATGTTTGCTCTTTCCCAGTCCTCTGGAATTACTCCTGTAGCTAGTGAGATGTTCAATAATTCTGTTAATGGTGCTACCAATACCCCTTTAAGCTCATTAAGTATCCCATGTGGCCCCATTGATTTATCTACTCTAAAGGTGGGTACACACTATTAGATATATCTGCAGATCAATTGATCTGCAGATATATCTATGTACGGATCGGGCAGTGTGCTGTGCATACACACAGCCCGATTTGTCGGGGGACTGACGTCATGAACTGGGCGGGCGACACACACACACTGGGTGGTACACACACAGCGACGCGCCAATATATCGTTAGATATATTGGCTGTCGGCTGTGCTGCGCGGCCGACGCGATACGTCTGTGAACGACGGAGTTCACAGACGTATCACCCGTACACACTGGCCGACGGTCCCGCGATGTATCGGCCGTTCAAGAGAACGGCCGATACATCGACCAGTGTGTACGGGCCTTAAGTTTTGAGAGTTCTGTAATAGTGAATACTGACCAAAAATAATTATTAAGATGATCTGCTGTTACAGTGTCTCCCTCAACAAGACTCCCAGTCTCTGTCTTTAGTCTTAGAATTCTGCATTTTGTTTTTCTCCTTTCACTTATATGCCTAAAAACAGTTTCGCCCCCTTTACCCACTGTCTGGGCCATTTTCTCCTCAGCTTGTGCCTTTGCACATCTGATTATCGTCTAACCAGAAGTGTTATCTTCGAACTATGGAGCTGGCACTATGTTTTATTCAGAAATACGGTGCCTGTGCCATATTTCTAAAGAAGCCACTGGAGTAATGGTGCATGCAGCTGGCAGGATAGACAGGTAAGTAAATTCAGTGGGTGCACTGCACATTCCACACCCATGATATGTCACTGCCGGGAAGCAGTTAGCTTCCCGGCAGACGGGATTCCGGTGCGACCATATATAGCGACACCGGGATCCCGAAGTAGGAGGCAATGCCGGAGTTGAGATACCGACGCCACACGGGATACCGGCGTCACATTACCGACAACTGGCATCCTGATCGTTCGGACAGAGTAACGTGCTGGCGTCCTGCTGCATGAGGGGAAGGTTAGGTTTAGGCAGAAACAGGAAGATTAGGGTTAGGTTGCAGGGGCGGGTAGGTTAGGGTTAGGGACCGGGGAGGGGTGGTAACATAGCAGGGGAGGTTAGGGTTCGGTATCAAGCAGGGAGGGTTAGGTTTTGGCAGCGGGGAAGGGAGGGTTAGGGTTAGCCACAAAGTGGGGAGGGTTAGGTTTAGGCACCACTGGGGACGGTTAGGGTTAGGCACCCACAAGGGAGGGTTAGGGTAGGGGGCAGGGGAGGGTTAGAGGGCTTACTGGGGGGCTGTCAGGATTCTGATGGACGGGATGCCGCTGTCGGTATTCTAACTGCCGGCATCCCTTCCATCGGAAAATCATACTGATCCCTCACTGCTTAATATTGCTGCTGATAGTCATCATCATCATTGTATATTATTGCAACCTCCATAAAGGCCTGTGTGCTGATGCATACACATCCTATTATGATGCAATCACACGAACATGCCCTTACTGTCCTCTCCTGAAGGCTGCATCCCACCACTATTCCTTCAGGCACAAATCAACATATGTCAACAATATGCAAAAATGATATATGGGCGGATACATACATCTTTGTGGTGTGCACACACAGTATCTACACAAATGTTTCTTTTTGATGTACATCCTACTCTAGATGAGCCAACAGTGTTCATGGCAGGTTACTTTCCAGTTACGTGGGTGTAACTTTATTATATTATGGAGTCACACCTATTTGCCTGCCTCATTACTCTGCTGGTTTGCAGCTAATCATGACATTGCTGTGGCTTTATTTGACTTCCCTCCTTGGCTTTTTATTTGATGTTTTGTTTCTTTCTGACCTTGCCTGACCTAGATCTTACCCTCTGTACTCCCCTAGTTGTGGGTGTTGGTGACCTTGGCTCGGGATGTAGTCACGATCCCGGCGGTCCTTTGCTCATATCCAACCCTTCCTGTGGATTGCTGTTTTGTTCTTTAGTACATATATTATAGCCTTTGATTCTCTACATAATCACCTTTGGCTCATGCATAAATATCAGAGGGCAAATGAGTACTAGTAGGCACACTAAGCTTTCTGTGAAAGGGAACTACTGTAGGTGAAGAACCTGCTAGCATGGACACTGGTAATTATCCACATATAATAAGAACTACGGTGTGCTTGTAATACTCATATTTTACTTGTCCTCCTAGACCTTATAAACTGGCTGCGTCCCTATGGTGGCTGCTATTGTATATGGGGGTGGGCTTGTGGAACTACTGAGGAGTTGTCCAAAAGCAATCAAGCATTTTAACCCAAAAAATCTTAAAGGAATTTATAAAAGAGCACTCTAAGTCATCCCTAACATCACTTAAAAGGTTGATGTTAACAACAAGTTTTCTCACCTTGCACTTGAAAGGTTTAATGTCAGAATGGACGATCATGTGTGCCTTGAGAGTCTGTTTCTGGACGAAGCTTTTAAAGCACAGATGGCACTGGTAGGCTCGGATGTTTGTGTGAATCAGGATGTGCCTCTTCATGTTGGCCAAAAGAGTGAATTCTCTACCACAAATCCGACACTTGTGTTCCCTCACACCCTTAATGCAAAAGTAACAGAAATCGGTTTTCCATGTAAATAAATGGATACAAACACATATGACAATGATTCCAAGTTATTCATATAATCATTCTAATTTTCAGATTTCTCCTGTAGTATAAACCATTATGCTCAGCCCCAACACAGTTCAGGGCCCAAATGGGAGAAACAGCATGAGCACATGTTTTCGTCATTTGGGCCACAACAAGGTTGGGATTTACAGTACATCCATGCTTTCATGTCATACAACTATTTTTTAGCAAATTCACATATTTATACAATGAAATGCACAGATTAAGGAGCAAGATGGCAGCTAAATTTTCATCTCATAATGGAACGACTTTGGTGGTTTTAGGTCTAGCCAGCTGAATGCGGGATAGACATATTCATGTGCCTTGTATTGCACACATATTTAAAAATGTGATTCTGCTTTGCAAATATAATTCATGGTATGTAGATGGTACATTTGGTGATGGGGTTGGACACTCTTTTTCACAGAAACATATGTGAAACTTTTAATTAAGAGAGTTCTAATATTCCATAACTGGGATCTATGTAAAAGAGGGAAGGGAGACAGGAATGCATGGCCATTCTCCAGAGGAACTGCTCTGCTCCGAAGCCTCATCTGGACCTTCAATTGTGGAAAGTCCAAATGGTTCTTCACAGAACATTTTCTCTGACGTCCTAGTGGATGCTGGGAACTCCGTAAGGACCATGGGGAATAGACGGGCTCCGCAGTAGACTGGGCACTCTAAAAGAAAGATTAGGTACTATCTGGTGTGCACTGGCTCCTCCCTCTATGCCCCTCCTCCAGACCTCAGTTAGAATCTGTGCCCGGCCAGAGCTGGGTGCTCCTAGTGGGCTCTCCTGAGCTTGCTAGAAAAGAAAGTATTTGTTAGGTTTTTTATTTTCAGTGAGATCTGCTGGCAACAGACTCACTGCTACGTGGGACTGAGGGGAGAGAAGCAAACCTACCTGCTTGCAGCTAGCTTGTGCTTCTTAGGCTACTGGACACCATTAGCTCCAGAGGGTTCGAACACAGGCACCTGACCTCGATCGTCCGTTCCCGGAGCCGCGCCGCCGTCCCCCTTGCAGAGCCAGAAGACAGAAGAGAAGCGATGAAATCGGCGGCAGAAGACTCCTGTCTTCATTAAGGTAGCGAACAGCACTGCAGCTGTGCGCCATTGCTCCCACAGCACACCACACACTCCGGTCACTGTAGGGTGCAGGGCGCTGGGGGTGGGGGGCGCCCTGGGCAGCAATTATAATACCTTTTGGCATAAAATACACATAATACAGTCTGTTAACTGTATATGTGTAAAACCCCCCGCCATTAAGTTACAGAAAACGCGGGACAGAAGCCCGCCGCTGAGGGGGCGGGGCATTCTTCCTCAGCACACCAGCGCCATTTTCCCTTTACAGCTCCGCTGGAAGCAGCTCCCCAGGCTCTCCCCTGCAGTATCCTGATACAAGAAGGGTAAAAAAGAGAGGGGGGGCACATAAATTTAGGCGCAAATAAGATATTTAAGCAGCTATTGGGTAAATCACTTTTTATAGTGTGAATCCCTGTGTTATATAGCGCTGTGGTGTGTGCTGGCATACTCTCTCTCTGTCTCCCCAAAGGACTTTGTGGGGTCCGGTCCTCAGTCTGAGCATTCCCTGTGTGTGTGCGGTGTGTCGGTACGGCTGTGTTGACATGTTTGATGAGGAGGGTTACGTGGAGGCGGAGCAGGGGCAGATAAGTGTGGTGTCGCCCCCGACGGGGCCGACACCTGATTGGATGGATATGTGGAAGGTCTTAACCGACAGTGTCAACTCCTTACATAAAAGGTTCGATGACGCAGCAGCCTTGGGACAGCCGGGGTCTCAGCCCGCGCCTGCCCAGGCGACTCAGAAGCCGTCGGGGGCTCATAAACGCCCGCTAGCTCAGATGGTAGACACAGATGTCGACACGGAGTCTGACTCCAGTGTAGATGAGGATGAGACAAATGTACAGTCTACAAAGGCCATCCGATGCATGATTACTGCAATGAAAGATGTATTGCACATTTCTGACATTAACCCGGTTACCACCAAGAGGGGTATTATGTTTGGGGAGAAAAAGCAGCCAGTGACTTTTCCCCCATCTGATGAATTAAATGAATTGTGTGAAGAAGCGTGGAGTTCCCCTGATAAGAAACTAGTGATTTCTAAGAGGTTACTGATGGCGTACCCTTTCCCGCCAACAGATAGGTTACGTTGGGAAACATCCCCTAGGGTGGACAAGACGCTCACACGCTTATCTAAAAGGGTGGCACTGCCGTCTCAGGATACGGCCGCCCTAAAAGAGCCTGCGGATAGAAAGCAGGAAGCTATCCTGAAGTCTGTGTATACACACTCGGGTACTCTACTGAGACCTGCTATTGCTTCAGCCTGGATGTGTAGTGCTGCAGCAGCATGGACTGATACCCTGTCAGACAACATTGATTCCCTCGACAGGGATACTGCTTTGCTAACCATAGAACATATAAAAGACGTCGTCTTATATATGCGGGATACCCAGAGGGACATTTGCCTGCTGGCATCTAGAATGAATGCAATGTCCATTTCTGCCAGGAGAGTATTATGGACTCGGCAGTGGACAGGTGATGCTGATTCTAAAAAACACATGGAGGTTTTGCCTTATAAGGGTGAAGAATTGTTTGGGGACGGTCTCTCGGACCTCGTATCCACAGCAACAGCTGGGAAGTCGACTTTTTTGCCTCAGGTTCCCTCACAGCCTAAGAAAGCACCGTATTATCAAGTGCAGTCCTTTCGGCCTCAGAAAGGCAAGCGGGTCAGAGGAGCATCCTTTCTGGCCAGAGGCAAGGGTAGAGGAAAGAAGCTGCACCAGGCAGCCAGTTCCCAGGAACAAAAATCCTCCCCTGCTTCCACTAAGTCCACCGCATGACGTTGGGGCTCCACAGGCGGAGCCAGGTGCGGTGGGGGCGCGTCTCCGAAACTTCAGCAACCAGTGGGTTCGCTCACAAGTGGATCTATGGGCTGTACAAATTGTATCTCAGGGATACAAGCTGGAGTTCGAGGCGACTCCCCCTCGCCGTTACCTCAAATCTGCCTTGCCAGCTGCTCCCAGGGAAAGGGAGGTAGTAGTGGCGGCAATTCACAAGCTGTACCTCCAGCAGGTGATAATCAAGGTCCCCCTCCTTCAACAGGGAAGGGGTTACTATTCCACAATGTTTGTGGTACCGAAACCGGACGGTTCGGTGAGACCCATTCTGAATTTAAAATCCTTGAACACTTATATAAAGAAATTCAAGTTCAAAATGGAATCGCTCAGAGCGGTCATTGCAAGCCTGGAAGAGGGGGATTTTATGGTGTCGCTGGACATCAAAGATGCTTACTTGCATGTCCCCATTTACCCACCTCACCAGGAGTACCTCAGATTTGTGGTACAGGACTGTCATTACCAATTCCAGACGTTGCCGTTTGGCCTGTCCACGGCACCGAGAATATTTACCAAGGTAATGGCCGAAATGATGATACTCCTTCGGAAGAAGGGAGTTATTATTATCCCGTACTTGGACGATCTCCTCATAAAGGCGAGGTCCAGAGAGCAGTTGTTGGTCAGCGTAGCACTCTCTCAGGAAGTGTTGCAACAGCATGGCTGGATTCTGAATATCCCAAAGTCGCAGCGGATTCCTGCGGCGCGTCTGCTTTTCCTGGGCATGATTCTGGACACAGAACAGAAGAAGGTGTTTCTCCCGGTGGAGAAGGCCCAGGAATTGTTATCTCTGGTCAGGGACCACCTGAAACCAAAACAGGTGTCGGTGCATCACTGCACGCGAGTCCTGGGAAAGATGGTGGCTTCTTACGAAGCAATTCCCTTCGGCAGGTTCCATGCAAGGATCTTTCAGTGGGATCTGTTGGACAAATGGTCCGGATCGCATCTTCAGATGCATCGGTTGATCACCCTGTCCCCAAGGGCCAGGGTGTCTCTGCTGTGGTGGCTGCAGAGTGCTCATCTTCTCGAGGGCTGCAGGTTCGGCATACAGGACTGGGTCCTGGTGACCACGGATGCAAGCCTCCGAGGATGGGGGGCAGTCACTCAGGGAAGAAACTTCCAAGGACAGTGGTCAAGTCTGGAGACTTCACTACACATAAATATACTGGAACTAAGGGCCATTTACAACGCCCTGAGGCAAGCAGAGCCCCTGCTTCAAAACCAACCAGTACTGATTCAGTCAGACAACATCATGGCGGTCGCCCATGTAAACCGCCAGGGCGGCACAAGAAGCAGGATGGCAATGGCAGAAGCCAGAAGGATTCTTCGATGGGCGGAGAATCACGTGATAGCACTGTCAGCAGTGTTCATTCCGGGAGTGGACAACTGGGAAGCAGACTTCCTCAGCAGGCACAACCTCCACCCGGGAGAGTGGGGACTTCATCAAGAAGTCTTCACACAGATTGTAAATCGCTGGGAACTGCCACAGGTGGACATGATGGCGTCCCGCCTCAACAAAAAGCAAAAAAAATATTGCGCCAGGTCAAGGGACCCTCAGGCGATAGCTGTGGACGCACTAATGACACCGTGGGTGTACCAGTCGGTTTATGTGTTCCCTCCTCTTCCTCTCATACCCAAGGTACTGAGGATAGTAAGAAAGAGAGGAGTAAGAACTATACTCATCGTTCCGGATTGGCCAAGAAGAACTTGGTACCCAGAACTACAAGAAATTATCTCAGAGGACCCATGGCCTCTGCCTCTCAGACAGGACCTGTTACAGCAGGGGCCCTGTCTGTTCCAAGACTTACCGCGGCTGCGTTTGATGGCATGGCGGTTGAACGCCGGATCCTAGCGGAAAAGGGCATTCCGGATGAAGTTATTCCTACTCTGATAAAGGCTAGGAAAGACGTGACAGCAAAACATTATCACCGTATATGGCGAAAATATGTTGCTTGGTGTGAGGCCAGGAAGGCCCCTACAGAGGAATTCCAGCTGGGTCGATTCCTGCACTTCCTACAGTCAGGAGTGACTATGGGCCTAAAATTAGGATCCATAAAGGTCCAGATTTCGGCCCTATCCATTTTCTTTCAAAAAGAACTGGCTTCACTGCCTGAAGTTCAGACGTTTGTTAAGGGAGTGCTGCATATTCAGCCCCCTTTTGTGCCTCCAGTGGCACCTTGGGATCTTAACATTGTGTTGGATTTCCTGAAATCACACTGGTTTGAGCCACTTAAGACCGTGGAGCTAAAGTATCTCACGTGGAAGGTGGTCATGCTGTTGGCCTTGGCTTCAGCTAGGCGTGTGTCAGAATTGGCGGCTTTGTCATGTAAAAGCCCGTCTCTGATCTTCCATATGTACAGGGCAGAATTGAGGAGTCGTCCCCAATTTCTCCCAAAGGTGGTATCAGCGTTTCATTTGAACCAACCTATTGTGGTGCCTGCGGCTACTCGGGACTTGGAGGCTTCCAAGTTGCTGGACGTAGTCCGGGCTTTGAAAATGTATGTTTCCAGGACGGCTGGAGTCAGGAAAACTGACTCGCTATTTATCCTGCATGCACCCAACAAGCTGGGTGCTCCTGCTTCAAAGCAAACTATTGCTCGCTGGATCTTTTGCACGATTCAGCTGGCACATTCTGCGGCTGGACTGCCGCATCCTAAATCAGTAAAAGCCCATTCCACAAGGAAGGTGGGCTCTTCTTGGGCGGCTGCCCGAGGGGTCTCGGCTTTACAGCTTTGCCGAGCTGCTACTTGGTCGGGTTCAAACACATTTGCTAAATTCTACAAGTTTGATACCCTGGCTGAGGAGGACTTTGAGTTTGCTCATTCGGTGCTGCAGAGTCATCCGCACTCTCCCGCCCATTTGGGAGCTTTAGTATAATCCCCATGGTCCTTACGGAGTTCCCAGCATCCACTAGGACGTCAGAGAAAATAAGAATTTACTCACCGGTAATTCTATTTCTCGTAGTCCGTAGTGGATGCTGGGCGCCCGTCCCAAGTGCGGACTCTCTGCAATACATGTATATAGTTTTCTCTGACGTCCTAGTGGATGCTGGGAACTCCGTAAGGACCATGGGGAATAGACGGGCTCCGCAGGAGACTGGGCACTCTAAAAGAAAGATTAGGTACTATCTGGTGTGCACTGGCTCCTCCCTCTATGCCCCTCCTCCAGACCTCAGTTAGAATCTGTGCCCGGCCAGAGCTGGGTGCTCCTAGTGGGCTCTCCTGACCTTGCTAGAAAAGAAAGTATTTGTTAGGTTTTTTATTTTCAGTGAGATCTGCTGGCAACAGACTCACTGCTACGTGGGACTGAGGGAAGAGAAGCAAACCTACCTACTTGCAGCTAGCTTGTGCTTCTTAGGCTACTGGACACCCTTAGCTCCAGAGGGTTCGAACACAGGGCCTGACCTCGATCGTCCGTTCCCGGAGCCGCGCCGCCGTGCCCCTTGCAGAGCCAGAAGACAGAAGAGAACGATGAAATCGGCGGCTGAAGACTCCTGTCTTT
Organism: Pseudophryne corroboree; assembly: GCF_028390025.1. Lineage (NCBI taxonomy): Eukaryota > Metazoa > Chordata > Amphibia > Anura > Myobatrachidae > Pseudophryne > Pseudophryne corroboree. Next base: position 168,784,858 of record NC_086444.1, on the reverse strand, counting down.
ATTAAGGTAGCACACAGCACCGTAGCTGTGCGCCATTGCTCCCACTGCACACCACACACTCCGGTCACTGTAGGGTGCAGGGCGCTGGGGGGGGGGGGGGGGGGAGGGGGGGGGCGCCCTGGGCAGCAATTTTAATACCATTTTGCACAAAAACATACATATACAGTCTAGCACTGTATATGTGTAGAAACCCCCGCCATTACAGTACATAAAACACGGGACAGAAGCCCGCCGCTGAGGGGGCGGGGCCTTCTTCCTCAGCACACCAGCGCCATTTTCCTGCACAGCTCCGCTGGAAGCAGCTCCCAGGCTCTCCCCTGCAGTATCCTGATACAAAAAGGGTAATAAAGAGAGGGGGGGCACATAAATTTAGGCGCAAATAAGATATTTATGCAGCTATTGGGTAAATCACTTTGTATAGTGTAAATCCCTGAGTTATATAGCGCTGTGGTGTGTGCTGGCATACTCTCTCTCTGTCTCCCCAAAGGACTTTGTGGGGTCCTGTCCTCAGTCTGAGCATTCCCTGTGTGTGTGCGGTGTGTCGGTACGGCTGTGTCGACATGTTTGATGAGGAGGGTTACGTGGAGGCGGAGCAGGGGCAGATAAGTGTGGTGTCGCCCCCGACGGGGCCGACACCTGATTGGATGGATATGTGGAAGGTCTTAACCGACAGTGTCAACTCCTTACATAAAAGGTTCGCTGACGCAGCAGCCTTGGGACAGCCGGGGTCTCAGCCCGCGCCTGCCCAGGCGACTCAGAGGCCGTCAGGGGCTCATAAAAGCCCTCTGGCTCAGATGGTAGACACAGATGTCGACACGGAGTCTGACTCCAGTGTAGATGAGGATGAGACAAATGTACAGTCTACAAAGGCCATCCGATGCATGATTACTGCAATGAAAGATGTATTGCACATATCTGACGTTAACCCGGTTACCACCAAGAGGGGTATTATGTTTGGGGAGAAAAAGCAGCCAGTGACTTTTCCCCCATCTGATGAATTAAATGAATTGTGTGAAGAAGCGTGGAGTTCCCCATATAAGAAACTAGTGATTTCTAAGATGTTACTGATGGCGTACCCTTTCCCGCCAACGGATAGGTTACGTTGGGAAACATCCCCTAGGGTGGACAAGGCGCTCACACGCTTATCTAAAAGGGTGGCACTGACGTCTCAGGATACGGCCGCCCTAAAGGAGCCTGCGGATAGAAAGCAGGAAGCTATCCTGAAGTCTGTGTATACACACTCTGGTACTCTACTGAGACCTGCTATTGCTTCAGCCTGGATGTGTAGTGCTGCAGCAGCATGGACTGATACCCTGTCAGACAACATTGATTCCCTCGACAGGGATACTATTTTGCTAACCATAGAACATATAAAAGACGTCGTCTTATATATGCGGGATGCCCAGAGGGACATTTGCCTGCTGGCATCTAGAATGAATGCAATGTCCATTTCTGCCAGGAGAGTATTATGGACTCGGCAGTGGACAGGTGATGCTGATTCTAAAAAACACATGGAGGTTTTGCCTTATAAGGGTGAAGAATTGTTTGGGGACGGTCTCTCGGACCTCGTATCCACAGCAACAGCTGGGAAGTCGACTTTTTTACCTCAGGTTCCCTCACAGCCTAAGAAAGCACCGTATTATCAAATGCAGTCCTTTCGGCCTCAGAAAGGCAAGCGGGTCAGAGGCGCATCCTTTCTGGCCAGAGGCAGGGGTAGAGGAAAGAAGCTGCACCAGGCAGCCAGTTCCCAGGAACAAAAATCCTCCCCTGCTTCCACTAAGTCCACCGCATGACGTTGGGGCTCCACAGGCGGAGCCAGGTGCGGTGGGGGCGCGTCTCCGAAACTTCAGCAACCAGTGGGTTCGCTCACAAGTGGATCTCTGGGCTGTACAAATTGTATCTCAGGGATACAAGCTGGAGTTCGAAGCGACTCCCCCTCGCCGTTACCTCAAATCAGCCTTGCCAGCTGCTCCCAGGGAAAGGGAGGTAGTACTGGCGGCAATTCACAAGCTGTGCCTCCAGCAGGTGATAATCAAGGTCCCTCTCCTTCAACAGGGAAGGGGTTACTATTCCACAATGTTTGTGGTACCGAAACCAGACGGTTCGGTGAGACCCATTCTGAATTTAAAATCCTTGAACACTTATATAAAGAAGTTCAAGTTCAAAATGGAATCGCTCAGGGCGGTTATTGCAAGCCTGGAAGAGGGGGATTTTATGGTGTCGCTGGACATCAAGGATGCTTACTTGCATGTCCCCATTTTCCCACCTCACCAGGAGTACCTCAGGTTTGTGGTACAGGACTGTCATTACCAATTCCAGACGTTACCGTTTGGTCTCTCCACGGCACCGAGAATATTTACCAAGGTAATGGCCGAAATGATGATACTCCTTCGAAGGAAGGGAGTTATAATTATCCCGTACTTGGACGATCTCCTCATAAAGGCGAGGTCCAAAGAGCAGTTGTTGGTCAGCGTAGCACTCTCTCAGGAAGTGTTGCAACAGCACGGCTGGATTCTGAATGTCCCAAAGTCGCAGCTGATTCCTACAACGCGTCTGCCTTTCCTGGGAATGATTCTGGACACCGAACAGAAGAAGGTGTTTCTCCCGGTGGAGAAGGCCCAGGAATTGTCATCTCTGGTCAGGGACCTCCTGAAACCAAAACAGGTGTCGGTGCATCATTGCACGCGAGTCCTGGGAAAGATGGTGGCTTCTTACGAAGCAATTCCATTCGGCAGGTTCCATGCAAGGATCTTTCAGTGGGATTTGTTGGACAAATGGTCCGGATCGCATCTTCAGATGCATCGGTTAATCACCCTGTCCCCGAGGGCCAGGGTGTCTCTGCTGTGGTGGCTGCAGAGTGCTCATCTTCTCGAGGGCCGCAGGTTCCGCATACAGGACTGGGTCCTGGTGACCACGGATGCAAGCCTCCGAGGATGGGGGGCAGTCACTCAGGGAAGAAACTTCCAAGGACAGTGGTCAAGTCTGGGGACTTCACTACACATAAATTTACTGGAACTAAGGGCCATTTACTATGCCCTGAGTCAAGCAGAGCCCCTGCTTCAAAACCAACCAGTACTGATTCAGTCAGACAACATCACGGCGGTCGCCCATGTAAACCGCCAGGGCGGCACAAGAAGCAGGATGGCAATGGCAGAAGCCACAAGGATTCTTCGATGGGCGGAGAATCACGTGCTAGCACTGTCAGCGGTGTTCATTCCGGGAGTGGACAACTGGGAAGCAGACTTCCTCAGCAGGCACGACCTCCACCCGGGAGAGTGGGGACTTCATCAAGAAGTCTTCACACAGATTGTAAATCGTTGGGAACTGCCACAGGTGGACATGATGGCGTCCCGCCTCAACAAAAAGCTAAAAAAATATTGCGCCAGGTCAAGGGACCCTCAGGCGATAGCTGTGGACGCACTAGTGACACCGTGGGTGTACCAGTCGGTTTATGTGTTCCCTCCTCTGCCTCTCATACCCAAGGTACTGAGGATAGTAAGAAAGAGAGGAGTAAGAACTATACTCATCGTTCCGGATTGGCCAAGAAGAACTTGGTACCCAGAACTACAAGAAATGATCTCAGAGGACCCATGGCCTCTGCCTCTCAGACGACCTGTTACAGCAGGGACCCTGTCTGTTCCAAGACTTACCGCGGCTGCGTGTGACGGCGTGGCGGTTGAACGCCGGATCCTAACGGAAAAGGGCATTCCAGATGAAGTGATTCCTACGCTGTTAAAAGCTAGGAAGGATGTGACAGCAACGCATTATCACCGCATATGGCGGAAATATGTTGCTTGGTGTGAGGCCAGGAAGGCCCCAACAGAGGAATTCCAGCTGGGTCGATTTCTTCACTTCCTACAGTCAGGGGTGAATATGGGCCTAAAATTGGGGTCCATAAAGGTCCAGATTTCGGCCCTATCTATTTTCTTTCAAAAAGAACTGGCTTCACTGCCTGAAGTTCAGACGTTTGTTAAGGGAGTGCTGCATATTCAGCCCCCTTTTGTGCCTCCAGTGGCACCTTGGGATCTTAACGTTGTGTTGAATTTCCTGAAATCACACTGGTTTGAGCCACTTAAGACCGTGGAGCTAAAGTATCTCATGTGGAAGGTGGTCATGCTGTTGGCCTTAGCTTCAGCTAGGCGTGTGTCAGAATTGGCGGCTTTGTCATGTAAAAGCCCATATCTGATCTTCCATATGGACAGGGCAGAATTGAGGACCCGTCCCCAATTTCTCCCAAAGGTGGTATCAGCGTTTTATTTGAACCAACCTATTGTGGTGCCTGCGGCTACTCGGGACTTGGAGGATTCCAAGTTGCTGGACGTAGTCCGGGCTTTGAAAATGTATGTTTCCAGGACGGCTGGAGTCAGGAAAACTGACTCGCTATTTATCCTGCATGCACCCAACAAGCTGGGTGCTCCTGCTTCAAAGCAGACTATTGCTCGCTGGATCTGTAGCACGATTCAGCTGGCACATTCTGCGGCTGGACTGCCGCATCCTAAATCAGTAAAAGCCCATTCCACAAGGAAGGTGGGCTCTTCTTGGGCAGCTGCCCGAGGGGTCTCGGCTTTACAGCTTTGCCGAGCTGCTACTTGGTCGGGTTCAAACACATTTGCAAAATTCTACAAGTTTGATACCCTGGCTGAGGAGGACCTTGAGTTTGCTCATTCGGTGCTGCAGAGTCATCCGCACTCTCCCGCCCGTTTGGGAGCTTTGGTATAATCCCCATGGTCCTTACGGAGTTCCCAGCATCCACTAGGACGTCAGAGAAAATAAGAATTTACTCACCGGTAATTCTATTTCTCGTAGTCCGTAGTGGATGCTGGGCGCCCGTCCCAAGTGCGGACTCTCTGCAATACATGTATATAGTTATTGCTTCACTAAAGGGTTATTGTTATGAGCCATCCGTAAAAGGAGGCTCAGTTGTTGTTCATACTGTTAACTGGGTATGGTTATCACAAGTTGTACAGTGTGATTGGTGTGGCTGGTATGAGTCTTACCCTGGATTCCAAATCCTTTCCTTGTATTGTCAGCTCTTCCGGGCACAGTTTCCCTAACTGAGGTCTGGAGGAGAGGCATAGAGGGAGGAGCCAGTGCACACCAGATAGTACCTAATCTTTCTTTTAGAGTGCCCAGTCTCCTGCGGAGCCCGTCTATTCCCCATGGTCCTTACGGAGTTCCCAGCATCCACTACGAACTACGAGAAATAGAATTACCGGTGAGTAAATTCTTATTATTGCTTCACTAAAGGGTTATTGTTATGAGCCATCCGTACAAGGAGGCTCAGTTGTTGTTCATACTGTTAACTGGGTATGGTTATCACAAGTTGTACAGTGTGATTGGTGTGGCTGGTATGAGTCTTACCCTGGATTCCAAATCCTTTCCTTGTTGTGTCAGCTCTTCCTGGCACAGTTTCCCTAACTGAGGTCTGGAGGAGGGGCATAGAGGGAGGAGCCAGTGCACACCAGATAGTACCTAATCTTTCTTTTAGAGTGCCCAGTCTCCTGCGGAGCCCGTCTATTCCCCATGGTCCTTACGGAGTTCCCAGCATCCACTACGGACTACGAGAAATAGAATTACCGGTGAGTAAATTCTTATTTTCTGTACCCTGCACATGCTTAGAGGATGGACTGGCAAAGTGGAACTGCCTCACTTTTGGGCTCCATATCCACCTCTGCAATGGATGTAGTTACACCACTGGTAATAAATACATGATGCCCCCTTAGTGCCATGATGAATGTAAGACATAAAACAGTTTTATATGTTAGGACAATAATGTGAATGTACATTTCTATCTGCCCCCACAATCGGTGGTGGATTTACCACTAGGCACATGAGGCACTTGCCTAGAGATGCCATTTGTTGGGGCGGCGGCACAGCATGCTCCCCTGCATGAGAGCCCTGCTAGACCGCTGGCCAGATGAGGCTCATAAGGGATTCTTTTTTTGTTTGTTTGTCATTTCAACTTATATTTATTTTGCAACTAGCGTTTGGTCAGTAAATTGTTGTTCAGGAGGTGGTGGGGCTGAGCATGGGCTGCTTTGGCAGTCTGGAAGCATCGAGACCAGCTTCGACATGAAAGGGGCAGTAACATGATGGGGGGTGACCAATAAGGTTGTGCCTAGGGGTGGCAGGACGCCTGAAGTCGCCCTTGCAGGCAATCCCAAAAAAAGATGCACAGAATCCTAATATGAGCTGTGATATACACAAAGCACAAAGATAAAGCTACAATATGTATAATAAACCAGGTACCCCTAGGCATCATACTGTTCAGTCCCTCATAAAGCATTAGTGGTGAACATTTTAAGCAAAGGCAACATTCATTCCTTGTAACAATCTTTGCATATAATATTGTTTTCTTTTATTTAATTAGGCATATGGCGCTCTAGTTGTTGTTAATCGATAATTAAAGAATGCTCAGAGTCATAGCTGTTATGGAACATAGGACCTGCTAAACCGTGTCTGATAGAGTATGCTGCAGGGAACTGAAGCTCAACAAGAGCTGGAAGCTAAACACTGCCTAGACCCAAAGCCTACTGCTCCCATAACCAGAGCCGGCCATAGGCATAGGCAAACTAGGCAATTGCCTAGGGCATTTGATATGCCTAGGGGCATCAGCAGCTTCTGCTGATTAAAATTATATGCGGTATGCCTATATTCTGTGTGTAGCATTTCATATGCAGATACAGCCACAGTCTCACACAGTATATAGGCATGCTGCATATCATTTTAATCAGCAGAAGCTGCTTGTGCATCCTAGCCACATAGCAATGCAAATAAGATGCATTTTCATTAAAAAAAATGTGCCCAACGTTAGCACTGAGGCAAGATTTATGAGGACACATCTGTATCCAAGCAGAGGCAGAGGTCACAGTGTTAGTGGCAGTGAGTGCTGTGTGCATGTGAGTGGATTGGTTGTGCAGTAGTGTTCAGAATATGTGTAAGGAACATTATGTGTGTCATGTAAAAATGCATTAATAATGTGCAACCTATGTGTAAGGGGCACTATGTGTATCATTATGTGTATAAGGGCATTAATAATGTGCGGCATATGTGTAACAGGGTACTACTGTATGTGTGTCATTATGTGTATAGGGGCACTAATAATGTGCAGCAAATGTGTAGGGGGCACTATGTGTGTCATTATGTGCATAAGGGCATTAATAATGTGCAGCATATGTGTAAGGGACATTGGGCTATAGATGCATCATCGCTTGGAAAGTGATAAAATGGAGAGTGAAAAAGTACCAGCCAATCAGGTCCCACCTGCCATGTCACAGGCTGTGTTTGAAAATGGCAGTTAGGAGCTGATTGGCTGGTACTTTTTCACTCTCCATTTTATCACTTTCCAAGCGATGATGCATCTGGCCCATTATGTGTAAAAGGGCATTAATAAAGGTTGTCGTAATGTGTAAGGCACATTATGTTTATAAGGACATTAATAATGTGTCTCATATGTGTAAGGAACATTACTGTGTGGCATTATGTGTATAAGGTGCTCTACTATGTGGCATTGCGTATAGAAAGGGCACTACTGTGTCGTCTAATGTGAATAAAGAGCAATAGGGTGTGATGTAATGTGAATAAGGAGCAATTCCGTGTGATGTAATGTGAATAAGGGGCTCTACTGTGAGGAGTAACGTTTATAAGGTAAAGTGATACTACTGTGGGACGTAATATGAATTATGGACACTATCGTATGATCAAATGTGAATAAAGTTGCAGTACTGTGTGGCGTAACTGGAATTGGGGTCACTATTGTGTGGCCATGCCCCTTGCCATCAAAAACACACCCCTTTTTGGGCTGTGCGCCAAATGTCCGAACTGTTCCTATTTAAAATATAGGGGGTACAAACACCAAAATAAGGACTGCTATGGATGAGGGGTGGTGGTGCTGGGAAAGAGGTGCAAGGTCATAGGCGGAACCAGCGGTGGTGCTAGGGGGCACTAGCCAATATCTTGCCTAGGGCATCATATTGGATAGGGCCAGCTCTGCCCATAACTGCAAAGAATATGTAGTAAAAATAGAAACATAGTCGATGTGGCATTCCAGGGTTTACACTACACATTGTTAAAAATAGTGTATTCACCAATAAATATTTTATTTGAACACAACTGATATTATTGCACATTTTGAAACCATGGAAGAGGTGTAAAGTGACAGCGTCCTACACATTTATAGGTTCCACATTTTCCATAAAAGCTATTATACTGACAATCCACACTACACACGTTACATAGTTAATAGTATATACTTGCCATGGGCCTGATTCAGATTTGTACGCTATGCCAATGTTTTCGCAATTAAGAGTTTATCGTCAGACTGCACATGCCGTCGCACTGCGCATGTGTAAAGGTGTTTTTGCAATTCCGCTCTCAGTGAGGATTTCTTTACAGATTGATTGACAGGAAGGGACCATTTGGGACTGGCAACGGGGAGTGAAAGCAAAAATGCAGGCCTGTCTCTGCCATTTTTAGAAGCGTGTATATGTCGTCAGCTGTGATCATGTACGGAGAAACATGGCTCCTGCTGTGTGAAGTCTGCGTAGCCATAGGGATACCCCAGCAGTCAATGTTCCTCTCTATTGCATATATGCAGCGTATGTGTACGCAGTTGTGAATGAGTTTGCGATAGCTCCAGCAGGCGTCTATCTACTTTTCTGGATGGCCTAAAAACTGCAATTGAAATTGCATTTCCGTACAACTCGGAATCAGGCCCTATATTACTCACTTATATTTTACATTTTGTGTTCACATTGCAGTACTCTTCAACACGGCCCAATGTTACTACAGGTTGAGTATCTCATATCTAAAATGCTTGGGACTAGAAGGCTTTGCGAACTTTTGTGTATTTTGGAATATTTGCATGCCATAATGAGATATTTTGTGGATGGGACCCATGTCTAAGCACAGAATGCATTTATGTTTCATATACATCCTATACACACAGCCTGATGGTCATTTCATACAATATTTTTAATAATTTTTCCATTAAACAAAGTTGGTGTACATTCAACCATCATCAAACAAAGGTGTCGCTATCTCAGTTGCACCTAAAAAAAAATGTTTTTTTGGAATATTCCATATTTCGGAAGTTTGGATATGGGAGACAACCTGTGTATGTATATTTTGCATGTTATGCTAAAGTAAAAAGACCTCTGCCACCATCACAGCAGTGCTTGTTACTGACCTTATGTGTCAGGGAATGTTGTTTAAGATGATGTGGCTGTACAAATTCCATGCCACACTCGGAGCAGATATAGGGCCGTATATCCTTGTGCTTCATCATGTGATTTTGCAGTTGGCTTGGGTACTGAAATGTCTTATCGCATTCACTGCAATTGTATTGTACAGGGCCCCTGTGGGCTGTCATATGTCTTTTAAGCTGTGCCAGAGTTGGGAAGTCAAGTCCACACTCCACACAGATGTTCTCGTGCCCGCTCTCATGCTTTGCCTCATGGACTTTCAGCTCACTTGGATAGGCAAAACCCCTGCCACATATCCTACAGTTGTATGGCTTCACATCGCTGTGCTGCATCATATGTCGCTTTAAATGACTGGTTTGGGTAAAGGCTTTGTTGCAAACTTGGCACTTGTGTGGCCTGGTGCCCTGGTGAGTGAGCATATGGGTGTGCAAATGACTCTGCTGTTTAAACAACTTGCCGCATCTCGCACAAGCGTGTGGCTTGATGCCGCTGTGTCCTAAAATATGCGTCACCAAGTTATATTTGGACGTGTAGGACTTTTCACACATCGGGCATTTCCAACGTTTCTGGTCGCCCACCTCCACGTAGAACCTCTCGTCAATCTGAATATTGACATCAACCCTCTCAACTTTCTGTTTATTGTCCTCACTCTCATGGATTGGAGTTTTACTGATAGTGTCATCTTCTGGTTGGACTGAGTCAGAGGCATGATGCATGTGCAAGCTTTGTGAGGGTACATGGAAAGGTAAAATCATGTCTGGGTAGCTTTTATGAAAGAATGGGTAAGTAGGGTGTAAATATATAGAGCCAGTGGGCCACATTACATTTGTTCTTATAGGTTCTTGTTTTACGGGACTAACCCAAAAATTGTCCATTGACCTGTAATATGGAATGCCGATGTTAGCCAAATCAAGCATCTTGGCATTGTAACTTGGCAAGGAAGGTAAGTGATAAACCAGTGGTAGACGAGGTGGAAAAAAATGCTTGTCTTCACCTGTCTGCATTAGGTCTTTAGGATCTGCAAGTTCAACGTCATGAGACATCTTGGAAGGCAAATTCTTTCTTTTACGTGATCCGCTTTCTAATGCTTCATGGAAATTGCGCAGAGTGTCTTCCGAATGTTCATACTGGTAGTTTGGAAAGTGCGGTGAGTATTCTTCATGGAAGGGGGGCTGTCTGCTGCATCTCAAAATAGAAGGCATGGCTTGTCTGTAATCTGGAAGCACTGGTGGCTTCTTAATGTCAGCAGTGAAAAATGAAGTATGATTTTTTGCTACATAGATGCCTTTCTGCATTGTCTCGCTGAAAGAGAAAGTATGGAAAATGTAACACAAAGTAGATAAATACAATGAAATTGGCAAGCATGTATTGCACACATTGTAATATTATATGATAATGAATTATAATATATAATAGTGTTAATCTAATTTTAGTCTTAGTCGCTTACTTAAAATTGTAGTTGGTTTATAGTCACATTTTAGTCTTTTTCTTTTGCTTTGTTTTAGTCAAGATTTAGTCAGTGGATCTCAGTTTTCATTTTAGTCTAATCTTAGTCAATGCTTTAGTCATAACTTTCGCAAACAGTTTAATGATACTGTTATGGATTTTGCTGAAGAACATATCTGTAAAATTCCTTTGAGAAGTTAGCATACCTTTTTTAACTATGTGTTTAGTAATGTAGGCTCAGTAGGCTGAGAACGTGTTGCATACTGAGTCTGACTTACCATAGTACTCCCATATATCATATACAAGTTAATGCATTAAGGGGGCTATTCAGAAATAGATGCAGCTGTGCATCTGTATGCAGCGGCTGCATCCATCTGGTCTGCGCACGTGCACTGGCTATAGTGCGCGTGTGTGACCCTTCTGCCTGTGGTCGCATCCTGGGGGGATGCAGCCACAAATTGATTGACAGTGGCGTGTATTCAGGGGCAGTGTTATCACATTTCATGGGCATGAAGGCCAAAACGGGGGCGTGTCATGATCGTTTTCTGGACTGCTAAATGGTGTTGGACCGCCTTTCAGTGCATCCTAATTCTGTGGAATTAGTAATAAAAGTGACTATTTGATCATATTCATTGGGTGACTATGGGATCTATGTAGTAAGCCTTGGAGAGAGATAAAGTGGACGTAGATAAAGTACCAGCCAATCAGCTCATTTTCCAAACACAGCCTGTGACATGACAGTTAGGAGCTGCTTGGCTGGTGCGTTATCTCCATCCACTCTATCTCTCTCTAAGGCTTAGTACATAGAACCCTATGGGTGATATTTATCAAAGCTTGGAGAAAGGGGTGTATTAAGAGAGGAGTGTGCCCATGTGCAGTTTCCCTATGGGCCCCCTCCTCTCTAACCAGCAGTGCAGAGATTCTGGGCACTAGGGTCACTAGGGCTAGCGCTGTCCCAGAGTCTGCACCCATTATAGATACGCCACTGCTTGGAGAGAGATAAAGTGGAAATAGATAAAGTATTAAACAATCGGCTTCTGTAATTTTCCGGACTGTGTTTAAAAAATGACAGTTAGAAGCTGATTGGTTAGTTCTTTATCTCTTTACACTTTATCTCTCTCCAACCTTTGATAATTCTCCCATGGGGTATATTCAATTGAGGTCGGATCCATTCCGACATGCATTTGTCGGAATGGATCCGACAAGGGCTATTCAATGAACTACTGCTGCTAGGAGCCGGGGGTCTGTCATGCTCAACAGGTGTATGTATGTGTGCGTGTGTGTGTGTGTGTGTGTAGGTGCATGCTGGCAGCACACCATAGAGGTGAGGCGCAGCGTTAACCTTTTATATATACATTACACAAGCCCGGCGCTACCCGCTCAGCGAAGGGTTGCAGTGCAGGGAGGCGCTGGGACGGAGAGGCGCTCCCCCTGCTCTGCATCCCTTCCCTCAGGCCCGGTGCTACCCGCTCAGCGAAGGAATGCAGTGCAGGGAGGCGCTGGAATGGAGAGGCGCTCTCCCTGCTCTGCATCCCTTCCCTGCTGCTGCGCCGTCCTGTCCCCCCTGCTGCTGCTGCCAGCTGCTGTGCCTGTCACTGTATGACAGGCAGCGGCGCTGGCAGCATGAAAAGTCTACTCCCCTCACCTGTGTGACAGTAGCTGTATGGATCAGAGGAGGCGGCGGAACTACACGGTACGGGAGGGGGCGGGCTAAATGGGATGGAAGGGGGCGGAGCTACACGGACCAGGCTGCTGTAGAGAGAGGGACAGCAATTACAGTGGCGGCCAGCCAGACTTAGGTAAGTGGAGGGTGAGAAAGAAATGTATGTGTGTGTGTATGGTGTGTGTGTGTGTGTGTGTGTCTGGTGGGTGTGTATGTGTGTATATATGTGTGAATTGTGTGTATGAGGTATGTCTGTGTGTGCACGCATTATGGACGCTACTACTGGGGGGGCCATTACATGTAAGGACGCTACTACTACTGGGGGGGCATTACGTATTACGACGCTACTACTGGGGGGCCATTACATGTAAGGACGGTACTACTACTTGGGGGGGCATTACGTATAACGACGCTACTACTGGGGGGTGCATTACATGTTAGTACGCTACTACTACTGAGGGGGCATTACGTATAACGATGCTACTACTGGGGGGGGGCATTACATGTAAGGATGGTACTACTACTTTTGGGGGGCATTACGTATAACGACGCTACTACTTCGGGGGCATTACATGTAAGTACGCTACTACTACAGGGGGGGCATTTCGTATAACGATGCTACTACTGGGGGGGGCATTACATGTAAGTTCGCTACTACTACTGGGGGGGCATTACGTATAATGATGCTACTACTGGGGGGGGCATTACATGTAAGGACGCTACTACTACTGGGGAGGGCATTAAGTATAACGATGCTACTACTGGGGGGGGATTACATGTAAGTACGCTACTACTACGGGGGGGGCATTACGTATAACAACGCTACTACTGGGGGGGGGGGCATTACATGTAAGGACGCTACTACTACTTTGGGGGGGGGGCATTACGTATAATGACGCTACTACTGGGGGCGGAATTACATGTAAGTATGCTACTATTACTGAGGGAGCATTACGGGCAAGGACGCTACTACTGGGGGAGGGTGCATTATGTATAAGGACGCTACTACAGGGGGGCATTACGTATAATGACGCTACTATTACTGAGGGGGCATTACGTATAACGATGCTACTACTACTGGGGGGGCATTACGTATAAGGACGCTACTACTACTGGGGGGCATTTATGTATAAAGATGCTACTACTACTGGGGGTGCATAAAGTATAAGGACGCTACCACTACTGGGGGGTGCACTACGTATAAGGATGCTACTACTACTGGGGGTGCACTACGTATAAGGATGCTACTACTACTGTGGGCGCATTATGTATAAGGATGCGACTACTACTGTGGGCGCATTATGTATAAGGATGCTACTACTACTGTGGGCGCATTATGTATAAGGATGCTACTACTACTGTGGGCGCATTATGTATAAGGATGCTACTACTACTGTGGGCGCATTATGTATAAGGATGCTACTATTACTGTGGGCGCATTATGTATAAGGCTGCTACTACTACTGGGGGGGCATTATGTATAAGGATGCTACTACTACTGGGGGGGCATTATATATAAGGATGCTACTACTACTGAGGTGCATTACATATAAGGATGCTACTAATACGGGTGGGGCATTATGTATAAGATGAATAAGATTGTGCTACTGTGTGGGGTAAATTTAAATGGGGTTACTATTGTGTGGCCATACCCCTTACTTGTGAGACCACACCCCTTTTCCTGGCATGCGCCAAAGGCACGCGCTGACCCTTTGTCGAATATGGGAGGTGCGCAAATTTATAGTTTGCAGGGGGGCGCCGAACATCCTAGCACCGGCCCTGACATTACATAGCATACTTGCCTACTTTTGAAAAAGCATTTCAGGGAGATGCGACAGTCACACCTATCAGTGCGGACGTATACTGCTCCATCTGAGAGGCGTGTCATAAAAATTACTTACATCCAAATGTAAATGAGCCCCAAAGTTAGTAAGATCTACTTGTTGAAGAAAAGACCCATATTTTGCAGAATTTGTTCATGTATTGTGCTTTATAAGAGATTCCATATGCTCTAAGTGGCCATGAGAAACTTTATTTAAAATGCATGTAGCCATAGGGATCATTGTGTCTTATAACCAATGCAGGGAAATGGCATTGATGTTCCCATTTGAATGTATGTCGAATCCATCCCCCCCCCCAGTAGTAGTAGCGTCCTTATACGTACTGCACCCCTAGTAGTAGTAGCATCCTTATATGTAATGCACCCACAGTAGTAGTAGCGTCCTTATACGTAGTGCACCCCCAGTAGTAGTAGCATCCTTATACATAATGCCCCCCCAGTAGTAGTAGCGTCTTTATACGTAATGCCCCCCCAGTAGTAGTAGCATCGCTATACGTAATGACCCCCCAGTAATAGTAGCGTCATTATACGTAATGCCCCCAGTAGTAGCGTCCTTATACATAATGCCCCCTCCCCCAGTAGTAGTGTCCTTATACGTAATGCTCCCCCAGTAGAAATAGCGTACTTACATGTAATGCCGCCCCCAGTAGTAGCATCATTATACGTAATGCCCCCCCCCCCCCAAGTAGTAGTAACGTCCTTACATGTAATGGCCCCCCCAGTAGTAGTGTCATTATACATAATGCCCCCCAGTAGTGGCGTCCTTATACATAATGCCCCCTCCCCCAGTAGTAGCATCCTTATATGTAATGCTCCCCCAGTAGTAGTAGCGTACTTACATGTAATGCCGCCCCCAGTAGTAGTGTCATTATACGTAATCCCCCCCCAAGTAGTAGTAGCGTCCTTACATGTAATGGCCCCCCTAGTAGTAGAGTCATTATACGTAATGCCACCCCCTGTAGTAGTAGCGTACTTACATGTAATGCCCCCCCAGTAGTAGCGTCATTATACTTAATGCCTACTCCCGTAGTAGTAGTGTCCTTACATGTAATGGCCCCCCCAGTAGTAGCAACGTTATACGTAATGCCCCCCCTGTAGTAGTAGCGTACTTACATGTAATGCCCCCCCAGTAGTAGCGTTGTTATACGTAATGCCCCCCCAAGTAGTAGTACCGTCCTTACATGTAATGGACCCCCCAGTAGTAGCATCGTTATACGCAATCCCCCCGTGTAGTAGTAGCATACTTACATGTAATGCCCCAGTAGTAGCTTCGTTATACGTAATGCCCCCCCCCACAAGTAGTAGTGCCATCCTTACATGTAATGGCCCCCCCAGTAGTAGCAACGTTATATGTAATGCCCCCTCAGTAGTAGTAGCGTACTTACATGTAATGCACCCCCCAGTAGTAGAGTCTTCATACGTAATGCCCCCTGCCAGTGGTCTGCCGACGCGGAATCCAGGAGAGGTGTGGAGACCCTACCCTACACAGGTCAGGCTCTCTTTGGGGAAGCATTGGATGCGTGGATCGCCACGGCTACAGCCGGTAAGTCCCCTTTTCTTCCTTCAGCAGCTCCTGCTATGAAGAAACCTTTTTCTTCACCTGCATCTCAGTCCTTTCGGGTTTCTAAACCAAGAAAGACCAAACCGGCCAACACCGTCTTTAGAGGGGGCCGACCAAAATCCAAGAAACCTGCTGTGGCAGGTTCCCAAGAACAGCAGCCTGCTTCAGGTGCGACAAAGTCCTCCGCATGATGGTGGACAGTGCAGCCTGGAAGTAGGGCCGGTGGGGGCGAGACTCAGACATTTCAGTCACGTCTGGGTGTCGTCCGTCCTGGACCCCTAGGTACTAGATATTGTGTACCAGGGGTTCCAGCTGGAATTTCAAGATCTCCCTCCTCATCGCTTCTTCACATCAGGCTTGCCAGCTTTGCCGGCAGACAGGGCTACCCTACAGGGAGCCATCCAGAAGTTGGTGGAGGCACAGGTCATTGTACCAGTCCCTCCTCAAATGCAGAACACTGGTTACTATTTGAACCTTTTAGTGGTACCGTAACCGGATGGTTCGGTCAGGCCCGTTCTGAACTTAAAATCACTAAACCCCTTTCTGAGGGAGTTCAAGTTCAAAATGGAGTCTCTAAGGGCAGTGATATCAGGTCTGGAAGAGGAGGAATTCCTGGTATCCCTGGATATCAAGGATACGTACCTCCACAATCCGATTTGGCTGCCGCATCAGTCTTATCTCCGATTCACTCTGTTGGACTGTCATTCTCAGCTCCAGGCCCTACCATTCGGCCTCTCCACAGCACCAAGGGTTTTCACCAAGGTGATGGCGGAAATGATGGTTCTCCTCCGCAGGCAGGGGGTGAACATAATTCCGTATCTGGACGATTTGCTGATAAAGGCATCGTCCAAGGAGAAGCTGTTTTGGTTAATAGCTCTCACGACCCAGCTTCTCAAGGAACATGGTTGGATCCTGAATATCCCAAAATCTCATTTGGAACCAACCAGGAGGTTGTCCTTTCTGGGAATGAACCTCGACATGGAGGTGCAGAGGGTGTTTCTTCCAGAGGAAAAAGCGTTGGTGATACATACAATGGTCCGGGATGTCTTGAAGCCAGCCCGTGTGTCGGTTCATCAGTGCATTCGCATTCTGGGGAAGATGGTGGCCTCTTACGAGGCTCTGCAGTATGGGAGGTTTCACGCTCGGTCCTTCCAACTGGATCTCCTGGACAAGTGATCGGGATCCCATCTACATATGCACCAGAGAATACGTCTGTCGCCAAATGCCAGGTTTTCACTCCTCTGGTCGCTGAAATTACCTCACCTTCAGGAGGGTTGCAGGTTCGGGATTCAGGACTGGATCCTTCTAACTACGGATCCAAGTCTCCAGGGCTGGGGCGCAGTCACTCAAGGGGAAACCTTCCAAGGAAGGTGGTCAAGTCTGGAAACCGGCCTGCCGATAAACATTCTGGAACTAAGAGCCGTCTACAACGGTCTTCTCAAAGTGGCCCATATCTGAGATATCGGGCCATTCAAGTACAGTCGGACAACGTAACGACAGTGGCTTACATAAACCGACAAGGCGGAACGAATAGCAGAGCTGCAATGTCAGAGGTAACAAGAATCATCCTCTGGGCAGAAAAACACGCGTTGGTGCTGTCAGCAATCTTCATTCCGGGAGTAGACAACTGGGAAGTAGACTTCCTCAGCAGACACGATCTCCATCCAGGGGAGTGGGGCCTCCGTCCGGAGGTGTTCAAGGAGGTAACAGATCTTTGGGGCGTACCCCAAATCAATATGATGGCCGTTCGTCTCAACAAGAAGCTTCGGCAGTATTGTTCCAGGTCGAGGGTGTTCCAGTCGGTGTAGGTGTTTCCTCCACTTCCACTCATTCCAAGAGTTCTCAAACTCATAAGGAGTACAGGAGTTCAGGCAATCCTCATTGCTCCGGACTGGCCAAGAAGGGCTTGGTACGCGGATCTTCTGGATCTACTGCCAGAAGAGCCGAGGCCTCTTCCTGTTCGGGAGGACCTGCTACAGCAGAGGCCGTTAGCCTATCAAAACTTACCACGGCTACGTTTGACGGCATGGAGGTTGAACGCCAGATACTAGCTCGGAAGGGCATTCCGAACAAGGTTATTCCTACCCTGTTACAGGCTAGGAAAGGAGTAATGTCTAAACATTACCATCGTATTTGGAAAAAATATGTGTCTAGGTGTGAGTCTAAGAAATTTCCTGCGGTGGGGTTTCAACTGGGACGGTTTCTCCTCTTCCTGCAACCTGGGTCTGAGGTTGGGTTCTGTGAAGGTCCAGATTTCAGCCCTATCCATTTTCTTTCAGAAACAATTGGCTGCCCTCCCTGAGGTTCAGATCTTTTTGAAGGGAGTTCTGCATATCCAACCTCCCTTTGTACCGCATATGGCGCCTTGGGACCTTAACGTGGTGTTGCAGTTTCTCCAGTCGGATTGGTTTGAACCTCTACAGGCGGTTGAGGTCTAGTTTCTCACGTGGAAGGCTGTCACTTTGTTGGCCTTAGCTTCTGCTAGACGTGTGTCGGAGTTGGGGGCTTTGTCATGTAAAAGCCCATACTTGATCTTCCATGAAGATAGAGCTGAGCTTCGGACACGTCAGCAGTTTCTTCCAAAGGTTGTGTCAGCATTTCATATCAACCAACCTATTGTGGTGCCAGTTGCGACTGACTCCTCAATTTCATCAAAGTCCTTAGATGTTGTAAGGGCTCTAAAAATCTATGTGAGGAGAACTGCTCATCACAGAAAATCAGACTCTCTGTTTGTCCTAATAAAAAGAAAAAAACACTCGGCGCTGACTTAGCAAGGAATCTCCTGTAATATAACCACTAATTTTCCGGATATGCTGCAGCTCTATCAAGGAGATCACTGATTCTCCCAAGAAAAAGTAAAAAAACTACAAAATAATTAATAAATAAAGCGCTGCATAGCCGGAATCATTTCATGCTTTTTAATAACACATTATTCGAACAATTAACAATTAACATACATATAACACACACACATAGACCCGGCCGGTATTAAAATTACCTTAAATTTAATTGATAAAACTTATCAACCCATAAGATGCAGATCTCACAACATGCCCTCTAATTCAATCATGACCTGTCAATGATGCATCACTGGTATGTTAATCAATTGATAACATGTATATAATTTAACTGAGGGGCCCCTGATGACTAAAATTTAACCCTCAACTACTATACTAAGCAGCATATGGTATCCAGTATTCAGTCACAATTGTGTCCATATAAACAGATGGTATCCAGTATTCAGTCACAATTGTGTCCATATAAGCAGATGGAATGCTATGTATATCCAAATATTAGGTTAGTTGGTTAGTATAGCCAGCAATGTCCATAACCTAGATTATGTCAGATGATGGTTAGTAAATCACTGCAATCCACCAGAATTAACATGGGCATGCGAACATATTAATATACTGCCCTCTAAATGGGGCTCTCATAATCTGTCCTGGGCACTGGTTACTGAGCGGGCTTGTTTGTAAGGGGTTCTCACCGACCAGCTGATTGTCTGCTGTGCCGAAGTCTCCGCAGCCGACTCCTCCCTTGTATCACGCCACACCTCAGATCCGTTTGTGTAAATGTGTCCCAGATAGATGTGCAACCAGGTCCGTGTGCTTTGGACCTCTCTCAACGCGTTTCTCCGCCTATGGACTCAGCGGCTTCCTCAGGAGAAATAATTTCTCCTGAGGAAGCCGCTGAGTCCATAGGCGGAGAAACACGTTGAGAGAGGTCCAAAGCACACGGACCTGGTTGCACATCTATCTGGGACACATTTACACAAACGGATCTGAGGTGTGGCGTGATACAAGGGAGGAGTCGGCTGCGGAGACTTCGGCACAGCAGACAATCAGCTGGTCGGTGAGAACCCCTTACAAACAAGCCCGCTCAGTAACCAGTGCCCAGGACAGATTATGAGAGCCCCATTTAGAGGGCAGTATATTAATATGTTCGCATGCCCATGTTAATTCTGGTGGATTGCAGTGATTTACTAACCATCATCTGACATAATCTAGGTTATGGACATTGCTGGCTATACTAACCAACTAACCTAATATTTGGATATACATAGCATTCCATCTGCTTATATGGACACAATTGTGACTGAATACTGGATACCATCTGTTTATATGGACACAATTGTGACTGAATACTGGATACCATATGCTGCTTAGTAGTTGAGGGTTAAATTTTAGTCATCAGGGGCCCCTCAGTTAAATTATATACATGTTATCAATTGATTAACATACCAGTGATGCATCATTGACAGGTCATGATTGAATTAGAGGGCATGTTGTGAGATCTGCATCTTATGGGTTGATAAGTTTTATCAATTAAATTTAAGGTAATTTTAATACCGGCCGGGTCTATGTGTGTGTGTTATATGTATGTTAATTGTTCGAATAATGTGTTATTAAAAAGCATGAAATGATTCCGGCTATGCAGCGCTTTATTTATTAATTATTCTCTGTTTGTCCTGTATGATCCCAAGAAAATTGGGTGTCCTGTTTCTAAGCAGACGATCTTTCGCTGGATCAGGTTCACTATCCAGCATGCGTATTCTACAGCAGGCTTGCCGTGTCCTACGTCTGTTAAGGCCCACTCTACTCGTAAGGTGGGTTCTTACTGGGCGGCCTGGGGTGTCTCGGCTTTACAACTCTGCCGAGCAGCTACTTGATCAGGGTCGAACACGTTCGCAAAGTTCTACAAGTTTGATACTTTGGCCTCTGAGGATCTTAAGTTTGGTCAATCAGTTCTGCAGGAGCCTCCGCGCTCTCCCTCCCATTCTGGGAGCTTTGGTACATACCCATGGTACTAATGTGGACCCCAGCATCCTCTAGGATGTAAGAGAAAGTAGGATTTTGGTTACCTACCGTTAAATCCTTTTCTCGTAGTCTGCAGAGGATGCTGGGCGCCCGCCCAGCGCTTCGTTATCCTGCAGTGGTTATTTAGTTCAGTACTGCTTAGTACTGGGTAAGTACTGTCTTGTTACTTGGTAAGTAATCCTGTTCAGCCGTTGCTGATGTTTTAAGCTAGTTAGCTTGGGTTGCCTTGTATGTGTGAGCTGGTGTGAATCTCGCCACTATCTGTGTATAATCCTTCTCTCGAAGATGTCCGTCTCCTCAGGCACAGTTTCTAGACTGAGTCTGGTAGGAGGGGCATAGAGGGAGGAGCCAGCCACCACTCTCAAACTCTTAAAGTGCCAGTGGCTTCTAGTGGACCCGTCTATACCCCATGGTACTAATGTGGACCCCAGCATCCTCTACGAGAAAAGTATTTACCGGTAGGTAATTAAAATCCTAATATACTGTGTGTGTGTGTATATATATATATATATATATATATATATAGCTATGTAATATTATTTGAAAAAAACTGCATCTCTCTCCACTGTCCCTATCTGCCCCTACCAATCCACTCCCCCCAGTCCCTATCTGCCCCCACCCTCTCTCTTTCTCCCCCAGTTCCTATCTGCCCCTACCCCGACTCTATCACCCCAGCCGCCCAACCCACTCTCTCCATATGCAGCAAGTGTGAAATAGTCAGATAAGTATTATTAATACTATCAGCAGCAGGTTAGGAGGCTGTAACATCTGCAGTATCATTTTTCACTTTCACCTGTGACAGCTTGCAGCACACAAAGGAGTAATTTGGTCTGTTGGGCGCCCTCTAGTGGCCACCGGCACACATAACAGAGGTGAAGAACAGTGTTAGCCTTTTATTACCGTATTTTTTTATTTATTATATAGGATGGGGGAATATTCTAGAATGATAGCAGAGTGAGCACCTAGAATATTTGTGTGTCTCACCTTCTAGAATTCCGGTAGATTCCCACTTGAATGCGTTATGGTTAAGTTCCCTATTAATTGAGGGTATCCATTATCTCAAGAGCTAAAGCCAATTTTTTAAATTCAAAATACCCTAAATTCACTCAAATATCTATGGCAACTAAACAACATTTTTTTCTTGTTGGACTGTGTTATCCTTCTGAAGATGGGAAATCTAAGTAAAACTCAGAACAGCTGAAAAAGCCTCCATTTGCCTGTGTAACTTACAGTTGTCTTACTTACTGCTGAGCTAAACAGTTTACTTGCTGAAATACTCACAGCCTCAGGCCCTTCTTTTCCACCCATGCAAGACAAAGACTGAGGATTATTTCTTCTCATTATGTAACACATGACAGTAAGACATCTCAGAGTCATCAGGCCATGCATGTGCGTCGGCCATTGGTGGGGAAGGTTACAGTGGAACCAGTGCCGTAACTAGGCATTTTAGCGCTGTGTGCAAGAAATGACATTGGCGCCCCCCCCATGCAAGATAGGGTCAGTGTGCGCCGTAGGCGCACAAAAAATATATAGGGGCGTGGCTTCATGGGGAAGGGGCGTGGCCACAAAATAATAGCAATTCATACTACGGTGCACAGTAGTCTCCATTATTCAAATTACGCTGCACAGTAGCGCCACTACACCAGGTAGAGCCCCTTTTATACATTACAGCAGACAGCGTCCCCCTTTTTATACATTACAGCAGACAGTCCCCCTTTTTACACATTGCGGCAGCCAGTCCCCCTTTTTACACATTGCGGCAGCCAGTCCCCCTTTTTACACATTGCAGCAGCCAGGCCCCCTTTTTACACATTGCAGCAGCCAGGACCCCTTTTTACACATTGCGGCAGCCAGGAATCCTTTTTACACATTGCGGCAGCCAGGCCCCCTTTTTACACATTGCGGCAACCAGTCCCCCTTTTTACACATTGCGGCAGCCAGGCACCCTTTTTACACATTGCAGCAGCCAGGCCCCCTTTTTACACATTGCGGCAGCCAGTCCCCCTTTTTACACATTGCGGCAGCCAGTCCCCCTTTTTACACATTGCGGCAGCCAGGACCCCTTTTTACACATTGCGGCAGCCAGGCCCCCTATTTACACATTGCAGCAGCCAGGACCCCTTTTTACACATTATGGCAGACGGTGTCCCCCAGAGAGAGAGAGAGAGAGAGAGAGAGAGAGAGAAAGAAAGACAGAGAGAGAGAGAGAGAAAGAGAGAGAGAGAGAGAGAGAGAGAAAGAGAGAGGGATATATTTACCTTCTCCCCGCTGACAGGCTCCTCGTGCTGGCATCTCCGAGTCCCTCGGTGCAGGCAGGTGAGAAGAAGGAGGAGGGAGGGGGAGTGCAGCCGCAGCAGCGCTATGTCATTGGTAGTAAGCGCCGCTGCAGCATCCCCCTCTCCTTCCGTATTGGCTGCCCGGCGCTGCTGTGGATGCTGGGATGGAGGAACCGCATCCCAGCATCCACAGCAGCGCTGGGCAGCCAATACGGAAGGAGAGGGGGATGCTGCAGCGGCGCTTACTACCAATGACATAGCGCTGCTGCGGCTGCACTCCCCCTCCCTCCTCCTCACCTGCCCGGCGCTGTAGCTCTCCTCCCTGCACAGCGCGGCTGCGGCGCACACAGCAGAGGCGGCATGTAATGAGTCAATTTGACTCATTACATGCCGCTGGCCGTGCGCCCTCAGGGCAACTGCGCTGTGTGCCAAGCCCACTTGGCACACACGTAGTTACGGCCCTGAGTGGAACCCTCTGACAGTCATTTTTGAAAGGGATGGTATGGTAAGTCTGACTAAATACTGTCTCCTTTTTTACATGTGGGAAATGGGACAATCAATTTACGGGTGCCATTGACAACAGAGAGTTGACTGGACTTTACCTCAGAACGAGCAATCTGCGCTGTGGTTTAGTATATTTATATATTTCTTGTTTGTATTTCGAAGTTGTGGTGCCTCTCTTTACTGAATCTGGACCTAATTCCGCATGGATCGTTATTCTGAGAAATTGCAGTTGTCTGTGAGTAGAAAGGCGCCGCCCAGACAGGAAGAAAATATGCCCCGTGCAAAATTGCGAATGTATCGCAGATCGCCATCCACTCGCAGATGCATACGCAATTCCTGGAACACTGAAGAATCTTTGCCGTCTGAGCAAATGTGAGTAGGTCTGAGGCTGCCAGTAATCTGCGACTGAGACGGCCTGGAAGTGGTCTGTGCTGATGTCAGAGACCCTCCCCAAAAACACCTGGACACGCATGTGTTTTTTCTAACACACCCAGGTTTCCACCCAGAAACGCTGGATTCCTGTCAGTCAAACAGCGTCTACATTGCGATTATGATCTCTACACAATTTCTGTCACTATTACCCCTCTCGCGTGCGCAATGTGAATGCTACACATGCACCTGAATGATATCACTAAGCTAATTGAGCATCTACCAATATATATGTTTGTTGTGAGAGGCAGAGAGGTTCCTGCATTAGGAGGAGGTGCAGGCCCTGACATGCCACAGGGAGCATTATGGGGTTGCTCCAAGGTAGGTAGCTCTTAGCTTAGACATATTGTAGTAAGGAGCCATTATCATGTGGCTCCTTGCTGGTTAATCTTAGACCCAGATTGGGGTAATGGAGGTGTGAGGTGTGGTGCCTCTGGACTGGCTGAGCTGGATGGCCTTAGTGTGGTATACCTTTACATTCTATTAACACTTTTCACTTATTAATTTCTTAACAATATTTCTCTATTTTAATTGCATTTCATTTTTGTATCACTTTCTCTATAGCTTCGGCTTCCTAAATACTAATTTATTAACACTATAGTTTTTTCACTGGTATGCTACGCTGGGCTTTCTGGCTTATGCTGGTGTTTTGGGGTGCCACACCCTGCACCTAGATATAGCGCTAGGGACCCCAAATATACAGAGACGCCTTGATGCGGCTTTGGGGCTTATTCACACATTTGCGCAAATATGTGTAACGAAGATCTCTGATTTCTGTTATCATGTGGAATTTATATCTGGTTACGGTTATCATTCAGGGTGCTGGGGGAAACAAATGCCTTTTTTTAATGCTACACATGCGCAATCGTTCTTTAATTGCTCAATTTGTGATTTCTCTGCATAGCGATCCATGCTGAATTAGGCCCTTTGGCTGCTAATGACATTAGTAATTAGCAAAACTTTAAATTAACATACTTAAAATACAGTGGTGGGATTTACTTACCCTTTAAGGCAATTGGATTGGTAATGCTTTATTGGAATTATTACAATTGCACCCTTTCTCTGTGCAGTGAATCTAGTTTCCATCTAATGCTACAAACCAGATTTCAATTGATTGGAGCAAGAATAACAGGATGGTAATGCTAAGTGGAGCTGGCTCTCTCATACACGTCATGGACAGTGTTTCCATCTTAAAGAACTTAATGTTACTTTCATTTCCTGACGCTCATCTCAGATTTCCTGGATTCTGAATCAGCTATGCCAACTCTTATTAAACAAGGACTTTCTAGCAGAATGGACTATGTCAGTTCTTTTCATTTGTCTTGAGTTACTAAAATAGATTCTGCCCTGAAAGACAAATATGACTTGTCACAGTGAAATGTAGGGTTATTCGTTTCTTTGGGAACTACTCTGGTTACGGGATCAGTAGGGATAACACAATTTGGCATCTGGTCAGGAGAGGAAAGCCTGATGGAGAGTCTCATATTCAGTGGGTCAGGTCTGTGATTTAATTAGGAGTGAATTTTCCGTTGACACTTCATGTAATATTATCACTGATAAAGCAGTGATAAGTGCAAGGTGATAGTGCACCAGCCAATCAGCTCCAATATGTAAATTGACAGTTAGGAGCTGCTTGGCTGGTGCGTTATCACCTTGCACTTATCACTGCTTTATCACTTCTCCAGGCTTAATACATCTGCCCCAAAGTTCTGCAGACATCACATGATTTTATGTTTGTGCCTACACGCTATGAAACTCACCTTGCATGTGTCACGTTATACTATGCCATATGAAAAGTACATTTGGTGAGGTTTAAAAACATTCCACCAATAAATATCTGCTCATGTCTTTTTTCAAGTTGACATAATAAACCTTGCTAACAGTTATTAGATCGGACAGGTGTCATAAAAATGTACAGTGTAGTGTTATATTGTAGAACATGTCACAGTGATATACAGCAGGGAAAAAATACTGTACATTTTAAACATGAGATAACACAGAAAGGGGTAAATTTACTAATGTGTGAGGTTTTTTTTTAGAGGCGGAGATGTTGCAATAGCAGCCAATCAGATTCTACTTATCATTCAACTAGCACCATTTTGAAGATAATAGTCAGAACCTGATCGGTTGCTATGGGCAACATCTCCTTATGTCCTGGCGATATAAAAATAAATTTTAGCGGAAAAGGAATCCTTATTGCTGCAATATGCGGTGATAAGGATTCTTAATATTCAGGTGGTCACACACTATAATAAATGTGCCCCACAGTCTTCTCTTCTTTCGCCAATGTGCCTGGTATTTGCATCTTCTGAGGAATGATTAATAGGGAGAATCCTTAAATTCTGTGAAAATTAAACATTTTCACAGAATTTAGGGACCCTATCTCTCTGTCATAAATAGGCCTCTCATACTGTTATATAAAGCAGACATTGACCTCTTGTAGGGAAAAATACAAATCACGAGCTTTAATAATCCACTGGAAGTGGCTGGGCTGAAAAGATGAAGAAAAAGATAGAAAATGTGAAGAGTAAATAAGATTTTACTCACCGGTAAATCTATTTCTCGTAGTCCGTAGTGGATGCTGGGGACTCCGTAAGGACCATGGGGAATAGACGGGCTCCACAGGAGACTGGGCACTCTAAAGAAAGATTTAGTACTACCTGGTGTGCACTGGCTCCTCCCTCTATGCCCCTCCTCCAGACCTCAGTTAAGGAAACTGTGCCCGGAAGAGCTGACATTACAAGGAAAGGATTTTGGAATCCAGGGTAAGACTCATACCAGCCACACCAATCACACCGTATAACTCGTGATAAGCTTACCCAGTTAACAATATGAACAACAAACAAGCATCACTCAACTGATGCCACATAACATAACCCTTTAGTAAGCAATAACTATATACACGTATTGCAGAAAGTCCGCACTTGGGACGGGCGCCCAGCATCCACTACGGACTACGAGAAATAGATTTACCGGTGAGTAAAATCTTATTTTCTCTAACGTCCTAGTGGATGCTGGGGACTCCGTAAGGACCATGGGGATTACACCAAAGCTCTCAAACGGGCGGGAGAGTGCGGATGACTCTGCAGCACCGAATGGGCAAACTCAAGGTCCTCCTCAGCCAGGGTATCAAACTTGTAGAACTTTGCAAATGTGTTTGAACCCGACCAAGTAGCAGCTCGGCAAAGCTGTAATGCCGAGACCCCTCGGGCAGCCGCCCAAGAAGAGCCCACCTTTCTTGTGGAATGGGCTTTCACTGATTTTGGATGCGGCAATCCAGCCGCAGAATGAGCCTGCTGAATCGTGCCACAGATCCAGCGAGCAATAGTTTGCTTTGAAGCAGGAGCACCCAGCTTGTTGGATGCATACAGGACAAACAGCGAGTCAGTCTTCCTGACTCCAGTCGTTCTGGTCACATAAATCTTCAAAGCCCGGACTACGTCAAGCAACTTGGAATCCTCCAAGTCACAAGTAGCCGCAGGCACCACAATAGGTTGGTTCAAATGAAAGGATGACACCACCTTTGGCAGAAATTGCGGACGAGTCCGCAATTCTGCCCTATCCATATGGAAAACCAGATAGGGGCTTTTACATGACAAAGCCGCCAATTCTGACACACGCCTAGCCGAAGCCAAGGCCAACAGCATGACCACTTTCCACGTGAGATACTTTAGCTCCACGGTCTTAAGTGGCTCACACCAGTGGGATTTCAGGAAACTCAACACCACGTTAAGATCCCAAGGTGCCACTGGTGGCACAAAAGGGGGCTGAATATGCAGCACTCCCTTAACAAACGTCTGAACCTCAGGCAGTGAAGCCAGTTCTTTTTGGAAGAAAATGGATAGGGACGAAATCTGGACCTTTATGGACCCTAATTTTAGGCCCATAGTCACTCCTGACTGTAGGAAGTGCAGGAATCGACCCAGCTGGAATTCCTCTGTAGGGGCCTTCCTGGCCTCACACCAAGCAACATATTTTCGCCATATACGGTGATAATGCTTTGCTGTCACGTCCTTCCTAGCCTTTATCAGCGTAGGAATAACTTAATCCGGAATGCCTTTTTCCGCTAGGATCCGGCGTTCAACCGCCATGCCGTTAAACGCAGCCGCGGTAAGTCTTGGAACAGACAGGGCCCTTGTTGTAACAGGTCCTGTCTGAGAGGCAGAGGCCATGGGTCCTCTGTGAGCATTTCTTGCAATTCCGGGTACCAAGTCCTTCTTGGCCAATCTGGAACAATGAGTATTGTTCTCACTCCTCTTTTTCTTACAATTCTCAGCACCTTTGGTATGAGAGGAAGAGGAGGAAACACATAGACCGACTGGAACATCCACGGTGTTACTAGTGCATCCACAGCTATCGCCTGAGGGTCCCTTGACCTGGCGCAATACCTTTTTAGCTTTTTGTTGAGACGGGACGCCATCATGTCCACCTGTGGCAGTTCCCATCGATTTGCAATCTGCGTGAAGACTGCTTGATGAAGTCCCCACTCTCCCGGGTGGAGGTCGTGCCTGCTGAGGAAGTCTGCTTCCCAGTTGTCCACTCCCGGAATGAACACTGCTGACAGTGCTAGTACGTGATTCTCCGCCCAACGAAGAATCCTGGTGGCTTCTGCCATTGCCACCCTGCTTCTTGTGCCGCCCTGGCGGTTTACATGGGCCACTGCAGTGATGTTGTCTGACTGAATCAGCACTGGTTGATTTCGAAGCAGAGGCTCCGCTTGACTCAGGGCGTTGTATATGGCCCTTAGTTCCAGGATATTGATGTGCAGACAAGTCTACTGACTTGACCACAGCCCCTGGAAGTTTCTTCCTTGAGTGACTGCCCCCCATCCTCGGAGGCTTGCATCTGTGGTCACCAGGACCCAGTCCTGTATGCCGAACCTGCGGCCCTCGAGGAGGTGAGCACTTTGCAGCCACCACAGAAGAGACACCCTGGCCCTGGGGGACAGGGTGATCAGCCGATGCATCTGAAGATGCGATCCGGACCACTTGTCCAACAGATCCCACTGAAAGATCCTCGCAAGGGAATGGCTTCGTATGACGCCACCATCTTTCCCAGGACTCGCGTGCAGTGATGCACCGATACCTGTTTTGGTTTTAGGAGGCCTCTGACCAGAGTCACGAGCTCCTGAGCCTTCTCCTCCGGGAGAAACACCTTTTTCTGGTTTGTGTCCAGAATCATGCCCAGGAAGGGCAGACGCGTCGTAGGAATCAGCTGCGACTTTGGAATATTCAGAATCCAGCCGTGCTGTAGCAACACTTCCTGAGAGAGTGCTACTCTGATCAGCAACCACTCCCTGGACCTCGCCTTTATGAGGAGATCGTCCAAGTATGGGATAATTGTAACCCCTTGCTTCCGAAGGAGCACCATCATTTCCGCCATCACCTTGGTAAATATTCTCGGTGCCGTGGACAGGCCAAACGGCAACGTCTGGAATTGGTAATGACAGTCCTGTACCACAAACCTGAGGTACTCCTGATGAGGTGGATAAATGGGGACATGTAAGTACGCATCCTTGATGTCCAGAGACACCATAAAATCCCCTTCCTCCAGGCTTGCAATGACCGCCCTGAGCGATTCCATCTTGAACTTGAATTTCTTCAGATAAATATTCAGGGATTTTAAATTTAAAATGGGTCTGACCGAACCGTCCGGATTCGGTACCACAAACATGGTGGAATAGTAACCCCCTCCCTGTTGAAGGAGGGGAACCTTCACTACCACCTGCTGGAGATATAGCTTGTGAATTGCTGCCAACACTACCTCCCTTTCCCTGGGGGAAGCTGGCAAGGCCGATTTTAGGTAACGGTGAGGGGGCGTCACCTCGAATTCCAGCTTGTATCCTTGAGACACAATTTGTATAGCCCAAGGATCCACCCGTGAGCGAACCCACTGGTGGCTGAAATTTCGGAGACGCGCCCCCACCGCTCCTGGCTCCGCCTGTGGAGCCCGACGGTGGATTTAGTGGAAGCCGGGGAGGACTTTTGTTCCTGGGAACTATCTGCATGGTGCAGCCTTTTTCCTCTACCTCTGCCTCTGGCAAGAAATGATGCACCTCTGACTTTCTTGCTTTTCTGTGAACGAAAGGACTGCATTTGGTAATACGGTGCTTTCTTTGGCTGTGAGGGAATATATGGCAAGAAATTTGACTTCCCAGCCGTAGCCGTGGAAACTAGGTCCGAGAGACCGTCCCCAAACAATTCCTCACCCTTATAAGGCATGTGTTTTTTAGAGTCGGCATCACCTGTCCATTGCCGAGTCCATAAGACCCTTCTGGCAGAAATCGACATTGCGTTTATTCTAGAGCCCAGCAGGCAAATGTCCCTCTGGGCATCCCGCATATATAGGACAGCGTCTTTGATATGTCCTAGGGTCAGTAAAATAGTCTCCCTGTCCAGGGTATCTAACTCCTCAGACAGAGTATCCGTCCATGCTGCTACAGCACTACACATCCAGGCCGCAGCAATTGCTGGCCTCAGAAGAGTACCAGAATGTGTATAAACAGACTTCAGGATACCTTCCTGCTTCCTATCCGCAGGATCCTTTAGGGCGGCCGTATCCTGTGACGGCAGGGCCACCTTCTTAGATAAGCGCGTCAACGCTTTGTCTACCCTAGGGGAGGATTCCCAGCGTAACCTATCCGTTGGCGGGAAAGGATACGCCATAAGTAATCTTTTGGAAATCAGTACTTTCCTATCAGGGGAATCCCACGCTTTTTCACATAACTCATTTAATTCATGTGAAGGGGGAAAGGTCACTTCTTGCTTTTTCTCCCCAAACATATAAACCCTCTTGTCAGGGACAGGGTTTTCCTCCGATATGTGCAATACCTCCTTCATTGCTATAATCATGTATCGGATGGCTTTAGTCATTTTAGGCTGCAACTTTGCCTCATCGTCATCGACACTGGAGTCAGAATCCGTGTTGACATCTGTGTCAACCAACTGGGATAGTGGGCGCTTTTGAGACCCTGACGGCCTCTGAGCTGTAGAATCAGAGGGTTGAGACCCTGACTGATTATCCAACCTTTTATGCAAGGAGCTTACGTTATCATTTAACACCTTCCACATATCCATCCAATCAGGTGTCGGCGCCGTCAGCGGCGACACCACATTCACTTGCACTTGTTCTGCCTCCACGTAACCGTCCTCGTCAAACATGTCGACACAAACGTACCGACACACCGCACACACACAGGGAATGCTCTAATTGAGGACAGGACCCCACAAGGCCTTTTGGGGAGACAGAGAGAGAGTATGCCAGCACACACCCCAGCGCTATATAACCCAGGGATTACACAGTAATTTAGTGTTTACCCAGTAGCTGCTGTTTATGATAATTTGCGCCTAAATTTATGTGCCCCCCTCTCTTTTTACCCTTTTTCTACCTTGATACTGCAGGGGAGAGCCTGGGGAGCTTCCTCTCAGCGGAGCTGTGAAGAGAAAATGGCGCTGGTTAGTGCTGAGGAAGAAGGCCCCGCCCCCTCAGCGGCGGGCTTCTGTCCCGGGTCTGTGTAATAAAATGGCGGGGGCTCGTACATATATACAGTGCCCAGCTGTATATATGTGTCTTTTTGCCAAGAGGTATCCTAATTGCTGCCCAGGGCGCCCCCCCCCTGCGCCCTGCACCCTACAGTGACCGGAGTGTGTGGGTAGTGTGGGCGTAATGGCGCACAGCTGCAGTGCTGTGCGCTACCTCATGTGAAGACAGGAGTCTTCTGCCGCCGATTTCGATGTCTTCTTGCTTCTGCCGGCTTCTGACTTCTGGCTCTGCGAGGGGGACGGCGGCGCGGCTCCGGGAACGGACGACCAAGGTTAAGATCCTGTGTTCGAACCCTCTGGAGCTAATGGTGTCCAGTAGCCTAAGAAGCGCAACCTAGCCGCAGTTAGTAGGTTTGCTTCTCTCCCCTCAGTCCCACGTAGCAGAGAGTCTGTTGCCAGCAGAAACTCTCTGAAAATAAAAAAACCTAACAAAATACTTTCTTATTAGCAAGCTCAGGAGAGCTCACTAAAAGCACCCAGCTCTGGCCGGGCACAGATTCTAACTGAGGTCTGGAGGAGGGGCATAGAGGGAGGAGCCAGTGCACACCAGGTAGTACTAAATCTTTCTTTAGAGTGCCCAGTCTCCTGCGGAGCCCGTCTATTCCCCATGGTCCTTACGGAGTCCCCAGCATCCACTAGGACGTTAGAGAAAACAAGTCTACAGTATATATACTTCCTACTTATTTGTTTCTTTTCTCAGTTCTGCTTCAGAAACCACATGAACCTAGTAAGTGGTACAGGGAATAAAGTAGCATGTTTCCCTGCCCTGTAGTTACTAGTTACACACAAATGATTACATTGTGCAAATTGGTCAGTTCTGTACCCCTATTGTCAGGTGCATAGCTGGCAACTATAATAAATAATCTCCAAGGACACTTTCGCCAATGAGCAGGTCCAATAAAGCACCTTATGGGTTATGCAGTGTATGTGGAATTTAGTGCACTACAACTCTGTCCCAATCAGTCTCATCAATAAATGCTACTGCCTGGAGCTACTGCCTGTGCTGGAGCCTTAAACATCATCAGCTTAAGGCAATGCAATGAAACGTTCTGAAGGCATAGTCAATAAAGAGTCCACCCAGTGACCTGTTTACATAACTGACTGTCCTGTGGTTGAGTGAACCTTACAGAAACATGGATCACAACAGTGGCAGTGACAACAGAGGAACCCCATAATTGAGATGAAGTAGCGGGCTGGTGGGTAACTTTTCATAATATATACAGTAAAGGTAGATAATGCTGGAGAAATGCCGATCAGAGTTTTTCAAACATTATACAAGTCATCAAATTATAATGTGTGTATGTCATGTTAAAGATTATTTTAGGGAGTAGTACTGATTAGCTGTTTATTGCATTCTACATATAAATACATAATTGTGCCTGTGAGTCTTTTTTTCTTCTTTTTGGTCATGTTGTGGAGTATACACTGTGCTATACCTCGCCCAATTACCATTTTTGTAAACGGGACATCATCTTGTGTAATGATTGTATCTTGCTTTTTCCATGGCTCTAAAGAGCAGAAGAAAATATTTCTCCTTAATACAGGTTGAGTATCCCTTATCCAAAATTCAACATCACACATTTTTGGTTCCCCTACTGAGATAATATATCTATATATACACATAATATATATGTCATTATCTCAGTAGGGGACCCAAAAATGTGGGATTTTGAATTTTGGATAAGGGATACTCAACCTGTAAATGTATTTCTTAAACAGTATTGCAATTCAGCCAGAACTGTATGGGAATGTAGATAGCTGCAATTTATTAGTATGTCTATTAGTAAAATTGTTGTGAATTATATTGTCTAATCTTTCTGCTCTGCTTTTCACCAAGGTTCTACCTGGATGATATGAAGCCTACACTGTACTACACAACAGCCTGACACATAGAGCAATTGAGTAGAATTTGCAAGAGGGCATGTACTGGCCAATCATTCAAAGTCATCTGAAGGTGGAGAAAAGGTGGGTTGTTTCACATTTCTGTGCATAAAAGGGTATTAAAATATAAAAAAGGAGCACTGGATATATATAATGCACCAAGAGACAATTGTGTACGGAACACTACGGACTGCCATAATCCTGTATTCCTGGCAAACTGTCATTACATAATGTGAGCAGAACACAAATGGTCTAGTAGGAAGTTGCTGCCATAATTGGCCATTGATTAGACTTTAGTTTACTGCTGATCTGAATGTCTAACTGGTCACTGCTGGTCAGCATAAAACAATTGTGTATTTTTTCACCTGGCCAACAAGCTGTCAATGGGATGGATGTAAACACTGCTTTTACATATTTCTACTTTGCTTACTGCTCAATCTCTTGTCATCTTCAATATGGAATAAACAACATACTAGAGATGAGCGGGTTCGGTTTCTCTGAATCCGAACCCGCCAGAACTTCATGTTTTTTTTCACGAGTCCGAGCGACTCGGATCTTCCCGCCTTGCTCGGTTAACCCGAGCGCGCCCGAACGTCATCATGACGCTGTCGGATTCTCGCGAGGCTCGGATTCTATCGCGAGACTCGGATTCTATATAAGGAGCCGCGCGTCGCCGCCATTTTCACTCGTGCATTGAGATTGATAGGGAGAGGACGTGTCTGGCGTCCTCTCCATTAGAATAGAG
Organism: Pseudophryne corroboree; assembly: GCF_028390025.1. Classification (NCBI taxonomy): domain Eukaryota; kingdom Metazoa; phylum Chordata; class Amphibia; order Anura; family Myobatrachidae; genus Pseudophryne; species Pseudophryne corroboree. Next base: position 168,750,952 of record NC_086444.1, on the reverse strand, counting down.
ATAGATAGATTAGATAGAGAGAGATTGTGCAGAGTCGCAGACAGAGTTAGTTTACCACAGTCAGTGACCAGTGCAGTTGCTAGTTAACTTTTATTTAATATAATATATCCGTTCACTTCTCTCTGCTATATCCGTTCTCTGCCTGAAAAAAAAAACGATACACAGCACAGTCAGTCACACAGTGTGACTCAGTCTGTGTGCACTCAGCTCAGCCCAGTGTGCTGCACAGTCATCAATGTATAAATTAAAAGCTTATAATTAATTGTGGGGGAGACTGGGGAGCACTGCAGGTTGTTAGCAGGAGCCAGGAGTACAATTATATTAATTAACAGTGCACACTTTTGCTGCAGGAGTGGTGACCAGTGCCTGACCACCAGTATAGTATTGTTGTATACTACTAATATCTCTTTAAATATCAACCAGTCTATATTAGCAGCAGACACAGTACAGTGCGGTAGTTCACGGCTGTGGCTACCTCTGTGTCGGCACACGGCAGGCAGTCCGTCCGACCAGAATTGTATTATTTATTATTATATACCTACCACCTAACCGTGGTTTTTTTTTCATTCTTTATACCGTCATAGTGTCATCCTAATTGTTACGAGTATACTACTATCTCTTTATCAACCAGTGTACAGTGCGGTAGTTCACGGCTGTGGCTACCTCTGTGTCGGCACACGGCAGGCAGTCCGTCCGACCAGAATTGTATTATTTATTATTATATACCTACCACCTAACCGTGGTTTTTTTTTCATTCTTTATACCGTCATAGTGTCATCCTAATTGTTACGAGTATACTACTATCTCTTTATCAACCAGTGTACAGTGCGGTAGTTCACGGCTGTGGCTACCTCTGTGTCGGCACACGGCAGGCAGTCCGTCCGACCAGAATTGTATTATTTATTATTATATACCTACCACCTAACCGTGGTTTTTTTTTCATTCTTTATACCGTCATAGTGTCATCCTAATTGTTACGAGTATACTACTATCTCTTTATCAACCAGTGTACAGTGCGGTAGTTCACGGCTGTGGCTACCTCTGTGTCGGCACACGGCAGGCAGTCCGTCCGACCAGAATTGCATTATTTATTATTATATACCTACCACCTAACCGTGGTTTTTTTTTCATTCTTTATACCGTCATAGTGTCATCCTAATTGTTACGAGTATACTACTATCTCTTTATCAACCAGTGTACAGTGCGGTAGTTCACGGCTGTGGCTACCTCTGTGTCGGCACACGGCAGGCAGTCCGTCCGACCAGAATTGTATTATTTATTATTATATACCTACCACCTAACCGTGGTTTTTTTTTCATTCTTTATACCGTCATAGTGTCATCCTAATTGTTACGAGTATACTACTATCTCTTTATCAACCAGTGTACAGTGCGGTAGTTCACGGCTGTGGCTACCTCTGTGTCGGCAGTCGGCAGGCAGTCCGTCCATCCATAATTGTATTATTATTATAATATATACCACCTAACCGTGGTTTTTTTTTCATTCTTTATACCGTCATAGTGTCATACTAGTTGTTACGAGTATACTACTATCTCTTTATCAACCAGTGTACAGTGCGGTAGTTCACGGCTGTGGCTACCTCTGTGTCGGCAGTCGGCAGGCAGTCCGTCCATCCATAATTGTATTATTATTATAATATATACCACCTAACTGTGGTTTTTTTTTCATTCTTTATACCGTCGTCATAGTGTCATACTAGTTGTTACGAGTATACTACTATCTCTTTATCAACCAGTGTACAGTGCGGTAGTTCACGGCTGTGGCTACCTCTGTGTCGGCAGTCGGCAGGCAGTCCGTCCATCCATAATTGTATTATTATTATAATATATACCACCTAACCGTGGTTTTTTTTTCATTCTTTATACCGTCGTCATAGTGTCATACTAGTTGTTACGAGTATACTACTATCTCTTTATCAACCAGTGTACAGTGCGGTAGTTCACGGCTGTGGCTACCTCTGTGTCGGCAGTCGGCAGGCAGTCCGTCCATCCATAATTGTATTATTATTATAATATATACCACCTAACCGTGGTTTTTTTTTCATTCTTTATACCGTCGTCATAGTGTCATACTAGTTGTTACGAGTATACTACTATCTCTTTATCAACCAGTGTACAGTGCGGTAGTTCACGGCTGTGGCTACCTCTGTGTCGGCAGTCGGCAGGCAGTCCGTCCATCCATAATTGTATTATTATTATAATATATACCACCTAACCGTGGTTTTTTTATACCACCTAACCGTGGCAGTCCGTCCATAATTGTATACTAGTATCCAATCCATCCATCTCCATTGTTTACCTGAGGTGCCTTTTAGTTCTGCCTATAAAATATGGAGAACAAAAAAGTTGAGGTTCCAAAATTAGGGAAAGATCAAGATCCACTTCCACCTCGTGCTGAAGCTGCTGCCACTAGTCATGGCCGAGACGATGAAATGCCAGCAACGTCGTCTGCCAAGGCCGATGCCCAATGTCATAGTACAGAGCATGTCAAATCCAAAACACCAAATATCAGTAAAAAGCCTCTTTTTTTCTTTGCGTCATGTGCTGTTTGGGGAGGGTTTTTTGGAAGGGACATCCTGCGTGACACTGCAGTGCCTCTCCTAGATGGGCCCGGTGTTTGTGTCGGCCACTAGGGTCGCTAATCTTACTCACACAGCTACCTCATTGCGCCTCTTTTTTTCTTTGCGTCATGTGCTGTTTGGGGAGGGTTTTTTGGAAGGGACATCCTGCGTGACACTGCAGTGCCACTCCTAGATGGGCCCGGTGTTTGTGTCGGCCACTAGGGTCGCTTATCTTACTCACACAGCGACCTCGGTGCAAATTTTAGGACTAAAAATAATATTGTGAGGTGTGAGGTATTCAGAATAGACTGAAAATGAGTGGAAATTATGGTTTTTGAGGTTAATAATACTTTGGGATCAAAATGACCCCCAAATTCTATGATTTAAGCTGTTTTTTAGTGTTTTTGGAAAAAAAACACCCGAATCCAAAACACACCCGAATCCGACAAAAATAATTCGGTGAGGTTTTGCCAAAACGCGTTCGAACCCAAAACACGGCCGCGGAACCGAACCCAAAACCAAAACACAAAACCCGAAAAATTTCAGGCGCTCATCTCTACAACATACACTATTTTAATAAAGATATACAGGTTGAGTATCCCTTATCCAAAATGCTTGGGACCAGAGGTATTTTGGATATTGGATTTTTCCGTATTTTGGAATAATTGCATACCATAATGAGATATCATGGTGATGGGACCTAAATCTAAGCACAGAATGCATTTATGTTACATATACACCTTATACACACAGCCTGAAGGTCATTTTAGCCAATATTTTTTTATAACTTTGTGTATTAAACAAAGTGTGTGTCTACATTCACACAATTCATTTATGTTTCATATACACCTTATACACACAGCCTGAAGGTCATTTAATATAATATTTTTAATAACTTTGTGTATTAAACAAAGTTTGTGTACATTGAGCCACCAAAAAACAAAGGTTTCACTATATCACGCCCAATCAAAAAAGTCCGTATTTCGGAATATTCCGTATTTTGGAATATTTGGATATGGGATACTCAACCTGTAGTAGATGTAAAATATTATACCAGTGCACTGGCGTATCTATAATGGGAGCAAGGCATGCGGTGCACATGGGCCCCTGGCTTCAGGGGGGCCCACACCACACACCCTGCACCCATTTCTTGAATGTTAGAATACATACCCCTCCGGAGTTTCTTGTCCCCGGCACCAGCGCTGCACAAATCACACGTAAAATTGTGCAGTGGCCGTTTTCCCATCGTTTCGTTTTAATGTAGAAATGTTTTCATTTTTATCTCAATCCCATTATACCCTATTAATAACACATGAAATTTTATGATATTTTGTATTTACTTATGAAATTTTAACACAATACCACAATTTGTCACTGTAGTCAACTGCATGTCCTCGTGATTACCATAAGGTATAGTATAGGGTTTATCTAATGAAGAGCGATTTACAAACTGGCAGATTTTTGTAGCAGGATTTAAAACAGCAATTTAAAAAACAAAACAAAACTGGGCTTTGCTTTAAACACAAATTGTCACTTTAAATCACACTTCAGAAAATCTGTGATTTTGTAAAATCACACCTCCCTAAACCCCCCCTCCCCCTTACCTATGCCTGCAGACATCCTCACACCTCCTGGTACTAAGGCATGGCGCTAAGGGGTCTATTTACTAAACATTGGAGAAAGATAAAGTAAACAGAGATAAAGTACCATTCAATCAGCTCCTGTCATTTTTCAAACCCAACCTGTACCATGGCAATTAGGGGATGATTGGCTGATACATTATCTCTGTCCACTTTATCTCACTCCAATGCTTAGTATATAGACCCCAAAGTCATTACTTCCTGTTACATAGCTCAGTCGTCTTACTACATACTGTACTTTGTGTAATGTGAGTGAATGCAAATTTACATTGAAATAGAAATTGTAACAGCTGAAATAATTGCATGTCCTTAATGCCTATTCCTATCAATAATTACTTTGAATAGATAGTTAGATAATGGATGTTTACACCATGACAGAGCAGAAGAGTGAACAATGCCAAATTTACATGCAAGAAACGTTTTGAATCAACACATTATAATTGTATCATATGTGATTGAGGAGCAATTTATTTAATAAATAATACATTAACAATTAAATAGTTACAAATAAATAATTACAATCTATCTATCTATCTATCTATCTATCTATCTATCTATCTATCTATCTATCTATCTATCTATCTATCTATCTATCTATCCATTAATGTCACTTATCACTTTCATGTCATTAAGTGTGAGCAGGAAATCTACTTACTGATCACTGAAATGGGAGGGCTGTGTCTCCTCACTGTGTGTCTCCTAATGCCCTTTTATGAATCTCATGTCCTTTCGCTCTCCTAGTCTGTGAGTTTTAGTTCAGAGTTTAGTGGGGACAGTGCATTAAAGTAACTTAAGAAAGAGAACAGGAACAATAATTTGCTTCTCCTTTTTTCAGATGAGTACCTTTGGAAAGAAGGAAGGAAGGGAGGGAGAGGAAGTCAACATTCAACAACCCTATGCTTTCCTGCAAAAAAATAAGGAAACAGAAGATACGCATCTTTTTCTTCTAAAAAAAAAAATTGGCAGAAGAAGAGAACTGCGGAGGAATTCCACTGACATTCCAGTGCTGGGGAAGAAGTGCACAGAAGACCTGAAGTTACAATTATGTGGTGAGAATCTTCTAAACAAATGTCCGTTTCTATTCAGTTACAGTCTAACTACACTTGGAGGACATCAACTGAGTGCTCTGGTCCAATGGCACATATGTTATAGGTCTTTGCAAATTTCTAAAGGCCCATACACACTACAACGACCCCTGCCGACGCCGATATTGGCAGTGGCACAGACCTGACGGGGTGCCGGCATCGGCAAGTGCATGCACACTTGCTGATGCCAGCGGGGAGGGGAGCGACGGCGGGGGTTAGGGGGGTGCTGTCGTTAAGGCTGTCGTACATGTTCAGATGAGGAAAGGGGGTCGTTAACGATGCGTGGGACTGCCCATCGTTAACATGAAATTGAGTGTACACACTAGACTGGATTGTAAAAGATCTCGCTCAGATTGGCCCTTCTGAGCGGTATCTTTTACTTTCTCGTCTAGCGTGAATGGGCCTTAATAGTCATGGAATGTTCTCATAACAAAGGTCATTCTGGAATAATATAAAAATGTAAACCCAGCCTGTGACATGACAGTTAGGATCTCCGTCCACTTATCTCCATCCAAGGCTTAGTAAATAAACCCCATGGAATATAAATTTATTATGGCACTTTGTGAAAGCGTATGATACACATTTTTAGACAACATGAATTGTAGGTACATGCAGATTAATGGTCTAATTTCATAGATTTCGACATTTTAAAATCTATTCTTTAGACTGGTTAGCAAGATATAGGGGTACATTTATTAAGCGTTGGGTAAGAAATCCTGGCAGAATTGTATCCTGGTGATTTACAAAACTCAAACCCCAGAGGAACCACAGTTTAGATGGTTCTATTTTTCCTCCATTAAAATAATAGAACCCTCATGATAATAGGACACTTCTAGGACACTACCATTGAAATGAATGGGAGCGATGTGATTGTCAGAGCACAGCAGCTGCCACGCTTCTGACTAATCAGAGCTTCCCCATTAATTTTGGTGGCAGTGGCTGTTAGTGACGGATTCTCTATGGAAGATGTATTGTGTCATTTTACTTTTTTTTCCTGGTTTGGGGGTATTTTAATTTATTGTCAAATTCAAGGATTCATACTTTGGGCTAAAGAGAATCTTTACCAATGGATTTGTAAGTAACAAACGGATGAAAGGGGTCTTGGGGTGTTTTTATTTATTAAAGAATTTTACAATGTGGTGTGTGTGTCCTATGCTTATTCTAATATTTTCTATACAGATGCACTACAGTTGTCATTGGGGCCTGCCTGTCAAGTCATGCTGGCATTTGTGGTCTTCCAAGTACCAACATGCCCTGGCATATTTTAAAATTGGGCCTGACACAGCTTGACAGGTAGAATATTAAAACTAATATTACACATACTTTAGCAATCCCGCACTCACCACCACAGGGCTGTTTATTCCTAAAAGTGGGGTGAGTTGTTTTTTTTGTGGACCCCACATCCATAGAGATTCTAGCACTGTTGTGATTGGACTATGTCTGGCTGGCAAAATGTCTTTAAGTTTAGTGCTGGTAGCGTAAATTTCGGAAGGTTCCACATGCATTGTTCCTCCTAATTTCGCACTACTACTCTAGGCCTGGGGCCAGTGCTGGATTTCCCACTAGGCACATGAAGCACGTGCCTATAGGCTGCACCTGCTGGGGGTGGCATGGCGGATTCCCCCCACCAAATTGATCCTTCTTTTTTTTTTGTAAAACAATTTTTTATTAATGTTGATCCTTCTTTTTAATGGTGACAGCCGGCCTGGATCAGCAGCTACTTTAATGGGAGGGTGGGTCGCGGGATGCGGTGGGGGGGGGTGTCGCGGAAGGTAGGTGTCATGGATCACATGTTGCGGAGGGGGGGTGTTGAAGTAGGGGGGGATGTTGAGAAGTAGAGGGTAGCTGCTGCCGGGTCCCATAATGGAGGCTTCCTAACCGGAGTGGAGCCAGAGACTAAGAGCCTATCAGAGCTCTGCAATTATGATTCATTCCCATGGCTCCACTCCCCTGTATCAGCACACTAGCAGGAGCTAGGGGCGTAGCTATACCTGTGGAGGCCCCATAGCACAAACCCCACGACCCCCCATAGCGCAATTCCTCTCCCCCCAATACTACTTAAAGCTCAATACCCACACCCCATTCCTCTCTCTCACCCCCCCCTCCCCCCGGCAGCATACCATTTTTGCCTCAACTGCCCTCCCTCCCCTTTGCCTGGAAGACAGAGCGGACGGAGCCAGTAGGCGCGCACCTTCAGAGTTCCGTTGGCTGCTGTTTTATTTATGTGCACTGCAGACAGAGACAGGATGAAAGAGATAGACAGGTAGAAAAAAAAGAGGAAACAGCACAGGGTGAGGTGCACTGAGACTTCTGCCGCTCTGCGGGATGCTGGGTGATGAAGATGGGCATTGGGGTTGCCACACACTGGCACCCCCGGTGTCCATCTTCATCACCCAACGTCCTTATGTGGCCATGGTCTCACCCTTAGAGTTTCCCGTCAGAGGGGAAACTCCTGGTTCTCCCTTCACATGAGCCACAAACTTTCTCAACACTTACCCTCCTTGTCCACAATGGTGCTCGCTGGGAGATGCGTTGCGGCTCTTCTTCCAGCCTCGCTGTACCCCTCTCTCAGTCAGGGCAGTTGGTCGTGGGGGCAGCTTCTCCCTGTGTCCTTGGTCTCTGCCCTGCTATGCTCCTTCCGCTATTGTTATTGTATGGCTATTGCTTCTGCCAGGAGGGTATCAGACTTAGGATCTCTCTCCTGTGATCCACCTTTCCTGATTTTGCATCGTGACAGGGCTGTTCTATGGACTAGGGGCCTAATTCTGAGTTGATTGCAGCAGCAAATTTGTTAGCAGTTGGGCAAAACCATGTGCACTGCAGGGGGGACAGATATAACATGTGCAGAGAGAGTTAGATTTGGGTGGGGTGTATACAAACTGAAATCTAAATTGCAGTTTAAAAATAAAGCAGCCAGTATTTACCCTGCACAGAAACGAAATAACCCACCCAAATCTATCTCTCTCTGCAAATGTTATATCTGCCCCCCTGCAGTGCACATGGGGGGTCATTCCGAGTTGTTCGCTCGCAAGCTGCTTTTAGCAGCTTTGCACACGCTAAGCCGCCGCCTACTGGGAGTGAATCTTAGCTTCTTAAAATTGCGAACGAAAGATTCGCAATATTGCGATAAGACATCTCTGTGCAGTTTCTGAGTAACTCGAGACTTACTCGGCATCTGCGATCAGTTCAGTGCTTGTCGTTCCTGGTTTGACGTCACAAACACACCCAGCGTTCGCCCAGACACTCCTCCGTTTCTCCAGCCACTCCCGCGTTTTTCCCAGAAACGGTAGCGTTTTTTCACACACTCCCATAAAACGGCCAGTTTCCGCCCAGAAACACCCACTTCCTGTCAATCACATTACGATCACCAGAACGAAGAAAAAACCGTGAGTAAAATTCCTAACTGCATAGCAAATTTACTTGGCGCAGTCGCAATGCGGACATTGCACATGCGCACTAACCGGAAAATCGCTTCGATGCGAAGAAATTTACCGAGCGAACAACTCGGAATGACCCCCATGGTTTTGCCCAATTGCTAACAAACTTGCTGCTGCGATCAACTCAGAATTACCCCCTAGGCCTGGGTACCTGCCTAAAGTGGTCTCTAGGTTTCACCTTAATCAGAAATTATAGTCCAGGCATTTGTCTCACCAGATCTTTCAGCAAAAGAACGGTCTTTGGATGTAGTACATGCCCTACATATCTACATAGACCAATCTAGTTCTCTCAGAAGATCTGACTCTCTATTTATACTTTATGGATTTCACAAGCATGGCTGGCCAGCTAACAAACAGACGCTGGCCAGATGGATTAGAATGGTTATTGCACAAGCATACAAACGAGCTGATTTGCCTGTCCCAACATCAATTTCTGCCCATTCTACTAGATCTGTAGTTACCTTTTGGTCAGCATGCCGTGGGGTGTCTCCTGAGCAATTATGTAAGACCGCTACATGGTCTTCCATTCACATGTTTCTAAAAATCTACTCATTTGATACCTTTGCATCCCAGAATGCTTCCTTTGGATGCAGGATTCTGTTATCCTCTCAGGCTCCCTAGAAAATATTACTTTAGGACATCCCTGATGTTGTCCCTGTGGAGCCCCATGAATCCCAAAATAGAAAACGAGAGTTATGGTAGACTTACCTTTGTTAACTCTCTTTCTTTGTGGTTCCTAAGGTCCAAAGGGCACCCAGGCTGACGCACCTGGCCTCTCCGTGTTTTTGTGGCATTAGTCACTGGTTCCTTTCTTCTGTCTGCGAAAATGTGTTCTTATGTGTACAGTAGCTTTCTTCTCTCCTATCCACTTCCTGCTTTGGGCTTGTTAACAAAACTGACCTACCTGAGCATGGAGGCGTGGTTATAGGGGAGAGGAGCCGAGCATTCTAGGAAGCTGGAAAGCTTAACTGTTTGGTACCTGGACTCTCATCCACCACCTACAGCCCCAATGTTCTCCCTGTGGACCCTATGTACCTGGAAGAAAGAGATAACAAAGCTAAGTCTGACTTCCGGTGTGCAGGCTGAACGGACTGGCCGCATTTTAGAAGAGCTCTCCGTCCTGGCTGCCTAATTGACCCCTTTACCATCAGATGCACCAGGACCAGGACCCCATAACTACATCCATGGGGTCAGGAGATATAGCGGGGTAAAAGTGGCACCTCACTCACCACCGGAGTCTGCACACGCTGTGTGCATTGGAGAATGGCGACATCTGAAGCTCCGGCTGCAGGAGGGATCGCGCTGGCACTGAAGGGTATCACGCTGGTCGCTACTCGCCACAAGACACGGCTGCTTCGGGGATCTATTGACTCCCTGTGCCCCTTCCCAGCTACCTCCAGGCTCTGCTCCAGATACTCAGAGCCAGCTCACGCTGTAAGTGACAGGCTGCAGTGGCCATCTTTGATTTCTGCAGGATCTGCAAACGGAGGAACAGCTGCCTAACCAGGTACCTCAAAGTCTGCTGCCTGCCCTATCAGAAGTTGTATTGGGGGTTAGAGGGCTCTTTCCCCCTTCTTCCCCTGCTGTATGAGGCTCACCATGCTGTGCCCTACCTGACCTTCCGTTGCCTCCACTCTGAGTCTATACTGGAAGGCTGAGGGTTCTCCCCTCCCTCCATCCCTACTCCCCGCAGGCTCTCTGTGTTATAGTGGTAGGACATACCTCCTTGTACCCGGCCTGATCGCTGCTTGCCCTGCAGCAGTGATACTATCACCTCTCTACCTGTGAGACACAGTGACACTCTTCAGCTGCATATATTGTGACAACAGTGACATGCTCCTTTATTATATCATTCCTTGGGAACGCTTCTTTCCTCCCCTATACTGAGTTATATTCAACCTTCAACGTCTGACCATGGAGCGGTATGCGGCCAAAATGCAACAGGTAACTAAAGGTTCCCAGAATAAGAATAATTCGGCATCCAAAGATAAAGACACCTGTTCAGATCATTCCCTCTTCCCTTGCCTCACCCAGACGGGGTGACTCTGCAGATACACTGACCGTATCTGATAAATTTAGTCCCTCCTCTGTTCAGAGGGCCAAAGAAATTTCGGACATTATTTCACCTCTCTCGGATGCGAAGTTGGCTCCTCTGATGGAGGCTATTAACTCGGCTGCTGCTCAACTAACACAACACACCAAACGGCTCGTGGAAATGGAGGACCGCATTTCTACTTTAGAGGATGACCACCATGAGGCCAAATCACAACTGCAAACATAGGACGCCAATCTTGCGGCTTTGAACGATAAAATCGAAGATTTGGAAAATCGCAACCGGCCGAATAATCTGCGCCTTATTGACCTTCCAGAATCAGTCCGTCCCAAAGATCTCCTGGATTTGGCTTCTCGTTGGCTCCCTGAAACTCTGGGTCTCCCTTCTTCGCCCACATCCTACATGGTGGAAAAGGCTCATCGCATCGGCCCTGATAAACAGCCTTCATAACACCGTCCTAGGCCAGTGATCTTTAAGCTTCTGAATTACTTGGATAAAGTGAAAATCATGGAGGCTTACAGCAAATCCACCAATTTCTGCTATGAGAGCTCCAAACTGCTTCTTTTTCAGGACTTTTCGTTTCAAGTTTCTTCACGGAGGCGGGAGTTCTCCCCGATCTGCAAATAATTTTTCTCCAACGATATCAGATTTGCACTTCTTTACCCTGCAAAGTTGCGGATCTTTCATGCTGGCAAGCCACGTTATTTTGATACCCCGGACACTGCTCGGAACTTTCTTAAATCTTTACCTTCGTCTTCATGTGATTCCCGTATGGAAGATGCCGATTGACTGTTTATGGGCCGATAAGTATTGCCGGAATATAGCTCCTTTTTCTTTTTCTGATGGGGGACATTGTATTTTGTCTGATTTCAAATGTTGTTATTGTTGCGAGGGGTTTCCCCTCTTACACTATGGCTACCGGGGTGGAGAGGGAATGTTTACTCCTTTTCCCTGTATACCCTCACTCTTCCCTCTTTTTCTAATCTTTACAGTACTTTTCCTATACTACGACGGTTTTCCAAACTGTCATACTGGGTTCAAAAAATGTAAAAATTATTTGACAGGTGGCTATTGTTATGTATTACTGGACTACTTACGCATATTACAGTACAATTAGTCTTTTTTTTAATTGCATGTACCTTTTTCTGATACTTGTTTTTAGTCCCTCCCCTGCTCGCTGGGACAGGTGGTTGGACGTCTTCTTATGGTTTCCCCTTCCACGTTCCATCAGACTGTGGATTGGATAATGTCGGGGCCTAGTGCTCCTAGTGTCTCCACAGAGGACTCTAAGACCTCCCTTAAACTGGTTTCTTGGAGCATGGAAGGCTTGAACACTCCAGTTAAGAGGAAACATTTTTTGAGTCATCTTAAAAATTTTTGTCCGGACATTGCTTTATTACAAGAGACCCACTGGCGACTTACAGACCCTGATAAAGTCAGAGATACTTGGATTAGCGATTATAGGAGTGCCTCTTATACTAAAAAAACTCGAGGTGTGCTCATCCTCTTTAGCAAATCTTTACATTATGTGATTCGGGATGAATGGATAGATCCTGAAGGGAGGTTCCTGTTTTTGAAGGTAGATATTGACCAAGAAAAATTCACCTCAGCATGCATTTACGCCCCCAATGGGCCAAACATATCATTTTTTTTCAGATCTTTTTGTTAACTTACAAAGCTGTATGGAAGGCTCTTTAATTATGGGGGGGTGATCTGAATGTGTTTTTTGATCCCTCCCTAGACGTATCGGGTGGGCCTAGACAGACCGAGTTGAGTAGATCCGCTCCATCCACCTTGTCACTCTTATTAGACTCATTACACTTATTGGATCCCTGGAGGTTCCTACATCCTGACTCTAGAGAATACACCTTTTTCTCCCATCCCCATAAGTTATACTCCCGACTAGACTATTGGTTCATTGGTTCATAGAGTTGAAGACTCGACTATAGCTAACATTCTTGTGTCTGATCACGCTCCCATCACCCTTACACTTACCCTGAAAACTCCCCACATCTGCTCCCACAACTGGCGCATTCCAGACTACCTAGCTTCCTCTAACGACTTCAAACTTCATTTAACTTAATCCTTTCACAACTATGTTCACGACAATAGTGTTCATTCTGATGACATAAACCTTTTCTGGCAGGCTTCGAAACCAGTCCTTCGGGGCCATATCCTATCCTATGTGGCCTCCAGGAAAAAACAGTTTCAGGACAGATTAGTCCATGCGATCATCATATTCTCAGTTATGAGTTGCATCATCATATTCTCAGTTATTAACAAATCCATCTGAAACTAATAGATTATTGTACAGGGATGCAAAATTGGTACATGACACCCTTTGTGCTGAGTGGGCCAAATTGTTCTTATCGTTTCAGCCCAATAAATATTTCTGATGGGGTAATTGCCCCGGGAAATTGTTAGCGAACCTGGTGAAAGCTTCCTTTGCCCCTAAACACATACCGACTATTCGAAATACCCGAGGTTCATTGACATCGATCCATGATGCCATTAGTGATGTCTTTCTTGAATTTTTTGAAAATGTATATACCGCACCTCCGGATCAACCCAACATGGGCTTAGAATTTCTGACTAATGCTGGTCTTCCTGCCCTTTCGGCAGATGACAGAGAAGCTCTTACTTCCCCCATCACAGATGCAGAGCTGGAGATGGCTATTAAATCTTTACCCAACGGGAAAACCCCAGGTCCTGACGGTCTCTCTGCTGCATACTACAAACTTTCGTCCCCGCACATAAGAGAACATCTTTCCAAACTTTATAATTCTATTCTTACAGGCCACTTGGCCCCACCTGATTTTAACACAGCCAGGGTAATTATCCTCCCCAAACCGAACAGGGACCCCACTTTGGTCTCCTCCTATAGACCAATCTCCCTTTTGAACCAGGATTTTAAGATTTTTACAAAAATGATTGCCCCCCGTCTTCAGTCGGTTCTGCCTAAATTATTGCATCCTGCCCAGACAGGTTTTCTGTGTAATAGACATTCATTCATAATGTTCGCTCACTATTGGCAGCCATGATCAAGACGCACAGTTCCTTGGAGACGGGAAACATAGTCCTCAGTTGTGATGCTGACAAGGCCTTTGATAGGGTCTCCTGGGCTCATCTAGGTAGAATCCTTCAACATCAGGCATTTGACCCTGATGTCTTGCATGTACAGTATTTCACACCTTATATCAAAAACCTTTGGCCTTTTTAACAATTAATGCCCTTAACACACTCTATTTCCAACTACATCGAGATACTAGACAGGGTTGTCCTTTGTCCCCACTCCTATTTAACTTGGCTATGGATCCTCTTTATCGGCACTTCCTGAAAGAAAATAAATGGCATGGTATTAAATTGGCCCACTTGGAACTTAAATTTTCTGCATTTGCTGATGATATCCTGCTTTATTTTAGTAACCTCCACGCTGCACTGCCACATTTAATCTCCATTTTAGATTCCTTTGAAAGAGTGTCAGGGTTTAAAATTAACCATTCCAAGACTGAAGCCTTGGCCTTCATTTCCTTTGCTAAATTGGGTTGGGGGACCTCATATCCATTTCATTGTGCACTTGATGATTGTATCACTTACTTGGGTATTAAAATACCTAATCACCCCTCCAAGTTATATACATTAAACTTTTCCTCATTGCTTACCAGGAACTATACAGATTTTTCTAAATGGGCCAACCTCCCTTTGACGTACACTGGCCACTGCCATTTGTATAAAATTATTAGTTTTCCACGCATTTTATATATATATTACAAATGCTTCCGTTGATCCCGCAAAAGTACATTTGCCCAACTCAATAAAGCATTGACCAAATTTATTTGGGCAGGTAAACGACCAAGGATTTCCTTATTTAAATGACAACAGCCAAGAACCCTAGGTGGAGTTACCGTGCATGTGCACTATCGCATTGACAGCAAATTATAGAATTGCTTTGGACTGGATTAGCCGACGCAATGTTTAAACTGACCTACAATTAGAACAAACTTTCACACCAAACTTGGACTTAGTGTCCTTATTACACACTACACCACACTCCATGCCTGCATCTATAAAAGATAACGTCCTATTGTCATCTGCCTATATGGCATGGAGGATGGTGCGTTCTAAATTACATCTATCCCGACAGACCTCTCTATTTTTGCCTTTATGGGGTAACTCCGACTTCTCAGGTATTTTATACTTGGCACAAAGGAGGCCTTAAATATGTCCATCAATTTTTGCACAAGGAGAATTTGGTCCTGCTCACTCATTCTCAATTAATGGAACGATTTCCGTCCTTGCTGATTCCCCTATTCCCCTTCTTGCAAGCGAGTAGTTATGTGCAAAGAGTTCTGTCCACTTTGACTGAGACTGATAGAACTGACACCTTAGACAGAACACTGCGACATGGCTCGGACGATCCCTACTTAACCTGGACTCTGGTACTGTGGGCTTGTTCCGATGGCCACTGGAGTTTCCAGATCTTAAGCTAAAGTCCATTCTATAGGGCAATATAACTTTGGACAAACTGCTGGTATCTACCTCATATACGGAGATGCATCAGAAAATACTGCATAGGGCCTATTTCACACCTAAACGGAAGTTCCTTATTGGAGATGCCCCTGATGCAGATTGTTAGAAGTGCAGTTCGCCAGAGGCGGACATAGTTCATTGTTTGTGGAGCTGCCCGAAAGTACAGGTCCTGTGGCAAGCACTCCAACTATATATTATAAACGAGCTGAAAATCCAGTTCACTATTGATAAAACTTGGGCATTTTGGGGTATATACCCTAAGCCTTCTCTTAGTACATTGACTAGAGGGAACCATACTTTACTTATCAAGTTGGCTGTGGCCACGAAAAAAACAATACTCTCCCAATGGATTTCCTCTGAATCCATTCACATTTCCCTATTACACCCTAGAATCTCATATTTGTTTCACGTAGACTGGACCAATACTACGCTTCATAAAGAAAAGTTGACGGGGAAACATTTTGCACATGGCTCCTATATGTTCACACTTTATCCACACCAATTAAGGAGGCACTACGTAAATGCTTCTACTCTGCTAAATGGTATAATTCAGAAGTCATAGGTGTATATTCAATTGAAGTCGGATCCATTCTGACATTCATTTGTCGGAATGGATCCAACAAGGGCTATTCAATGCCATCTCAATTCGACTTTTAAAAAAGTCGAATTGAGAAGCGGGAGCTGAGACGGGGGAGAGCCACGGGCAGACGGGGGAGAGCAGCGCAACAGCAGCAGCTATAGCTACGTAGCCAGAGGATGTGTCACAGCTGCCGCTCACGGTAGCGTCCACCTGGCTCCAGCAGGTCTCGCTTGCTGGAGCCGGGTGGACGCTGCTGTGAGCAGCGGCTGTGACACATCCTTCAGCTACGCTGCTGTAGCGCTGCTCTCCCCCTGTCTGCCCGCGGCTCTCCCCCAACTCCCCGCTGGTCTCCCCCCTCTCCTCCTCTCGGCTCCCTCATCTCAGTCCAACTGTTTTTAAAGTCGGATTGAGATGGTCGAAAAGGGGGCCAAAACCTGTCAGTTTTGGCCCCGTTTTTGACAGAAACACGCGGACCGGCAGCTATTCCACGTGCTTTTCGACAATTCCTCTACTTGTCGAATAATTTGGGGTTATATTGAATAGGTCGGAACCCCTTCCGACCTAAAAAAGTAGAAAACTGACGTCTTTTAGACAGACGGCAGCTTTCGACTTCAATTGAATATACCCCATAGACTCTGGTGCTCCGTTCTGAACTTCTTTTGGTTATGGGATGGAACATCAAATACCCAAAATAGGGATTTATAAATACTGTGTCTGTATACTCCAGATTTTGCATATCATTTTGTGTTTTTTCTTTTCTCTTGTTTACTTGAGGTTGTTTTCCTTACCTGATGTACTGTACCATATGCACATATTGTTTTTGGGGGTAATTCTGAGTTGATCGCAGCAGGAACTTTGTTAGCAGTTGGGCAAAACCATGTGCACTGCAGGGGAGGCAGATATAACATGTGCAGAGAGAGTTAGATTTGGGTGGGTTATTTTGTTTCTGTGCAGGGTAAATACTGGCTGCTTTATTTTTACACTGCAATTTAGATTGCAGATTGAACACACCCCACCCAAATCTAACTCTCTCTGCACATGTTATATCTGCCTCCCCTGCAGTCCACATGGGCCCTCATTCTGAGTTGATCGCACGCTAGCTGCTTTTAGCAGCATTGCACACGCTAAGCCTCCGCCCTCTGGGAGTGTATCTTAGCTTAGCAGAATTGCGAATGAAAGATTAGCAGAACTGCTGCTAAATAATTCTTAGCAGTTTCTGAGTAGCTCCAGACCTACTCACAGATTGCGATCAGCACAGTCCGTTTAGTTCCTGGTTTGACGTCACAAACACGCCCTGCGTTCGTCCAGCCACTCCCCCGTTTCTCCAGCCACTCCCGCGTTTTTCCCTGACACATCTGCGTTTTTTAGCAAACGCCGGGAAAATGCTGAGTTGCTGCCCAGAAACACCCACTTCCTGTCAATCACTCAGCGATCAGCAGTGCAACTGAAAAGCGTAGCTCGATCAACAGCAAAATTACAAAGTTTTTAGTAAAATAACTACGCGCATGTGCGCTGCGTACCATGCGCATTTAACAGCAAATCGCAGCATAGCGAAAATTGGCAACGAGCAAACAACTCAGAATAACCCCCATGGTTTTGTCCAACTGCTAACAAAGTTCCTGCTATGATCAACTCAGAATTACCCCCTTTGAACAGTATATTTGTACTGTATGCATATACAGGTTGAGTATCCCATATCCAAATATTCCAAAATACGGAATATTACGAAATACGGAATTTTTTGAGTGAGATAGTGAAATCTTTGTTATGGCACAATGTACACAAACATTGTTTAATACCTAAAGTTATTGAAAATATTGTATTAAATGACCTTCAGGCTGTGTGTATAAGGTGTATATGAAAAATTAATGAATTGTGTGAATGTACACACACTTTGTTTAATGCACAAAGTTATTAAAAATATTGGCTAAAATGACCTTCAGGCTGTGTGTATAAGGTGTATATGAAACATAAACGCATTCCGTGCTTAGACTTGGGTCCCATCGCCATAATATCTCATTATGGTATGCAATTATTCCAAACTACGGAAAAATCAGATATCCAAAATACTTCTGGTCCCAAGCATTTTGGATAAGGGATACTCAACCTGTATTGACTATTTTAAGATTGCCTGTCAATAAAAAAAACATTAAAAAACAAACAAAGGTAAGTTTACCATACCTCTCGTTTCTCCAGCAGGGTATATAGGGTTTCCACAGGGAAACATCAGGGTGTAGAGATGGATCTGGATTCAGGTACCAACAGATTAAAGCTTTAGCTGTCCCAGGATGCATTGGGACCCTCCTCTATAACCCCGCCTCCAGGCACTGTGAGCTCAGTTTTGTATTTGGTGCCTGCAGTAGCAGCATACTTGCCTGCCCTCCCTCATTCTGCAGGAGACTCCCTGAAATAGAAGCAATGTCCCTGACTCCTTGAATAGTCCAGCAATCTCCCTGATTGCACCTTAACTCCATTGTGCAGCTGTTACATTCTTGGGGGTAAAACAGAAATCACAGATACATACATTCAAATGGGAAAATCAGTGCCATTTCCCTGCATTGGTTAGATAAGCTGAAGGCTGCATAAGCCTGAGGCCATATAAGCGATCAACTTTTTGTGATTGGTTGTTAAATGACTAAGCAGTTGCTAGGCAGATCAGTTTTCCCGGTTGGTTTTTTCCTATTGGTTTAAGGGGTTGTGCATCAGGATGAAGAGGAGGGTCTTAGGTTAGTATATAGGGGGTGGCCATCTTGCTAGACTCCCTCTTGCCTTTCAGTTTATGCCCCAGGAAGGATAAGTACTATTGCTTATTTTCACTGCCTGTAAATTGTTTTTGTTTTGTTTTTTTTGAATTTCATTTGCCTTCTCTAGGGCATTATACAGTGCTGTGCCCCCTCTCTGCGTGTCATTGTATACTTTTGCAGATTCTCCCCCCTCTGCCATGCCTCGTCCAAAACGTGCAGCTCCCCCCCCCCGGCGCCTCGTGGATGCGGGGAGCGCCTTCCGCTCCCGCTCCCCGAGCGTTGCGCCACAGAGAGGACTTCCCCCTGTTTCAGACAGGCGGCGGGGACGGGCAGTTACAGCCCGCTCCCCTGCCGCACGGAGACGGGCGGCCAGCGGCCGCTCGTCACGTGGTGCCGATGCGCGCGGCTCGGCCGGGCCGCGCGTCCCGGCGCTCGCAGCGGGACGGGCCTCTCCTCTCCCTCCTGCCTCGGGCGTCTGCAGCACTTCCCCTCCGGCGGCCGGCGGCCGCTCTGCACGTGGCGCGGGTGCGCGCGGTCCGGCTGGGCCGCGCTCCCCGGCGTCTCCCGCGGGCGAAACGACTTCCCTCCCTCCTTCCATAAGTGCCTCCGGCCCTCCTCCTCCATCCCCGCGGTCGGCTCTCGGCGGCGTCCTGGGGGCACAAGCTGTGCCGGACGGCCGCGGCAGAGCTGCGGGGGGCGAGGGGGGGGTCAATATGCAGCTGGGGGATATGAGCCCAGGGCAGCGGGTAGCGGCTCCCGCTGTCCCCGAGACAATACAGGGCCCCATACTACCCCCCTCCAGCGGGGGGTTTAGCACACCGCACCTCAATTTAAATAATATTGGGCCGTTTGGGCCTAGTGTCGCCGGGGCCGGGGACGTGGCAGCGGCGGCCGCCACACCCGCCCCGGCGGCAGTCACATGGCAGGGTTTTCCCCAGGCCTCGGTGGCCTGCTCGGGCTCCTCCTGGGTGTCAGACGCCCCGACGCCATTAACGGCGCCCCCGCTCGTCGGTTTTCAAACCCCTCTCCACGCCCTTCCCGGTCCTTTTCAGTTTGGGTCCACACAGACATCCGTCTCGGCGGCTTATATGACGCCCGGCGGGGCGCTTTCGGTAGCAGCGCAGCAAGGCTTCGCGGGGAGCCAGTCCTTCCCCGGGGGTTTTGCGTGGCCTCCGGCTCCAGCATTCCCCGTAGCCGCCAGCATGCCTTCCATGGGCTTCATGACGGTGTCCGGCACACAGTTTTCCCCGCACGGGGCCAGCGCGGGCGCCGGCGTGCAGTCCACGTGGTCGGTCGGTGGCCCCCGAGTCGCGGTGCCCTTGCCGGCCTTTGCGGGCCTGCAGTCAGGGCAAGCACCGGGCGGTGGGTATCAGGTGGCACAGAGTTGGCCCCCTCTCGCGGCGCCCCCTCAGTTCCTTCCGGCGTCATACGGATGGGCGGGGGCGGGCGGCTGCCCGCCACATACGGCGTGGCGGCCGTCTTACCCCGCGAGTTTCGGTGCAGTGAGCGGGTCAGCCTTTACGCAGTCGATCGGGTACACCTCGGCGGGGGCCCCCTCCCTGCAGCTGCCGGGCGGCCATCCGCCACGGAACGGGGGGACGGGCTCTCCGCCTCCGCATTTGCGGACAAGTGTTAATGATGTTCTGGTTCCCCCGGTGCCGGTTGTCCCCTCTTTTTCTCCCTTGCAGGTTCCGTCTAATTCAGGGGCTACGCCCGTCACGAGGCGAAGGTCACGGACAAGCGCGACTGCGAACGTGGAGGTACGGCCATCAGCGGAGGCGGGTGCAGCGGACGACGCGGTTCCGGGTCCTTCAAACTCCGGTGAGCTAAATATTCCTTTACACGTTTCAACTTGTAGTTCCTCGTCTTCTAGCAGCGTATCATCCGGCTCTCCGCGGCGCCCGCGTAAATTAGCTAGGCTCATTGCGCGGCGAATGGCCAAGGAGGCGCACAAGGTGGCCGCTCCTACGCAGGTGGTCCCCTCCGACCCTCCCCGTTACGGCGAGATGGTACATTGCGCCAACACGGCAGTGACAAGAGGGGTTCGTAAGCGCATGCGGGAAAAAATACGTAAGGGGAAGTATGTAGACATATTCACCCTTACAGAGGAAATGCGGCAGGGTTTTGACGCGGCCAAGAAACCGGGTGGTATTGGGGAAAATGCGTTTCGCAATTTTCACCAGTGGCTGCGTGGGTTTTTGGTGTTCATGGCTTGCTACACGGAATCGCGTCCCGCGGAGTATGCCAACTTGGTGAAATATTTGTTTTTAGTACACGATATGTACTTAAAATCCAAGGGTTCCGCGTGGCGGGATTACGACGAGAAGTTTCGTCGCAATCAGGATGGCAACCCCACCCTGCCCGCGGGTTTTAAGGATGTTGAGGTGTGGTTGGAGGTCACGCAGCAGGTCAAACCCACCCCGGACGTCACGGCCAAGAAGCCCGGGGCGGCCGGGGCGGTGGCTTCTCGATTGACGGGAAAAGGCAAGTGCTTTGCCTACAACGACGGCAAATGCGGCAAAGGAACGGGCTGTCGTTTTCGCCACTCATGCAGGTTGTGCGGAGCCAGTCACCCGGCCAAGGAATGCACCGCGGCGACAGGCGGTAAGCCTGCCGCTTCCACCGAGGCCGGTGGAATTGGCAAGTAAGGCCCGATTATAGTTCCCGAGTTGCAGCGCTGGCTTACCTTGTACCCCGATGAGTCGGCGGCATCGTTTCTCTTGCAGGGCTTTCAGCACGGTTTTCGTTTGCCAATCCCGGATTCGGTGTATGTGGTTGCACGCCAGAATTTGAGATCGGCTCGGGAATTCCCGCAGGAAGTCCGGCGGAAGGTTGACGGGAAAATTGGCATGGGGCGCATGGCTGGGCCCTACGCCCTTTCCCCGTTGCCCTCCTTGTGCATTTCCCCAGTAGGGGTAGTGCCCAAGAAGGCCATAGGTAAGTTTCGTTTGATACAGCACTTGTCGCACCCGCCGGGGCTGTCGGTCAACGACGCTATCCCGGAAGCCCAATGCAGAGTTCGATATCAGTCGTTTGACGACGCGCTGCGATTAGTGCGGGATTGTGGTCCGGGGAGTCTGTTGGCAAAATTGGACGTGGAGTCGGCCTTTCGGCTACTCCCGCTACACCCAGATTCCCTGCGGTTTCTGGGTTTCAAAATAGGGGGCGAATTCTACGTCGATCGGTGTCTCCCCATGGGTTGCTCTGTCTCCTGCGCCTACTTTGAGTGCTTTAGCACGTTTTTGCACTGGTGCGTCCAGACCGCCTCCGGGCAGATGGGGGTGGCTCACTACCTGGATGACTTTCTTTTTGTAGGCCCCGGAGACAGTTCGGTCTGTGGGGACATTTCTCTCGGTGGCCAGGTCGTTATTCTGCGCTTTAGGGGTACCGGTTGCGCAGGATAAGTGCGAGGGTCCTTGCACTTGTCTTAGCTATTTAGGTATCGAGATTGACACGGTAGGGGGGTGCTGTCGCTTGCCCGAGGATAAGGTGCGGAAACTATTGGGTTTGATTACAGACTGTTTAGGAAAACGCAGGGTTCGGCTTAAACAGGTGCAGTCCTTGCTTGGTTCTCTCAATTTTGCGTGTCGGATTATCCCCATGGGTAGGATTTTCTGTCGCAAACTTGAGCGGGCCACCGCGGGGACGGTTCGACAGAATCACTCCGTGTACCTTTCCCGCGAGATCAAGGATGATTTGCGGATTTGGGTCTCGTTCCTGGTGTCCTTCAACAGGGAAGTGTTGTGGCCCGCTCCTTGTTGTTCCAGTAAGCAGCTGCAGTTGTTCACGGATGCTTCAGGCAGTCGAGGTTTCGGCGCGTTCTTCGCTGGCTCATGGTGCGCTGCGGCCTGGCCGGCATCTTGGGTAACGCGTGGGTTTACCAAGAACCTGCTTCTGCTGGAATTGTTCCCGATCTTAGTGGCGCTTGAGTTATGGGCCGGACGGTTCGCAAATAGGGACATTTTGTTTCTTTGCGACAACTTAGGGGTAGTGCATGCGATTAATAACCAGCGTTCCTCATCTCCGCAGGCGCTGCGATTGCTAAGGCATTTAGTGTTGGTTTGTTTGCAGCGCAATATTAATTTTAGGGCTCGCCACGTACCTGGAGTTGACAATGGAATTGCGGATGCATTGTCCCGGTTCCAGTTTGACAAATTCAGGACGTTGGTTCCGGGAGCGGAGGCAGAGGGGTTACAGTGCCCACCTTCTGTCTGGCAGATGGTCGAAGCGGTCTAACGGCGTTGGCCAGGTGTGCACTGGCTCCCTCTACGCTACGAGCGTATGATGCTGCATGGCGGGATTGGTCAGCCTTTCAGAGTAGGTACGGGGTAGCAGGTGAGTCCTCGGCCGACGCCCTGTTGACCTTTGTTTGGGAGCATTACCAAAACGGTAGGTCAAAAGCGGCCATGGCTACTGCCCTTGCGGGCATCGCCTTTCACTCGCGACTCCACGGGACAACGGACCCCACGGGGTCGTTTGTCCTTTCCAGAGCGCTGAAAGGTTGGGCTAGGTTGCACCCGGCGCCTGCGGATTCACGTAGGCCTATAACGTTGCAGCTGCTAGCGGAATTGCTGCGTGTGCTACCTCGGATTGCGTCCTCGGAATTTGAGGTGGCATTGTTTAGTAGCGCGTATGCCCTTGCCTTTTTCGGGGCTTTTCGGGTGAGCGAGCTAGTGGCGAGCAGCAAGGCGTCCCGGGAATCGGGTCTGCTCTACGAGAATGTGCGCTTGCAGGAGGGCCTGTTGCTCTGTAGGATTGTGCGGTCCAAGACAGATCAAACAGGTCGGGGTCGCTGGTTGTCCTTGGAGGCTCAGGGAGGTATGGGCGTTTGCCCGCTGCGGTTGACGCAAGAGTATGTGCGGTTAAGACCTCCGGGGGGCAACCAGTTGCTGGTGCACGCGCAGTTGGACCCTCTGACAAAGTTTCAGTTCTCATCGGTGTTCAAGAAATGTTTGACGGCGTTGGGCTTGCAGGAGGCGGACTTCGGTACTCATTCCTTTCGGATTGGGGCGGCTACCCATGCGGCGGCCGCTGGTTCATCACCAGCGGCTATTCGGGAGTTGGGTCACTGGAAGTCGGCCTCCTATAAGTCCTATGTCCGTATAGATAAGTTATAAGTGCGCCTGTTGCGCTAACCCAAAAACGTGTTTACTCGTCGGTTTTTGAACGCTTACCGTTCAGGAATCGAGGGTGTGAAGCGAATTTTTAAAATTTTTCCTCCGAGGGGGCCCAATTTCAATTGGCTGTTCTACCAAGGTCCACGGGAGGTTTTTTGAGTTTTCTCCTTCACTTGGGTTTTATTGGTTACGTTGTGTTTAAGTTACAGATTATGTGCATAATCTGACATTAGGATATTTTCTTTTACAGCTGTCAGCAATTTTGGAGACCACATATGGATGGTTGGTCATTCATATGTTTTTTGGGCGGAGAAACATCCCATGGCATCTAGGGCGACTGAGATTTTTGGGTCCCGGCAATTTAGATGGTTAGGTGTTAGGGGCATGTTATGGGGTGATTTGTTGCGCGTCCTTTTTTCTAGGGAGCGCCGCTGGGGTCGCCCCAGTTGTATTATCATTCATCTGGGTGGTAATGATCTGGGCCGAGTTAAAGGCATAGACTTGATTTTGTCTATAAAGGCGGATGTGGTGGCGATACGTTGTCACTGGCCTGGGGTATGCATTGTCTGGTCGGAAATGGTGCCCCGTTTCCATTGGCGTGGTGCGGTGCGTTTCTCGGCGCTGGAGAAAGCACGCAAAAAGGTGAACTCGACGGTGTCTCTGTTTGTCAAGGCCATAGGCGGAGTGGCAATTAAGCATCCTCTGCTGGTGCTGCGGAACAGGCAGTTCTATAGAGACGATGGGGTTCACCTTTCTCCGGAAGGAGTGCAGTTTTTTCTGGAAGATATTTTCGGTCTTTTTCGTTAGAGCTAGTTAGTTTCTGGTTGGTTAAGGTTCTGTTTGCGGATGGCGGTGGCGGTTTGGAAAACCTTGGTGGCGGGAAATCGCTGCCAACCAGCTGTCACACAGGCATAAGTGGTCATTGTGGGGCTCCCTCTTTAAATGGACGGCAGGTGTGTCCTTTTCTTGCGGTTGGACATTTAGACGTTCCCCTGCGGGAACCGAACGTTTGCCAGAGAAAGAGGGGTAAGGCCAGCACAATGCGGGTTATGCGGGAAGGAGGCGGGGTATGTGTACTCCCCTCCTTGGTTTGGTGGTTTGTCATCTAGGTGACGGGTGCTGGTGTTTGGCAGCGGTTTTCTGTTTGCCATCCTCCAAACTAAAGTTAATATATATTCAATTCAATTCTAATTCGGCCTCAATTATTAGTTTAAAGAGTTGGTCAGCGATTAATAAACATCGTCTGACCTTTAACTCCAGCTACTGTGTCCGTGTCTTTATTTCAGTGTGTGGTGTGGTTTTATTTAGTGATAAGCTAGCTTAAGTAAAAGGTTTATGTAATCACAATAAAGTTATGAGCGGCTTAGATAAGCTGAAGGCTGCATAAGCCTGAGGCCATATAAGCGATCAACTTTTTGTGATTGGTTGTTAAATGACTAAGCAGTTGCTAGGCAGATCAGTTTTCCCGGTTGGTTTTTTCCTATTGGTTTAAGGGGTTGTGCATCAGGATGAAGAGGAGGGTCTTAGGTTAGTATATAGGGGGTGGCCATCTTGCTAGACTCCCTCTTGCCTTTCAGTTTATGCCCGCCCGCCCTCCCAGAATGCGTCTACGTTTTTTGTTCTTGCTGTGGGCTATTGAAAGCCAGATTGGCGGGAAATCGCTGCCAACCAGCTGTCACACAGGCATAAGTGGTCATTGTGGGGCTCCCTCTTTAAATGGACGGCAGGTGTGTCCTTTTCTTGCGGTTGGACATTTAGACGTTCCCCTGCGGGAACCGAACGTTTGCCAGAGAAAGAGGGGTAAGGCCAGCACAATGCGGGTTATGCGGGAAGGAGGCGGGGTATGTGTACTCCCCTCCTTGGTTTGGTGGTTTGTCATCTAGGTGACGGGTGCTGGTGTTTGGCAGCGGTTTTCTGTTTGCCATCCTCCAAACTAAAGTTAATATATATTCAATTCAATTCTAATTCGGCCTCAATTATTAGTTTAAAGAGTTGGTCAGCGATTAATAAACATCGTCTGACCTTTAACTCCAGCTACTGTGTCCGTGTCTTTATTTCAGTGTGTGGTGTGGTTTTATTTAGTGATAAGCTAGCTTAAGTAAAAGGTTTATGTAATCACAATAAAGTTATGAGCGGCTTATAAGGCACAATTATCCCTATGGCTACATGCATTTTAAATAAAGTTTCTCGTGGCCACTTACAGTATATGGAACCTCTTGTAAAGCACAATACACGAACAGATTCTGCAAAATATAAAAGTCTTTTCTTCAACAAGTAGATCTTACTAACTTTGGGCTCATTTACATTTGGATGTAAGTCATTATTATACACGCCTCTCAGATGTAGCAGTACACGTCTGCACTGATAGGTGTTACTTTCACATCTCCCTGAAATGCTTTTCCAAAAGTAGGCAAGTATGAGTAGAAGGTCACAATTTTTTTTACAAGAAATGTTAATTTTTCTTCATGCGCTGGCAGCGCTGTAAGTCAGGGTGACTTCAGTGCTGCTGCTCCATCATCTCCAAAGCGGTGCTGCATACTCCCACTGGCTTGCCTGGGTACTTGCGGTGGGGACGTCTGCGGTCATAGGCACAGCCGTGGAATGCTCCCTGGGTTCATGTGGCTGCTACTGGGAGGCAGGTAACTAAGAAGGTCTCCTAGTGGGACCCGCCATTAAATCGCATTCTGACCGCGGTCTGGGGAGACTGACCGCGGTGCTGGCGTGGACACTGTCACCGAGTAGAGACCACCATGGCATAAGGGCAGAGGTTTAGGTGTATTAACACCCAGTTTAATAAGGCCCTGCAGTTGGGTGGAAGACCAGCATAGGGGAGGCGGCGCTTGACCTCTAGCCCCTCCCCTGGCTCTGGGTGACATCTACATCTGATTTCCCACCCTTGAGCTGCTTCACTCTCCCACTTCCCTCACAGGAGACACAGGGCAGTCATCTTACAGCATAGCTGGTCTCCGGGAGTGCTGGGCAATGTCTCCCTGTAAAAAATGCCTGAACATGACTGCTTTTTACAAACACTTGAGTATCCTACCTGTCTCATGTGTTACTGTTAGACAGTGTTAGTTGAGAATATTGCTACCTGCAACTAATTTGCACAAGTTGTCTCCTATATCTTCCAGTCTCCATGCTGCAGTGGAGTAAGTTCAACCCAGTTGCCTGGAGGCAAGGTAAATATTGGTGACCCCCCCCTACATATATAGATATATATACACACACACACACACACACACACACACACACACACACACACACACACACACACACACACACACACACACACACACACACACACACACACACACACGTGTATATATATATATGTATTTTTATATATATATATATATATATATATATATATATATACTGCTCAAAAAAATAAAGGGAGCACTAAAATAACACATCCTAGATCTGAATAAATGAAATATTCTTATTAAGTACTTTGTTCTTTACATAGTTGAATGTGCTGACAACAAAATCACACAAAAATGATCAATGGAAATAAAATGTATTAACCCATGGAGGTCTGGATTTGGAGTCACCCTCAAAATTAAAGTGGAAAAACACACTACATGCTGAACCAACTTTGATGTAATGTCCTTAAAACAAGTCAAAATGAGGCTCAGTAGTGTGTGTGGCCTCCACGTGCCTGTATGACCTCCCTACAACCCACACAAGTGGCTCAGGTAGTGCAGCTCATCCAGGATGGCACATCAATGCGAGCTGTGGCAAGAAGGTTTGCTGTGTCTGTCAGCGTAGTGTCCAGAGCATGGAGGCGCTACCAGGAGACAGGACAGTACATCAGGAGACGTGGAGGAGGCCGTAGGAGGGCAACAACCCAGCAGCAGGACCGCTACCTCCGCCTTTGTGCAAGGAGGAACAGGAGGAGCACTGCCAGAGCCCTGCAAAATGACCTCCAACAAGCCACCAATGTGCATGTGTCTAGTCAAATGATCAGAAACAGACTCCATGAGGGTGATATGAGGGCCCAACGTCCACAGGTGGGGGTTGTGCTTACAGCCCAACACCGTGCTGGACGTTTGGCATTTGCCAGAGAACACCAAGATTCGCAAATTCGCCACTGGCGCCCTGTGCTCTTCACAGATGAAAGCAGGTTCTCACTGAGCACATGTGACAGACGTGACAGAGTCTGGAGACGCCAAGGAGAATGTTCTGCTGCCTGCAACATCCTCCAGCATGACCATTTGGCAGTGGGTCAATAATGGTGTGGGGTGGCATTTCTTTGGGGGGCCGCACAGCCCTCCATGTGCTCGCCAAAGGTAGCCTGACTGCCATTAGGTACCGAGATGAGATCCTCAGACCCCTTGTGAGACCATATGCTGGTGCGGTTGGCCCTGGGTTCCTCCTAATGCAAGACAATGCTAGACCTCATGTGGCTGGAATGTGACAGCAGTTCCTGCAAGACGAAGGCATTGATGCTATGGACTGGCCAGCTCATTCCCCAGACCTGAATCCAATTGAGCACATCTGGGACATCATGTCTCGCTCCATCCACCAACGCTACGTTGCACCACAGACTGTCCAGGAGTTGGCAGATGCTTTAGTCCAGGTCTGGGAGGAGATCCCTCAGGAGACCATCCGCCACCTCATCAGGAGCATGCCCAGGCATTGTAGGGAGGTCATTCAGGCACGTGGAGGCCACACACACTACTGAGCCTCATTTTGACTTGTTTTAAGGACATTACATCAAAGTTGGATCAGCCTGTAGTGTGTTTTTCCACTTTAATTTTGAGGGTGACTCCAAATCCAGACCTCCATGGGTTAATAAATTTGATTTTCATTGATAATTTTTGTGTGATTTTGTTGTCAGCACATTCAACTATGTAAAGAACAAAGTATTTAATAAGAATATTTCATTCATTCAGATCTAGGATGTGTTATTTTAGTGTTCCCTTTATTTTTTTGAGCAGTATATATATATATATATATATATATATTTACAGCGCCGGCTACAGGCCTACTAGCACCCTGAGTGAGAGAATTTTGAAGCACCCCCCCCCCCTTTTTCCCCCTGGAAAAGTGGGCGTGGCCTCGCAACTTCATATTATCAAACTATAAATATATTTTCATACCCCCTCTACACACACAATTAGCAGCCTTACACATAGCAGCCACAGTAGTGTTCCTTACACATAATGTCTCCAGTATAGTGCCAGATACACATAACGACCCCAGTAATGCAGTGCCAGATAGACATGATATGCTTCCCAGCAGTGCCAGATAAACATGATATGCATCGCAGCAGTGCCAGATAGACATGATATGCCCCACAGCAGTGCCAGATAGACAAGTCCCCACAGTGCCAGATACATATATGCAGTGCTTACAGTGGTCCTAGAGAGGTGGGCACGCATCACAAAAAGGGGGCATGCTCTCAAAACAAAAGGGGCGTGGTCTCAAAACAAACGAGGCGTAGTCACCCAATAGTATCACCAATTCAAATTATGCCGCACAGTAGCACGATCTTATTCATATAACACCACATAGTAGTGTCCCTTATTCTTGAAGATGACACACATTAGTGCCCCTTATATACAAAGCCCACAGTAGTAGCACCCCAAATACACATAATGCCCACAGAAGTAGTGCCCTTTATGCAATACCCTCAGTAGTAGTGCCCCTTATGCAATGTCCACTGTAGTGGTAGTCCCCATAGTATTGGTGCCCCTTACACAGTGCCCCCAGTAGTAGTGCCCTTATGTCCCCAGGAGTGATACCCCTTAAGTGCCCCCTATGCAATGCCCTCATTAGTAGTGCCCCCAGTAGTAATGCCCCAGTAGTTATGCCCCCTGTATATTTACCCCCAGTAGTTATGCCCCCAGTCAGAAGTACCCCAGTAGATGTCCCCGCATTAGTTATGCCCCCTGCAGATGTGCCCCCTGTAGTTATGCCCCAAATAGATGTGCCCTTATTAGTTATGCCCCCAGTAGATGTGCCCCCATTAGTTATGTCCCCAGCAGATGTGCCCAAATTAGTTATGCCCTCAACAGATGTACCCCTATTAGTTATACCCCCAGCAGAATTTCCCCCATTAGTTATGCCCCCTGCATATGTGCCACCATTAGTTATGCCCCCAGCAAATGTGCCCCCATTAGTTATACCCCCAGCAGATGTGGCACCATTAGTTATGCCCCCAGAAGATGTGCCACCATTAGTTGTGCCCCCTGCAGATGTGCCCCCATTAGTTATGCCCCCAGCAGATGTGCCAGTGTAGTTATACCTCCAGCAGATATGCCCCATAGTAGCGCCGCTTAAACACACACACACACACACACACACACACACACACACACACACACACACACACACACACACACACACAATAATAATAATCATGAAACACTATACTTACCAGTCCCACTCCTGCTTTCCGGACCACGCTGCCCTCCGTCTGGCCGCCCGCTCTTCGGAACTATGGGAGAGATGTCATGATGTCTCTCCCATAGTGCCGCCAGCCGCACACTGCCTGAGCCGGAAGCCGGAGCTCAGGAGTGAGCTCCGGTCTCCGGAAGTCACTGAGGGGAAGGAGCCAGGCTCCTGCTGGTAACACAATCTCAGCGGGTGCCCAACATTTCCCTCCTGGGTTAGGTGAGCAGGAGGAGGCGGAACTGGTTCCGTCTCCAAATGGAACTGATGGGGGGTGGGGCACAGTGATGGAGGGAGCGCATTAATGGCCACACATGGGGGTGACAGTACTGGGAAATCGGAGGGGGAGTGCGGGGGGCACACTGCTGAAAATACAGATGAGGGATGCAGAGGGGGTTTACTGGTGAGAGGCTAATGATGGTGGCAGAGATGGGAGGCTGATGATTGTGGCAGAGATGGAATGCTGATGAGGGTGGCAGAGATTGGAGACTGATGAGGGTGGCAGAGATGGAAGGCTGATGAGGGTGGCAGAGATGGAAGGCTGATGAGGGTGGCAGAGATGGGAGGCTGATAAGGGTGGCAGAGATGGGAGGCTGATATGGGTTGCAGAGATGGAATGCTGATGAGGGCGGCAGAGATGGAAGGCTGATGAGGGTGGCAGAGATGGAAGGCTGATGAGGGTGGCAGAGATGGAAGAATGATGAGGGTGGCAGAGATCGGAGGCTGATGATGGAAGCAGGTATGGAAGGCTGATGAGGGACGCAGGGGTGGGAGGCTGATGAGGGATGCAGAGAGGAGAGACTGGTGAGGGACGCAGAGATGGGAGGCTGATGAGGGACGCAGAGATGGGAGAGAAAGATTGAATGGGGGAACAGTCTGGGAGACACATTATTAAAGGGGGCAGTAGCATGTGGGAGATAACGTGTGGCTGAGAGACGCAGAGGGAGGTGATGGTGTGGCTGAGAGTAGCAGGGAGATATGACGGTGTTGGTGACGTAGGCAGCAGATGACGGTGTGGCTGAGAGACGCAGGGGGGAGATGGCGTGGCTGAGAGACGCAGGGGGGAAATGGTGTGGCTGAGAGATGCAGGGGGGAAGTGATGGTGTGTCTGAGAGACGCAGGGGATAGAAGGTGAAACAGGTGGCATGAGTCAGGTTGCACCTCTGTTGTATGACGATTACTTTGGTTATATTCCTACACAAACAGGCATCGTCTGGACCATGTGATTTACAACTTGAATAGTAAATACCGACTGAAGATGCTGTCTGACCAGGGAGAATACATTTCTTCAGAAGTTCCCCATTGTGAGAAACCATCATATAGGTAAGGTGCATTTGGAATAGAAAGGAATGTTCCCAGAGTGCCGAGAAATGGGTGTCATGTCATGTTGACGTGCACCCATTTTCAGTGGCCACTCAGATTGTGGCATGTGGCCATGCCCATTTTTTGGCACGTGCCTTCGGAGCAATTTTTCTACTTGCACCACTATAGCTCTATCTCTAAGTAGTAGTGAGTAAGAGGTACTATATATAGAATTTATGGATGGGTGAGAGGTATATCAGTGGGTGTGTGTAGTCAGAGGCGTCACTCACCTCTGTGACACCCGGTGCGGCAACGAGGATAAAAGGGGTGGGGCTTCGCGGGAATGGGCGGGTCTTAAATAGAGGGCGGGGCTTCACGGGCTGAATCCATTTTTAAACCATTGCAGGCGCGCAAAGGGGGCGGGGCTTTGCGGAGGGGCGGGGCTTTGCGTCCCGACACCCGTGTTTTTTTTTCACTGGGGGGTGTGGGAGGTGAGGGCTGACTCTCGGGAGGTGCTGTCCCTGCAGTGCTGGCTCCTACAAAGTGACAGGAGCCGAGTGCTGCACATAATATAACAGTGCAGCACTCGGCTTCTGTCACTCTGCAGGAGCCGGCATTTTGGTGTCACCCCTCGGCGGGTGACACCCGGGAGCGGGCCGCACCCCCCGCACCCTCCTTGTGACGCCACTGGGTGTAGTATATGGAGAGATGTTCTAAAGACAGACACTGTTGCAATGAAGCCTACTCTATGTTGGATATCTGATTTTCTATCAGTGTGCAAATATGGCAACATCCACTCAAGTTTCTACTGTTACTATGCAAAGATAGTAACAGTAGAATCCTCAGGACACCTCCCCCAAATCTTGGTGGTTTTTTTTCTATTGGGGGGGCCCAAAACATATTTTTGCACCTGGGCCCACCGCACTCTACTTCCGCCACTGAGTGTGGCATAATATAAAATGGGGACACTGTATGTCATAATGTGAATTGGAGGTACTGACTGTACTACATAATGTGTAATTTCAGCCCTACAATGTGACAGAACGTGAACTAGGGCACTACTATGGTTTAGAAAATTAATTAGAGCACTATTATGGGACATAACAGTAATGATTACTGCAGAGTAGTGTCTCTTCAAAAGCATTGGGACAAGGGCCCCTTTAAAATGTTGCTATGGTACCTGCAAAGATCTGGCTACACCCCTGTCCCAAAGATATCAGTGTACCGGGCCCCAAGATTTCTGTTGCTGGCCCTGACCCTAACTCAGGCCCCTGAACTAACCCTAATGCCTTAACACTAAAGGACAGACTGGATGGGCCATGTGGTTCTTATCTGCAGTAAAATTTTATGTTTTTATGTGTACACTGTATTGCAAGAAAATATCTGTGAATCCAACGGTACCATACGTGCGGTATACACCAGGCACCTGTGGGATGAGAACTTCTCCCCTAATTGAATTCAGGATGAGAAGGCTGTGGTTGGCGGCAGCGGTACGGAGGAGGAGTCTGCGGGTTGTGGTCAGTTGCAGGGGCGGTGTGGAGGAGGCTGTGGTCCTTGTCGGTGGTACAGAGGAGGAGGCTGTGGTCGGCGGCGACGGCTACTGTGGCCTTCAATGCGGGTCTGGTTATGAAGCCTCCCCTGCATCCAGTCCGCCTATCATTCCAAATCTGTTGTGGACTGGCAGCCAATCAAGAGCGGCCGTGCAGCTGCTCCTCATTGGCTGCCAGTTCGAGAGCTCCAATTGGCGCTTGAACAGCGCTAAATTTGAAGTGATAGCAGCGGGGGTCTTCAGCGGTCTGTGCTCGAAGTGCCAGTATGCCATGCCGGTGTCTACCAGCCCACTTCGAGCACCGTATATATATATATATATATATATATACAGTATATATATATACAGCATATATATATATATATATATATATATATATATATACACTATTTTTTTAAATAAACTCTCTGCCAAGTCAAGGGGGGTTGTGGGAGCACCAAACATATCGGTATACGGGGCCCCAAGATTTCTGTTGCCGGTGCTGGGTTTACACCCTTCCAGTGCTGAGTGTTACCTGCACCTCTAGTACCTTCCAGTGCTGAGTATTACCGATGCCTCTTATATACACCCTTCTAGTGCTGAGTGTTACCGGCGCCTCTAATATACACCCTTCTAGTGCTGAGTTTTACTGGCGTTTCTAGCATACACCCTTCCAGTCCTGAGTGTTACCTTCATCCAGTGTCGGACTGGGGCATGAAGGGCCCACCGGGGGAAATGCGGTCGTAGGGGCCCATGTTTAGAGGCTTGGCAAACCTTTAGTGTATGTTCTGGACCCCTTGATAAATTAATATAGTAAATACTGCTAGTGAATACATGATAATGTACCAGATGAATAACAGCAATATACTGTAGTGAATGCACCATAGTCCTGTGCAGTATAAGGTAACTTATGTATAGTGTATAACTCAAGTGCTCAGTCTGGAACCTGATCCCTAGAGGAGGGGGTGGGCTCCAGGCGGTGGGGCCTACCGGTGGTTTCCCCTGTACCCCTGTGGGACCAGTCCCACCATCAGGGCCGGTGCAAGGTGCCTCAGCGCCCTAGGCAAATCCTTAAGGCGCCCCCCCTCCCCAAAAAAATAAATAAATAATAATAATTAAATAAAGATATTGAGCCCCCCTGAAGTGAAAAAGTGCAGACACATCATCTAATAAGTTCCACCGCCACCGCCTGATGGTGGTCGCAGCTAGTATGCACGCATGACCTGTTCGCACGTTGGATGAGGGAGGACACGTGTGTGTGTGTGTGTGTATGTATGTATATATATATATATATATATATATATATACACACATACACACATACACACACATATACACATATATATGCAGTGGTCGAAGTGGAAATTTTGAGGTGGGGGTATGGAAAAGTTAAGGTTGTAACTATGCACATGCCGAAGAGATGCACGTGCTCTGGAAAAAGGGGACATGCACACGCAAAAGGGGTGTGTTTTCAGTGTAGTTTACTACCCCTTATACAGATTGTGCACCACAATAGTAGGACCCCTTATACTATCTAGTATAACTTATACCACACAGAATGAGCCAAAATTCACATTACATCACACGGTATGAGCCGAAATTCACATTATAGCACACGATATGAGCCGAAATTCACATTACATCACACGGTATGAGCCGAAATTCACATTACATCACACGGTATGAGCCGAAATTCACATTACATCACACGGTATGAGCCGAAATTCACATTATAGCACACGATATGAGCCGAAATTCACATTATAGCACACGGTATGAGCGGAAATTCACATATAGCACACAGAATGAGCCGAAATTCACATTATACCACACAGTATGAACTGAAATTCACATTATAGCACACAGTATGAGCCGAAATTCACATTATAGCACACTGAATAAGCCAAAATTCACATTACAGCACACAGTATGAGCTGAAATTCACATTATAGCACACAGAATGAGCCGAAATTCACATTACAGCACACAGTATGAGCTGAAATTCACATTATAGCACACAGAATGAGCCGAAATTCACATTGTACCACACAGAATTAGCCAGAATTCACATTATACCACACAGTATGAGCTGAAATTCACATTATAGCACACAGTATGAGCCGAAATTCACATTATAGCACACTGAATAAGCTGAAATTCACATTATAGCACGCGACATGAGCCGAAATTCACATTATAGCACACGACATGAGCCGAAATTCACATTATGCCACATGCAATGAGACAAAATTCAGGGAGAGTGACAGCAGGGACTGGAAAAGTGAGAGCGACAGGGAAAGTGACAGCAGGGACATAGGGACAGGGAGATTGACAGAGGGACAGGGAAAGTTACAGCAGGGACATAGGGACAGGGAGATTGACAGAGGGACAGGGAAAGTGACAGCAGGGACATAGGTACAGGGAGAGTGACAGAGGGGCAGGGAAAGTGACAGCAGGGACATAGGTACAGGGAGAGTGACAGAGGGACAGGGAAAGTGACAGCAGGGACATAGGGACAGGGAGAATAACAGGGTATGTGACAGCAGGGACATAGGGACAGGGAGAGTGACAGGGGGACAGGGAAAGTGACAGCAGGGACATAGGTACAGGGAGAGTGACAGAGGGGCAGGGAAAGTGACAGCAGGGACATAGGTACAGGGAGAGTGACAGAGGGACAGGGAAAGTGACAGCAGGGACATAGGGACAGGGAGAGTGACAGGGGGACAGGGAAAGTGACAGCAGGGACATAGGTACAGGGAGAGTGACAGAGGGACAGGGAAAGTGACAGCAGGGACATAGGTACAGGGAGAGTGACAGAGGGGCAGGGAAAGTGACAGCAGGGACATAGGTACAGGGAGAGTGACAGAGGGACAGGGAAAGTGACAGCAGGGACATAGGGACAGGGAGAATAACAGGGTATGTGACAGCAGGGACATAGGGACAGGGAGAGTGACAGGGGGACAGGGAAAGTGACAGCAGGGACAGGGAGAGTGACAGAGAGAGGGACAGTAAGGGCATACAGTAGGGACTAGGGAGAGCGAAACGCAGCAGGGTAAGATTACCTATTTAGCAGCTGCGGTGCATGAGGAGGCTGTGGTCAGCGTGGGGCGAAGGAGGCTGCGGTCTTTGGAGATGTTGCGGAGGTGCAGAGAAGGACTGAGGGCAGCAGAGGAGGACCGAGGGCAGTGGTGGTGCAACGTAGGAGGAGGCTGTGGTCGGCGGCCTTTGGTGCGGCACTGGCTCCTATGATGACCGTGGCGCTACTATTTCAAATCTGCTGTGGACCGGCAGCCAATCAGGAGCGGCCGCTCCCTGGTCTGCCTGCTCCCCAGTCACATGCCCCTGCCCATCACCATGCAAATGGAGGCATGCCGCAAATCCACACACCCCCGACTCACGGCACACCCCTTTCTTTAGTGCTCGCTCGCCCCCATTTACAGCATGTGCATTCACGCAGCTGGTTGTGCCCCCAATCTGTCCCTGCACCTGTATGTAATGAGCACAAGGCTGACAGAAGAGGCCACCTGTCCTGATGATCCCAGCCCCTTGTTGCTTCATTCTCACACTTGCAAGGCAGACACCTGCCTGTCAGTGAGCAGCAGTCTGCAGCCACGATCGCCAGCACCAGCAGGCTCCTCTGTCAGTGATACTTCCTCCCACTTTACCCCCCTGAGGCTCCCAGTTACTTCTGCCCCTCTCAGCTCCACCTGCCACCCACCATCCCCAGTCAGCCCGACCTCTCAGTACAGCCGGCTGACGGTGAGCACACTACTGTGCAGCCCCAACCAGCAGCAGCTCATCAGTCAGCCTGGCCACTTATCCCCGTCGGCTGCCTGCTGCAAATATGTGCCTGGCCCTCTGACCCCCTCCTCCTGTCCCACCTTCTTCTCTTCTAACATCCGCTGTCGGTCAGGACGCGCTACGAGTGGGGACTTGACCGAACCGGCAGTTGAAGAAGTCCTCCTTTCCACTCTGGTGAAGGCGCCGCCCCCGGTCATCGCGACGGGTGGGATGAAGGGGGGTGTGAGTGACGCAGCAGGGGGAGGAGGGAACAGCGCCGGACATGTGGCTCCAACCAGGACGAGCAGAGAGGTGCCTCACTTTTTTTTTTGGTACACTCAGCACCGCCCTCCAAGTGCCGGCGCCCATAGGCAGCTGCCTAAAGCTGCCTAATGGTAGCGCCGGACCTGGTAACATGCAGGAGCCTAATCGTAGGTGGGGAGGAGTGAGTAACAATCTTGCTGGAGCCCAATTGCGGGTGGGAGGGCGGGAAACAAGCGGGGGCCCAATCGTGGGGGTAGGGGGGATCAGGTAATAAGATGCGGGAGCCGAGCCCAGTTGCAGGGGGAGCAGGTAACATGTTGGAGACCAAACACACCAGGGGGAAGAGGGAAAAATGATGCGGTAACAAGATAAAGTAGGAGGGGGGGGAGGCAACATGTCGGAGCCCAATTGGGGGGGTAATCTAGTTACAAGATGCAGGAGGGGGGGAGGCAACATTTGGGAGCTGAATTGCGGGGGGGGGGGGATATCTAGCAACAAGATACAGGTGGAGGGGAGGCCACATGCAGGAGCCGAATTGCAGAGGGGTGGGGGGGAGAATCTAGTGACAAGATGCAGAAGGGGGGGGGGGCAACATGTGGGAGCCGAACTGCAGGAAGGGGGGAATCTAGTGACAAGATGCAGGAGGGGGGGGGGCAACATGTGGGAGCGAATAGCGGGGGGGGGGATCTAGTGACAAGATGCAGGAGGGGGAGGTAACATGTAGGAGCCGAATTGCGGGGGGGGGGGGGGGGGCGGAGAATCTAGTGACAAGATGCAGGAGGGGGGAGAGGAGGCAACATGTGGGAGCCGAATTGTGTGGAGGAAAGGAACTGCTAGTAACAAGATGCAGTAGGGAGGTGGGGGGGCAGCGGGAGCCCAATTGGGGGGGGGGGGTATTCTAGTTTCAAGATGCAGGAGGGGGGGAAGGCAACATTTGGGAGCTGAATTGCGGGGGGGGGGGGTGATATCTAGCAACAAGATGCAGGAGGAGGGGAGGCAACATGTGGGAGCCGAATTGCGTGGGGGGGGGAATCTAGTGACAAGATGCAGAAGGGGGGGGCAACATGTGGGAGCCGAACTGCAGGAAGGGGGGATCTAGTGACAAGATGCAGGAGGGGGGGTGGCAACATGTGGGAGCAAATAGCGCGGGGGGGGGGGGGCGGAATCTAGTGACAAGATGCAGGTGGGGCAACATGTGGGAGCCAAATTGCGCCGGGGGGGGGGGGGGGGGAATCTAGTGAAAAGATGCAGGAGGGGGGAGAGAAGGCAACATGGGGGAGCCTAATTGCGCGAGGAAAAGGAACCGCTAGTAACAAGGTGCAGGAGGGAGGGGGGGGAGGCAGCGGGATCCCAATTGACGTGGGAGGGGCAGATGACAAGATGCAGGGGGGGGGACACTCGGGGAGGCATCAGTATAGTGATCAGATGCGGGATCTCATGGAGAGGGGGGAGTGCAAACAACTTGCAGGAGACGATCGTGGGAGGGCGAGGGGTGAGAGCGTCGGTGCGGGTGACTAATCCGTAAGCCCAAACTCAGGGGGGGGGGGGGGGGTGTACGCCGGATCAAGTAAAAAAAGTTGCAGCAGCGGATTGGCCCAGCGGGTACCTGCTTACTGAGCCCGGGGAAGGGGGGGCGGGGGGGGGGGGATTCGGAGCGGGCATCATTTCACGGGAGACAGTTGCAGGGGGAGCGCCAGTGCTAGCTAGTAAGAATAACGTGCAGTGGGACTACTCGGGAGCACATGCGGCAGCACAGCAGCCTGATTGAATATTCCACTATGCGGGGCGGCACGTATATAATGCCGGGTGCTGCTATAGCAGAGGCGGGGGGGTGGGGGGATCGGCAGGGTTGCTGAAACAAGACTCACACAGTCAGTCACTCCCGTTGAAGTCAGACTTGATGGGCGCCCACGACCTGCTCCTCCTCTAAAGAAGGAGTTTGGATGAGCTGAGGCGCTCTCTTTTTCCTTCACTGTGCAGTGCCGCCCTCCAGTGGTCGCCGCCCATAGGCAGCTGCCTAAAGCTGCCTAGTGGTAGCGCCGGCCCTGCCCACCATGCCTTCATCCCTAGTATACACCCTTCCAGTGCTGAGTGTTATCAGTGACTCTAGTATACACCCATCCAGTGCTGAGTGTTACCGGCGACTTTAGTATACACCCTTCCAGTGCTGAGTGTTACCGATGTCTCTAGTATACAGCCTTTCAGTGCCGAGTGTTACCTGCATCCCTAGTATATCATACCTCCCAACTTCACGGTTGCATAAAGAGGGATTTTGGTGCGGCCCGCCGGTAAAAGGCGTGGCTTCGCGGGATTGCCACGATCATGAGCCACGCCCCCGCTTTTCGTCACTGAGTGGGCATGCCCAGCTCTCTGTTTGCTGCTGGCATGCCTCCGTCTGTAGTGAATAGACGCTGTGTGCGTCTATTCACCGCTGCTCTGCTAAGCGGGGCAGCGAGTGACAGAGCCTCCCAACTGCCCCCCCCCTTCACCGTGGGACACTGCGGCCCGCGGGTGGGACAGCGGGACAGTCCCAAAAAATGGGACAATTGGGAGGTATGGTATACACCCTTCCAGTGTTGAATGTTACCGGTGTCCCTAGTATACACCCTTCCAGTGCTGAGTGTACCTGCATCACTAGTATACACTCTTCCAGTGCTGAGTTTTACAGGCGTCTCTCGTATACACCCTTCCAGTGCTGAGTGTTACAGACACCTCTAGTATACACACTTCCAGTGCTGAGTGTTACCAGTGTCTCTAGTATACACCCTTCCAGTGCTTAATGTTACAGACACCTCTATTATACACCCTTCCAGTGCTGGTTTGTACCTGTGTCTCTAGTATTCGCCCTTCCAGTGCTGAGTGTTACCGGCGTTTCTAATATACACCCTTTCAGTGCTGAGTGTTACCGGTGTCTCTAAAATACAGCCTTCCAGTGCTGAGTGTTACCTGCATCCCTAGTATATACCCTTCCAGTGTTGAGTGTTACCCATGCCTCTAATATACACCTTTCCAATGCTGAGCGTTACCGGTGTCTCTAGTATACACTCTTCTAGTGCCGAGTATTACAGACACCTCTAGTATACACCCTTCCAGTGCCGAGTGTTACCTGTATCCTTAGTATACACCAGTGGTTCTCAAACTGTGTGCCGTGGGTTGGTGATCCAGGACCAATGCAAATGATTTATGGTCAATGTAATAGTCAAAACCAGTGCTGGTGGCTGCCAATCATAAAATATGTGGACATACAGAAACAAATCTTGTCCCTTACCACACATCTGAACCTAAGGATGACATATAAACACAAGTTACTTCATTTAATATTTCTTTCTAAATTTCTCAATAAGAAACTTTTGGCCTAGGGGTGCCGTGAAAAAAAATCTGACACTCTAGGGTGCCGTGATTCAAAAGAGTTTGAGAACCACTGGTATACACACTTTCAGAGCTAGGTGTTACCTGTATACACCCTTCAAGTGCTCAGTGTTACAGATGTCTCTAGTCTACACCCTTCCAGTGCTGAGTGTTACAGATACCTCTATTATACACCCTTCCAAATCTGGTTGTTACCTGTGTCTCTAAAACACACACTTCATGCTGATTGTTACCTGTGTCTCTAATATACACCCTTTAAGTGCTGAGTGTTACCTTCATCCCTAGTATACCTCTAATATACACCCTTCTAGTGCTGAGTGTTACCGGTGTCTAGTATACCCCCTTCCAGTGCTGACTGCTGAGTGTTACAGACACCTCTAGTATACACCCTTCCAGTGCTGAGTGTTATCTGCATCCCTAGTATATACCATACTTACCTACTTTTCTTCTCTCCTCTCCGGGAGATACTCGGAGAGGAAAAGCAGGTGGGCAGCGCCAGAGGCGGGGTCGGGCCAATGCCACCAGTAGGCCCCGCCCACTGCACAAGCAAATGCCGCAATTGGGTGGTATTTGCATATGGGTGGAGCTTCAATTGCGCAATTAGCATATAATCGTATCATTAAGCCCCGCCCCCTCCACCGGGTCCTCGATTCAGCACTATTTAGCTCCCCATTCTGCCCACTCTCCTAGGAAGTGGGCAGAATGCGGGAGGGGTGCTCACTCTTCCGGAGCTGCGGGGGACTCCCCGAGAAACCGGGTGTCTCCCGCAGAATCCGGGAGAGTAGGCAATTCTGGTATACACCCTTCCAGTGCTGAATGTTACTGGCGTGTGTCAGTGACGTGCAGTGAGGTCAGTGACTGGTGAGGCAGTGACTGATGGCGGCGGCATCCCCCCACCCCCTCCCTCACACGCCTATACCCCAGCCCTGCAACCTCCCTCATGCACCCATACATGCACCCAGCAACCTCCCTCAAACAATATACCCCAGCCCTGCACCCAGCAACCTCCCTCATGCACCCATACATGCACCCAGCAACCTCCCTCACACAATATACCCCAGCCCTGCACCCAGCAACCTCCCTCACACAATATACCCCAGACCTGCACCCAGCAACCTCCCTCACACAATATATACCCCAGCCCTGCACCCAGCAACCTCCCTCACACAATATACCCCAGCCCTGCACCCAGCAACCTCCCTCACACAATATATACCCCAGCCCTGCACCCAGCAACCTCCCTCACACAATATATACCCCAGCCCTGCACCCAGCAACCTCCCTCACACAATATATACCCCAGCCCTGCACCCAGCAACCTCCCTCACACAACATATACCCCAGCCCTGCACCCAGCAACCTCCCTCACACAATATACCCCAGCCCTGCACCCAGCAACCTCCCTCACACAATATACCCCAGTCCTGCACCCAGCAACCTCCCTCACACAATATACCCCAGCCCTGCACCCAGCAACCTCCCTCACACAATATACCCCAGCCCTGCACCCAGCAACCTACCTCATGAACCCATACATGCATCCAGCAACCTCCCTCAAACAATATACCCAGCCCTGCACCCAGCAACCTCCCTCATGCACCCATACATGCACCCAGCAACCTCCCTCAAACAATATACCCCAGACCTGCACCCAGCAACCTCCCTCACACAATATATACCCCAGTCCTGCACCCAGCAACCTCCCTCACACAATATACCCCAGCCCTGCACCCAGCAACCTCCCTCACACAATATACCCCAGCCCTGCACCCAGCAACCTCCCTCACACAATATACCCCAGCCCTGCACCCAGCAACCTCCCTCATGCACCCATACATGCACCCAGCAACCTCCCTCATGCACCCATACATGCACCCAGCAACCTCCCTCACACAATATACCCCAGCCCTGCACCCAGCAACCTCCCTCACACAATATACCCCAGCCCTGCACCCAGCAACCTCCCTCACACAATATATACCCCAGTCCTGCACCCAGCAACCTCCCTCACACAATATACCCCAGCCCTGCACCCAGCAACCTCCCTCACACAATATACCCCAGCCCTGCACCCAGCAACCTCCCTCATGCACCCATACATGCACCCAGCAACCTCCCTCATGCACCCATACATGCACCCAGCAACCTCCCTCAAACAATATACCCCAGACCTGCACCCAGCAACCTCCCTCACACAATATACCCCAGACCTGCACCCAGCAACCTCCCTCACACAATATACCCCAGCCCTGCACCCAGCAACCTCCCTCACACAATATACCCCAGCCTGCACCCAGCAACCTCCCTCACACAATATACCCCAGCCCTGCACCCAGCAACCTCCCTCACACAATATACCCCAGACCTGCACCCAGCAACCTCCCTCAAACAATATACCCAGCCCTGCACCCAGCAACCTCCCTCATGCACCCATACATGCACCCAGCAACCTCCCTCATGCACCCATACATGCACCCAGCAACCTCCCTCAAACAATATACCCCAGACCTGCACCCAGCAACCTCCCTCACACAATATACCCCAGACCTGCACCCAGCAACCTCCCTCACACAATATACCCCAGACCTGCACCCAGCAACCTCCCTCACACAATATACCCCAGACCTGCACCCAGCAACCTCCCTCACACAATATATATCCCAGACCTGCACCCAGCAACCTCCCTCACACAATATATACCCCAGCCCTGCACCCAGCAACCTCCCTCACACAATATACCCCAGCCCTGCACCCAGCAACCTCCCTCACACAATAAACCCCAACCCTGCACACCTGTACCCCAATCCTACCCCAGTCACCTTTCTCCTCTCAGTTTCTCTTGCAGCAGTGGGTCTGTCTGGGTCCCGTTGTGAGTGAGCCGAACGTGCATGTGTGCATGAGCGCTGGAAGGGGGCTGCCAGGCGAAGAGGAGCCAGCTACACGAGGAGCAAGCAGGGCTGCTGACAGGCATTGTTGGGGGCGTGGCCTAATAACAGACTGTGGCCACGCCCCCTTTCTAACCTTTTCTTTCTTTTTTTAACCCACAGCAGCAGGTACCGCAAGCCTGCAGAGCAGAGACTACGGGACCGGCCCACCGGAATTTCATCCAGACGTCCCGCCAGACCTCTCTAACTCTCAGTACAGCACTGACAGTGACAGCCAGATGCAGGTCACTTCAGTGCTGATCTGGTGCCCAATCATATCTGCTTTCAGTGACAGGGGTGTGTTTTCATATGGCCTGAAAGCACGTCCCTGCTCTGAGGCACTTGTAAAGGTGCCGCTTACAGTGATGTTTTTTAATGGGCTTTGACAGACCTCTGCTTGGCCCAGCCCCCTGCCCGCCCCCTGCTTCCAGCAACTTGCAATTGGCAGCGGGAGGCACTGCTCTCGGTGCCTCCGAAATCAATTTAAACAGGTATTTTCTCTGAAAATGATTACCATAATATAAAGAAGATACTTATAACACAGAATATGTATCATAAGTATCTTCTTTGTATTATTTTTAATCACTAATGACAGGGGAGGCACTGCCTCCCCTGCCTCCCCTGACTGCACGTCCCTGGCGTGTGTATTATACACCCTTCCAGTGCTGAGTGTTACTGGTGTCTCTAAAATACACCCTTCCAGTGCTGAGTGTTACCTGCATAACTAGTATACACCCTTCCAGTCCTGAGTGTTACAGACACCTTAATTATACACCCTTCCAGTGCTGAGTGTTACCTGCATCCCTAGTATACACCCTTCCAGTGCTGAGTGTTACAGACACCTCTAATATACACCCTTCCAGTGCTGAGTGTTACCGGTGTCTAGTATACACCCTTCCAGTGCTGAGTGTTACCTGCATCCCCAGTATACACCCTTCCAGTGCTAAGTGTTACAGACACCTCTAATATACACCCTTCTAGTGCTGAGTGTTACCGGTGTCTAGTATACCACCTTCCAGTGCTGAGTGTTATTCAGTGCCGGATTCAGGGCGGGGGGGGGGGGGGGGGGGGGGCACCCAGGCACGTGCCCCCCCTGTCATTTAGGATATATCCATAATACAGCAGCTGCATGGGCTGTGGGGACGCATGCAACCTGCAGACCCCACAGCCCATGCAGCTCCTGTATTATGAATATAGCGTGTCACCAGGAAGCACGGCTGGCTGGAGCGGAGTAGCGTGGCGGCGGCCGTGATTTGAGGGCACTGCTTCTACTTCCCCTCAGCCCGGACTACTGTGGCTGGGTCCCGCCGCTGCCTGTACACGCTGCAGTTGCGGTCAGTCAGGGCAGCCTGATCATGGCGATGCCCTTGTGTGTGCGGGCGCTGCGGCTCTCCAGGGCCGCCCGGTTCCTGGGCTCTCCCCGCTTGCAGAATCTCCACACCAGCTCCGCTCTGGCCTCCAAGGCGCCCGTGTCCACCGC
This sequence comes from Pseudophryne corroboree, assembly GCF_028390025.1. NCBI lineage: Eukaryota > Metazoa > Chordata > Amphibia > Anura > Myobatrachidae > Pseudophryne > Pseudophryne corroboree. The sequence goes on along the minus strand of NC_086444.1, from coordinate 168,706,142 downwards.
AATGGGTCACGGTCACGACGACCATGAGGATGATATGACTGACTCCTATGCCAGGGTAAGACCCTCCCTTATATACCTATAGTGTAATTGCCCATATGTGCTGTATGTCATACCCCCTATATCCTATAAACTGTGCCATGTGTACTAAGGTGACTCTCCCTGTATACCTACTATTCCTATATACTGTGTGCCCTGTATGAGGTGATACCCCCTATATACGCACTCACTCCGTCCTCTGCCAGACCTGTCCCTGCACACTCACCATGTCCCCTACCAGACCTGTCCCTGCACACTCACCCTGTCCCCTACCAGATCTGTCCTTGTATACTCACCCTGTCACCCACCAGACCTGTCCTGTACACTCACCCTGTCCCTTACCAGACCTGTCCCTGCACACTCACCCTGTCCCCTACCAGACCTGTCCTTGTATACTCACCCTGTCACCCACCAGACCTGTCCCCGCACACTCACTCTGTCCCCTACCAGACCTGTCCCCGCACACTCACTCCGTCCCCTACCAGACCTGTCCCTGCACACACCCTGTCCCCTACCAGGCCTGTCCTCGCACACTCACCCTGTCCCCTATCAGACCTGTTCTGTACACTCACCCTGTCCCTTACCAGACCTGTCCCCGCACACTCACCCTATCCCCACACACTCACCCTGTCCCCTACCAGACCTGTCCTTGTATACTCACCCTGTCACTCACCAGACACCAGACCTGTACTTCATGCCCACAACATGATAAAAATGAGGTTGTGGCTCATTGGTATGGCACTGTGACGCCACAACCCTTGTTATGAGACCACACCCACCTTCCCAGGAGCGTGCGCAAAAGTCCCGCCGCCCCCGCCTTCCCCTATTATGGTGCCCGCAGTGTCATTTTGTTCTGGACCCGCCCCTGGTGTTACTGGTGTCTCTAGTATACCTCCTTCCAGTGCAGAATGTTACATACAACTCTAATATACACCTAGTATAGATCCTTCCAGTTCTGGTTGTTACCAGCGTCTCTAATATACACTCTTCCAGTGCTGAATGTTACCGGCGCCTCTAATATACACCCTTCCAGTGCTGAGTGATACCGGCAGTGGCGGAACTACCGCCAGTGCAGGTAGTGCTTTGCACTGGGGCTCGCCACTGTTCAGGGGTCCAAAGCCAGGGCGGCATGTAATGAGTCAAACTGACTCATTACATGCCGCCTGGCTGCCGCTGTGTGCCGCCGCCGAGGAGCGCACCGATTACGAGGGGGGGGTGAAGGAGGAGGAGGGAGGTGGAGGAGGGAGCCGCAGCAGCACTGTGTAATTAATAGAGGCGCTGCTGCGGCTGGCCCTCTCCCAGGGGTGTATCTACGCATTGGCCAGGATGGCACTCGCCAGGGGCGCCAGCCGAGGATGGGGCGCTGCTCGGCAGTACCATCCTCAGCCAATGGGTGGACTCACTCAGTAGTGGCATCGCCTTGGCTGGAGGATCGCGCAGTAGGCAGGAAGAGGCGCCGGTGTTCGGCACTGCATGAAGAAGTGAAAATAAACTACAGCTCCCAGCAGCCCTTGCTGTCAGGAGCTCCTGTCTCCAGTCTATCAGTGCAGTTGATAGACGGAGGAGCTTCAGTTCGGGCGGCAAGACAGGCTGTGTGTGTAGATTGCAGCCTCTTTAGACTTACATGGAGGCTGGGCTGACTAAATGTAGGGGGAGCTGCAGAGTGACTTCCTCACCCGGCCAGCTCCTCTCAGGCAGTTCCCATGGGCCTTTGAGACAGAGACAGAGCTGGCCGGGATAGGAAGCAGGAAGTGACTCTGCAACAGCTTCGTGGCTTGCATGCTGTCTCTCTCTGTCTCCATCTCTCTCCCTGTGTCTCTCTCTCACTCACCCTGTCTATCTGTCTCTCTCTACATCTCTATCCATGTGTCTGTCTCTCTCCCTGTGTCTCTCTCTCCATCTCTCTCCATGTGTCTGTCTCTCTCCCTGTGTCTGACTCTCTTCATGTGTCCACTTCAAATGTCAGTCTCTCTCCCTCCCCATGTCACTCTCTACATGCCATCTCCCTCTCTCTCTACATGTCTGTTTCTCCCTATTTCTGCCTGTCTGTCCCTCTCCCTGTGTCTGTCTCCCTCAATCTCTCTCCCTCTATCTCTCTCATCCTGTCTATCTGTCTCTCTCGCCATCTCTCTCCCTGTGTCTCTCTCTCTCCATCTCTCTCCCTGTGTCTATCTCTCACCTTGTCTGTCTCTTTCCGTGTGTGTGTGTGTGTGTGTGTGTGTGTGTCTCTCTGTATGTGTCCCTCTCTCTGAGTCCCTACTTATGTCAGTCTCTCTCTCCCTCCCTCCCCACGCCACTCTTTATTTCCATCTCTCTCTCTGCATGTCTGTCTGTCACTGTGTCTCTCCATGTGTCTCTCCCTCCATATGTCTTTCTCTACCTGTGTCTGTCTCTCTCTCTCTCTTTCTCTCAACATGTCTCCTCCTTCTTTCCCATGTCTGTGTGTCTCATGTCTGTATGTTCTCTCTCATCCTGTATCTGTCCCTCCCCATGTCTGTCTCTCTCTCTCTCCCTCTGTCTCTCTCTGTGTCTTTCCCTACACATTTCATTCTCTCCATGTCTGTCTCTCTCTCCACATCTCTGTCTCTCCCTACCCATGTCATACTCTCTCTCCATAACTGTCTCTCTCTCTGTCCCTTTCTCTCTCCGCATGTCTGTCTGTCTCTCTGACACACACACATACACACTTGAATTGGGTCGGAGTTAGATTTGGGTGTGGTGTGTTTAAACTGAAATCTAAATTGCAGTTTAAAAATAGAGCAGACAGTATTTACCCTGCACAGAAACAAAATAACCCACCCAAATCTAACTCTCTCTGCAAATGTTATATCAGCTCCCCCTGCAGTGCACATGGTTTTGCCCAACTGCTAACAAATTTGCTGCTGCGATCAACTCTGAATTACCCCCAATGTCACTACTTCTTGCACCTGCCACCCTCCTCTTCTTCTACTTAATGGAGTTCCTCAAGACTCTGTTTTCATCCCTCTTCTCTTCACACGCTACACCTTCTTGCTTGGTGAACTCATATGCTTCTTCATTATCAATTAAGACTTCAATGATGATGATATCCAAATCTGTCTTTCCTTCCCCAACCCTTCTCCCTCTTTCATATATGACTTGCCAAAATGCCTTTTCCACCTTCTTCAACTGGAGTTCCCAGTTTCACCTCATATTTAATATACACAAAACGGTGCTTATCATTTTTTCCCTACTAACATCTTTATCCTTTTACAGTATCTCTTATGGTTGACAAGCTCACTCCCTCCTCTATTCCCACTTCCGTGTGTCATCATCACCTCTGTCCTTAGCCTTATTCTGCAAATCCAGTCCCTATTGCAGTCCTATCACCTCTCTACATTCAGATTTTAGAGTTATTGGAGTTGTAATTTGGGACACAAGTCTGAGATCTGAAAGGAATGGTACAGTCAGGGGTGTATCTACGCATTGGCCAGGATGGCACTCGCCAGGGGCGCCAGCCGAGGAGGGGGCGCCGCTCGGCAGTACCATCCTCAGCCAATGGGTGGACTCACTTAGTAGTGGCATCGCCTTGGCTGGAGGATCGCGCAGTAGGCAGGAACAGGCGCCGGTGTTCGGCACTGCATGAAGAAGTGAAAATAAACTACAGCTCCCAGCAGCCCTTGCTGTCAGGAGCTCCTGTCTCCAGTCTATCAGTGCAGTTGATAGACGGGGGAGCTTCAGTTCGGGCGGCAAGACAGGCTGTGTGTGTAGATTGCAGCCTCTTTAGACTTACATGGAGGCTGGGCTGACTAAATGTAGGGGGAGCTGCAGAGTGACTTCCTCACCCGGCCAGCTCCTCTCAGGCAGTTCCCATGGGCCTTTGAGACAGAGACAGAGCTGGCCGGGATAGGAAGCAGGAAGTGACTCTGCAACAGCTTCGTGGCTTGCATGCTGTCTCTCTCTGTCTCCATCTCTCTCCCTGTGTCTCTCTCTCACTCACCCTGTCTATCTATCTCTCTCTACATCTCTATCCATGTGTCTGTCTCTCTCCCTGTGTCTCTCTCTCCATCTCTCTCCATGTGTCTGTCTCTCTCCCTGTGTCTGACTCTCTTCATGTGTCCACTTCAAATGTCAGTCTCTCTCCCTCCCCATGTCACTCTCTCCATGCCATCTCCCTCTCTCTCTACATGTCTGTTTCTCCCTATTTCTGCCTGTCTGTCCCTCTCCCTGTGTCTGTCTCCCTCAATCTCTCTCCCTCTATCTCTCTCATCCTGTCTATCTGTCTCTCTCGCCATCTCTCTCCCTGTGTCTCTCTCTCTCCATCTCTCTCCCTGTGTCTATCTCTCACCTTGTCTGTCTCTTTCCGTGTGTGTGTGTGTGTGTGTGTGTGTGTGTCTCTCTGTATGTGTCCCTCTCTCTGAGTCCCTACTTATGTCAGTCTCTCTCTCCCTCCCTCCCCACGCCACTCTTTATTTCCATCTCTCTCTCTGCATGTCTGTCTGTCTGTCTGTCACTGTGTCTCTCCATGTGTCTCTCCCTCCATATGTCTTTCTCTACCTGTGTCTGTCTCTCTCTCTCTCTTTCTCTCAACATGTCTCCTCCTTCTTTCCCATGTCTGTGTGTCACATGTCTGTATGTTCTCTCTCATCCTGTATCTGTCCCTCCCCATGTCTGTCTCTCTCTCTCTCCCTCTGTCTCTCTCTGTGTCTTTCCCTACACATTTCATTCTCTCCATGTCTGTCTCTCTCTCCACATCTTTGTCTCTCCCTACCCATGTCATACTCTCTCTCCATAACTCTCTCTCTCTCTGTCCCTTTCTCTCTGCATGTCTGTCTGTCTCTCTGACACACACACATACACACTTGAATTGGGTCGGAGATTTCCATTTATGTGCGCTCTCTCTATTTATTTCTCTCTCTCTCTCTCCCTCTTCTCCCATATCTGGACACCCCCCCCCCCTCCTAAAAATCCTGCGTTTGCCCCTGTATTGCGGTACCGAAGTATGGTGTACATGCACCTTCCCTATTTCAAATGGGAAGGATGGGGGGGGGGGGGGAGGGAGGGGCAGTACCTTACTTTGCCAGGGGCGCCAGGACCCCTAGATACACCTCTGCCCTCTCCTTCCCCATAGGCTGCCCTCCGTCGCTGTTAAAGGAGCTGGGATGCGCTTCCTAGCATTCACAGCGGCGGAGGGCAGCCTATGGTGAAGGAGTGGGCCAGCAGCAGCAGCGCCTCCACCAATTACACAGCGCTGCTGCTGCTCCCAAGTTCCCCACCCTCCTCCTTCTTCTCCCTGGCTGCCCGGGATCTGACAGAAGCTGCACGAGGAGCCTGAGCCAGCGGAAGCAGTAAGTATGTCTATTCTATCTATCTATCTATCTATCTATCTATCTATCTATCTATCTATCTATCTATCTATCTATCTATCTATCTATCCTGTCTGCCGTAATGTGTAAAAAAGGGGACGCTGTCTGCCGTATTGTGTAAAAAGGGGGACACTGTCTGCCGTAATGTATAAAAAAAGGGGACGCTGTCTGCCGTAATGTGTAAAAAGGGGACGCTGTCTGCTGTAATGTATAAAAAAGGTGACGCTGTCTGCCGTAATGTGTAAAAAAAGGGGACTCTGTCTACAGTAATGTGTAAAAAGGGGGCGCTGTCTGCCGTAATGTGTAGAGAAGGGGGACGCTGTCTGCCGTAATGTGTGAAAAAGGGGGACACTGTCTGCCGTCATGTGTAAAAAAGGGGATGCTGTCTGCCGTAATGTGGACGCTGTCTGCCGTAATGTGTAAAAAAGGGGGACGCTGTCTGCCGTAATGTGTAAAAAAGGGGGACGCTGTCTGCCGTAATGTGTAAAAAAGGGGGACGCTGTCTGCCGTAATGTGTAAAAAAAGGGGACTCTGTCTACAGTAATGTGTAAAAAGGGGGCGCTGTCTGCCGTAATGTGTAGAAAAGGGGGACGCTGTCTGCCGTAATGTGTAAAAAAGGGGGACACTGTCTGTCGTAATGTGTAAAAAAGGGGGACACTGTCTGCCGTAATGTGTAAAAATGGGGGACGCTGTCTGCCGTAATGTGTAAAATAGGGGACACTGTCTCCCGTTATGTGTAAAAAAGGGGATGCTGTCTGCCGTAATGTGTAAAAATGGGGGACGCTGTCTGCCGTAATGTGTAAAATAGGGGACGCTGTTTGCCGTAATGTGTAAAAAAGGGACGCTGTCTGCCGTAATGTGTAAAAAGGGGGACGCTGTCTGCCGTAATGTATAAAAAAGGGGATGCTGTCTGCCGTAATGTGTAAAAAGGGAGACGCTGTCTGCCATAATGTGTAAAAAGGAAGACGCTGTCTGCCGTAATGTGTAAAAAGGGGGATGCTGTCTGCCGTAATGTGTAAAAAAGGGGGACGCTGTCTGCCGTAATGTGTAAAAAAGGGGGACGCTGTCTGCCGTAATGTGTAAAAAAGGGGGACGCTGTCTGCCGTAATGTGTAAAAAAAGGGGACTCTGTCTACAGTAATGTGTAAAAAGGGGGCGCTGTCTGCCGTAATGTGTAGAAAAGGGGGATGCTGTCTGCCGTAATGTGTAAAAAGGGGGACACTGTCTGCCGTAATGTGTAAAAAAGGGGGACACTGTCTGCCGTAATGTGTAAAAATGGGGGACGCTGTCTGCCGTAATGTGTAAAATAGGGGACACTGTCTCCCGTTATGTGTAAAAAAGGGGATGCTGTCTGCCGTAATGTGTAAAAATGGGGGACGCTGTCTGCCGTAATGTGTAAAATAGGGGACGCTGTTTGCCGTAATGTGTAAAAAAGGGACGCTGTCTGCCGTAATGTGTAAAAAGGGGGATGCTGTCTGCCGTAATGTATAAAAAAGGGGATGCTGTCTGCCGTAATGTGTAAAAAGGGAGACGCTGTCTGCCGTAATGTGTAAAAAGGGAGACGCTGTCTGCCGTAATGTGTAAAAAGGGGGATGCTGTCTGCCATAATGTGTAAAAAGTAGGACGCTGTCTGCTGTAATGTATAAAAAAGGGCACGCTGTCTGCCGTAATGTGTAAAAATGGGACGCTGTCCGCCGTAATGTGTAAAAAGGGGAATCTGTCCGCCGTAATGTGTAAAAGAGGCTCTACCTGGTGTAGTGGTGCTACCGTGTGGCGTAATTTGAATAATGGAGACTACTGTGCACCGTTAGATGAATTGGTATTATTTTGTGTCCACACCCCTTCCCCACGAAGCCACACCCCTATTTTTTGGGCGCGCGTCTGCGGCGCGCATCGCCCCTGTTTTACATGGTGTGTGGGTGGGGGCCCCAAAGCATTTTGTCGCACATGGCCCACCGCTCGCTACTGGATACCAGCATATCTAGTATACACCCTTTCAGTGCTGGTTGTTACGGATGTCTCTAGTATACACCCTTTCAGTGCTGGTTGTTACCACACATACCCTCTAGCTGTACTTTTTTGGCAGACACAGTACCTTTTTTTATGGTCTGTACCGATTTTTGGCTCTCCAAACTTCCATTGAAAGTATAGGAAAAAGGGCTTGGCCACGTCACTTTACCTGTGGCCACGCCCCCTTTTCGAATTTGTACCAATTTTTATATGTAAATTGTTGTGCTGAGTGTTACAGACATCTCTAGTATCCACCCTTCCAGTGCTGAGTTACTGGTGTCTCTAGTATACACCCTTCCAGTGCTGAGCATTACAGATACCTCTAGTATACACAAAGGGCCTGCCCTACGCATACTCTGACTACGCGGCTACATAGAGTGGGGGACTGATGAGGGCACACAGCTGAGAATTGAGATGGAGGAGCTCCGCAGGTTGTGTGCGGCGTGCTCGGCAGCTGTCTCCTATTTTATCGTACAGGTTTTTGATACCTGCGCTCACCCTCTATTTGGTGTTTGTATGTGAGAAATGATGTATCTCTATGATCTGTAAATACCTTTATAAGTCACAATGCTTAGTATAACAGATGGTACAATAATTCATATATGATTGATGATATTGTGATTACACATAAATGCCCTTATTTGCAAATAGTAACATGCATATTGTGTGAACATCCGATGTATAGGGAAATTAAACACAAGATGAAATAAAATATGGTATTGCCGCTTGATGAATATCCTAAAAAAAAAAAAAAAAAAAAAGTAAAGTCTCGTGAGAAAAGGAGTATCTTTGTTCCAGATATATAGGAGTCAGTCTTTATCTGAAGGGATTTCCTTTCCCCTCAGTGTGAGTCTAACCAGTGTGCCCAGAGGCGGTTCTTTTGTCAATAATTGATCGTAGGTGGAGGTCGTGTTCTGGGAGGCCGGCGTCCCGGCCTGCCAGGTGCAACTTACCCTCACGATGTGATGTTTAGTTCTCTTTGTTCACTCTGTGGTGAGTGATGATGTGGCCACTTGCGCTGTTTCCGCTGTATCCGTCCCCGGTGGTGTTCCTCAGCAGACAGGGCTGGAAGCCTTCCTGGCTCTGCTGCTAGGCTGCCGGGTCCCGCCGGAAGCCGCACTGAACAACCGGAAGTTGCGTTGCCACAACGCTCCGCTTCTTCCTATGTCCTGTGCGGTCTCAACGGTGATGTGCTGGCAAGCTTGAGGTGTCTGCATGGATCTGTTTCCAACGCGTTTCGGCCGCAACTGGCCTTCTTCAAGGATTCAGAGTGCTGTCCCATGGGGTTCTTTTATTGGTCTTTCTGGGACAGCACTCTGAATCCTTGAAGAAGGCCAGTTGCGGTGATCCATGCAGACACCTCAAGCTTGCCAGCACATCACCGCAAACTACATCCACAAGACTCCTCGCCGGCCGGCGAGTGGAGCGGCCGTTGAGACCGCACAGGACATAGGAAGAAGCGGAGCGTTGTGGCAACGCAACTTCCGGTTGTTCAGTGCGGCTTCCGGCGGGACCCGGCAGCCTAGCAGCAGAGCCAGGAAGGCTTCCAGCCCTGTCTGCTGAGGAGCACCACCGGGGACGGATACAGCGGAAACAGCGCAAGTGGCCACATCATCACTCACCACAGAGTGAACAAAGAGAACTAAACATCACATCGTGAGGGTAAGTTGCACCTGGCAGGCCGGGACGCCGGCCTCCCAGAACACGACCTCCACCTACGATCAATTATTGACAAAAGAACCGCCTCTGGGCACACTGTTTAGACTCACACTGAGGGGAAAGGAAATCCCTTCAGATAAAGACTGACTCCTATATATCTGGAACAAAGATACTCCTTTTCTCACAAGACTTTACTTTTTTTTTTTTAGGATATTCATCAAGCGGCAATACCATATTTTATTTCATCTTGTGTTTAATTTCCCGATACATCGGATGTTCACACAATATGCATGTTACTATTTGCAAATAAGGGCATTTATGTGTAATCACAATATCATCAATCATATATGAATTATTGTACCATCTGTTATACTAAGCATTGTGACTTATAAAGGTATTTACAGATCATAGAGATACATCATTTCTCACATACAAACACCAAATAGAGGGTGAGCGCAGGTATCAAAAACCTGTACGATAACACTAGCCCTAGAGTCTGGACAACTCTCCAGATACCAGCAGCCCCCTTGAACAAGATACACATACTGTGCGCTCCACGCAAACCCCTTGATTCCATGTCTCCTATTTTACACTGACAGAGCTAGAGGTTGGCTGATTGTACACTAGGGGGAGCTCCTCTCATGATGTTATCATCGGTCGAGCTGGTTGGGTGAGGCTCCAGTCCACGAACTCTGCTGCAGCAGCAATCAGGTGCGTGTGTGTATCTCATGTCCGAGGTGCCATGTGGGGAGGAGGGTGTCTGGGATGATGGCCGGGTCCCTGTATTCCTCTCATGCATGGGGAAGCGGTGGAGTCTTTAGTAAAGGATGGTGGGTTATTTATTTGCTTTAAATGATGGTGGCCGTGTTTAATTATATTGTGAAAGAGGAGTGTGTGTGTATGACTTGTGCTGCTATAAACTTTTTATACTGTAGCTGTGTATGAGTGTGTTTATGTCATCCATGTGTGCTATATTAAACATGTTTATGCTGGCACCCGCATGTCCTGAGGAAGGGTTCTGCCGTGGTCCCGAAATGACGCATTGACCAGCGGCGTGTGCCAAGTCTCCTTACTTATATGAATGCTTCCAGAGCCGGCCCTAGCCAATTTGATGCCCTAGGCAAAATTTTATCTGGTGCCCCCTAGCTCCGCCGCTAGTTCTGCATCTGTACCTGCAATGCTCAGGTAGTGGGGCCCACCGGGGGGTTACCCTGTGGGCCAGTTCAACTCTGCACAATGCCACACAGTAATGACCATAATACATATAATTCCACACAGTAAAGGAACCTTACACATATGCCCCACATTAGTAATGCCCATAATACACATAATGCCACACAGTAATGCACCTTACACATATGCCCCACATTAGTAATGCCCATAATACACATATACTGCCACAGATACTGCCACACTTGCTGGTTATACAAAAAGATCAGTATCAAACATGTAGAAACTGTCCATTCTCTTCACTATTCAGTGTGTTTGCTGGTGTCTGTTACTCCCGTTAACTGCATGCACTTTACTTTATACTGTGGGAGCTAAATGCTCTGCCCTACAGTCTGATGTGTCCAAAAGTCACGCTGCACTGATGTTTCATATAGAAATAGCACAATGCAACTTACTGACCACGTTACAGTGCTAGATGGCAGGGGAATTTTTACGGTATGGACTGACTAGGAAATAAAGTGTGGGGAGAACACTGCCCATGTTATGTCCCTGCAGACACCTGGGGTTTGCACAGGGACAAGGGACACACAGTCTTAGCCTCTAGCCTCCCATCAGAGGTGGTAGAGGCTAAGACTGTAGGGCAATTTAAACATGCTTGGGACAGGCATATGAATATCCTTACAAAGAATCAAGGTTAAAAAAGGGTTGAGATTGCCTAAAGGATAAAATAAAAAAGGGGCAGACTAGATGGGCCAAGTGGTTCTTATCTGCCGTCAAATTCTATGTTTCTATGTTTCTAGGATGGCAGGGTCCCCCTCCCCCATGTGCACAAGCAGTATAGGTGATGTCAGGTTTCTCTGAAGCAGTCTTCCAAAATACACATGTGTTATCATAAGAAGCCATCCAGTAATAACCTTATATAGTCAGTAAAAATGTCACAGGTCCAGGAATTGCATTTACTGGGCTCCTGCTGTCTGTCTGAGGTCTCACAAGTCAGGGGCATTCAAGCATGTCAGAGGAAGTTTAAGGCACAGTGTGCATTTTTTTTGACAAATGTAAACAGCAGTGTATACAAGTACTGATTGAATACATTTGGAAAGTAACAGTTAGTTTGCGGACTGTCCCTCTCAGCATGAGATGCTGCAGGGACATGCTTGGATGCCCCTAGACATGCTTGAATGCCCTAGGCAAATGCCTAGCCTGCCTATAGCTAAGGCCGGCTCTGAATGCTTCTACTATACGCTGACCCAGGAATGGGTAATACTGTAACATGTGAAATTGCACTTTTTCATTACATTGGATGATTTATAAAGCCCTGTAGTGCCGTGTCTTTGTTTGGAACATAGACTGTTCTTTACTTGCTATGTTTTATATATGTAAGAAACCTGCGTTTGCCCCAGGGCGAGCTGCAGACAGTGACTGAGTCATTGTCACTCGCGCTGCAGCATGCCACCCTCCCAGGATACTAGAGGCTCCTCTCACTATTGCACAGAGGAGCCTTTACGGAGTACACAGCCCTCCTCCCTATGCCTGGCTCGGGAACAGGGGGAGGGAGCCAGTGCAGCCCCTGAACCAGAGGGAGCTGGAGCTGCCTATGACAAAACAGAGAAGGTTTGTTCCTGGCAGACAGCTCTCCCTGTACTATCTGTGTGTGTCAGTGTGCCCCTCATCCCTGCACAATATGTGTGTGTCTGACTCTCTGTATGTCCTTATGCAATCTGCCTGTGTGTGTCAGCGGGCCCCTGGACCCTGTGTGTGTCAGCGGGGCCCGTGGACCCTGTGTGTGTCAGCGGGGCCCCTGGACCCTGTGTGTGTCAGCGGGCCCCTGGACCCTGTGTGTGTCAGCGGGCCCCTGGACCTTGTGTGTGTCAGCGGGCCCCTGGACCCTGTGTGTGTCAGCGGGCCCCTGGACCCTAGGTGTGTCAGCGGGCCCCTGGACCCTGTGTGTGTCAGCGGGCCCCTGGACCCTGTGTGTGTCAGCGGGCCCCAGGACCCTGTGTGTGTCAGCGGGCCCCAGGACCCTGTGTGTGTCAATCTGCTCATATACAATATGTTTTTGTGTTAGTGTGCTTCTGATCTGTGTGTTGGTGTCAGTGTTTCTCTGGTACACGTGCTACGGCGGCCGGCGGTGATTGACAGCTGAACTGGACGGGCGTGTGTACACACCTGCCCAGTTCATGACATCAGTCCCCGACGGCTCGGCCAGTGTGTATGCTCAACACACTGCCCGATCTGTCCATAGATATATCTGCCGATCAATTGATCGGCAGATATATCTTCCAGTGTGTATTAACCTTTAGCGTCTCCTCTGGGGTGTAACATGTATAAGCTGCTACTCTGTGATGTAACATTGTGACATAGCTTGTATAAGGGGCTCTTCTGTGGCGTAGCATGTATATTGGGCTCTACTGTCTGTTGTGCAATGTGAATTGATACTATTCTGTGACCATGTCCCTTATATATGAAGCAACGCCACTATATATCCCACTAAGGGGCCCCAAAATATATATTTGCATACCAAATAATTAGGCTCGGCCCGTCCCTGTATACACGCTTTCAGTCACATTCTGTTTTAATATTGGGCCTCTGGTGGCCGCTGTTCAGCTTGGGATCGTCAGTGAGCCTATTAAACTCATTGTAAATGCTGATAATTTTACAATTTTTTACAAACGGCTGTTTATTAAAAAGATTGTAAAACTCTTATTGTTTGTTTTGGCAATACAGGTTTTTAGTTGTGCTGCAATTCATCATTCCATAAGTAGCCCCAGCAAAAACCTCACTGCTGTGTGAGGGAAGTACGGATGTTGTTACGGTTAGCATTACAGCCCCACAGCAGCGAGGTTACAGGTTTGTGGAGTTTGTACAGTATATTCTCCCCGTGCTTGCATGGGTTTCCTCCGGGTACTCCGGTTTCCCCCACTGTATACAAATATGTTAGTAGGTTAATTGGTTCCCAACAAAAATTAACCCTAGTGCGTAAGTGTGTGCATATACTGTGTTTAGGGCAGACTAGATGGGCCAAGTGGTCCTTATCTGCCGTCACATTCTATGGGGTCAATCCAATTGGTTCGTACTCGCTCAAAACTGCTTGCCTTCCCCACAGGGTAGGGAGCAATTTTGAGCGAATTCAGGCATAATCCAGACTGCAAGATCGGGTACCATTGCTGGCGTTTAAATGCCGTGGCAACGGCACATCGCACCCTCTGCAGCTAATTGGATTGACCCCTATGTTTCTCACTGGCAGGTTAGTGCAGAAGGCAAGGAATTCCTCCATGCTTCTCATATTGCATTTAGCTTTGACCTGTCCAACTGCGCATTGTTCATTGCTGAACTGCGGTATGCCTCCTTCCACAGACGTCTATGGGGGTGTAAGTAAGCGGCAGGGTATGGGAGAAATCTCTGGTGATTAATTATTACTTGTCACCACAAATGGTCATTTATTGCCATGGCAGCTGAGTAAGCTTGTTTGCCGCAGGGAAAAGTCTCTTCTAGCCATAGGCCTTACTCCAGTATCCACATACAGAATGAAGACAGTTTGCTGCAGAATATTATATTTCTCTTACGTCCTAGAGGATGCTGGGGACTCCGTAAGGGCCATGGGGATAGACTGGCTCCGCAGGAGACATGGGCACTTTAAGAAAGACTTTAGGTATGGGTGTGCACTGGCTCCTCCCTCTATGCCCCTCCTCCAGACCTCAGTTTACTACTGTGCCCAGAGGAGACTGGGTGCATTACAGGGAGCTCTCCTGAGTTTCCTGAAAGAAAGTATTATGGGGGTAATTCCAAGTTGATCGCAGCAGGACATTTTTTAGCAGTTGAGCAAAACCATGTGCACTGCAGGGGAGGCAGATATAACATGTGCAGAGAGAGTTAGATTTGGGTGGGTTATGTTGTTTCTGTGCAGGGTAAATACTGACTGCTTTATTTTTACACTGCAATTTAGATTGCAGATTGAACTCGCCACACCCAAATCTAACTCTCTCTGCACATGTTACATCTGCCCCCCCTGCAGTGCAACATGGTTTTGCCCAACTGCTAAAAAATGTACTGCTGCGATCAACTTGGAATTACCCCCTTTGTTAGGTTTTTTATTTTCAGGGAGCCTGCTGGCAACAGACTCCCTGCATCGTGGGACTGAGGAGAGAGAAGCAGATCTACTTCTGTGAGTTTCAAGGCTCTACTTCTTAGGCTACTGGACACCATTAGCTCCAGAGGGAGTCGGAACACAGGTCTCACCCTGGAGTTCGTCCCGGAGCCGCGCCGCCGTCCTCCTCACAGAGCCGGAAGATAGTAGCCGAGTGAGTATGAGAAGAAAGAAGACTTCAGAGGCGGCAGAAGACTTCAGATCTTCACTGAGGTAACGCACAGCAGTTAAGCAGTGCGCCATTGCTCCCACACAGCACACACAAACGGCAGTCACTGTAAGTGTGCAGGGCGCAGATGGGGCGCCTTGGGCAGCAATATAACCTCATTTTCTGGCAAAAGTAGATATATACAGCTAGGCACTGTATATATAAAGAGCCCCCGCCAGTTTTTTAGATATTTTAGCGGGACAGAAGCCCGCCGCTGAGGGGGCGGGGCTTCTTCCTCAGCACTCACCAGCGCCATTTTCTCCACAGCACAGCGCTGAGAGGAAGCTCCCCGGACTTTCCCCTGCTTATCCACAGTGAAAGAGGGTTTTAAAGAAGGGGGGGGGGGCACATAATTTGGCGCAAAAATAAAGATTACAGCGCTATCTGGGTAAACATATTGTGTGTTTTTTCCTGGGTCATATAGCGCTGGGTGTGTGCTGGCATACTCTCTCTCTGTCTGTCTCTCCAAAAGGCCTTGTGGGGGAACTGTCTTCAGATAAGAGGATTCCCTGAGTGTGTGGTGTGTCGGTACGCGTGTGTCGGCATGTCTGAGGTAAAAGGCTCTCATAGGGAGGAGGTGGAGTAAATGACTGTGGTGTCTCCGTCGGCAACACCGACACCTGACTGGATTGGATATGTGGAATGTTTTAAGTGCTAATGTGAATTTATTGCACTGAGTCTTGGGAATGTACAGGCGTCAAACCCTGCCTTTCCCCTATGTCACAGGGACCTCCGGGGTCTCAAAAGCGCCCACTATCCAAAATAGTAGACACTGACGCCGACACGGATTCTGACTCCAATGTCGACTACGATGATGCAAAGTTACAGCCAGATTTGGCAAATAGTATTCAATATATGATTATTTTAATAAAAGATGTTTTGCATATCACAGAGAAACCCCCTGTCCCTGACACGAGAGTACACCTGTATAGTGATGTGCACCGGAAATTTTTCGGGTTTTGGGTTCGGTTCCGTGGCCGTGTTTTGGGTTCGGACGCGTTTTGGCAAAACCTCACCGAAATTTTTTTGTCGGATTCGGGTGTGTTTTGGATTCGGGTGTTTTTTAAAAAAAACCCTAAAAAACAGCTTAAATCATAGAATTTGGGGGTCATTTTGATCCCATAGTATTATTAACCTCAATAACCATAATTTCCACTCATTTTCAGTCTATTCTGAACACCTCACATCTCACAATATTATTTTTAGTCCTAAAATTTGGACCGAGATCGCTGGATGGCTAAGCTAAGCGACCCAAGTGGCCGACACAAACACCTGGCCCATCTAGGAGTGGCACTGCAGTGTCACGCAGGATGGCCCTTCAAAAAAATACTCCCCAAACAGCACATGATGCAAAGAAAAAAAGAGGCGCAATGAGGTAGCTGTGTGACTAAGATAAGCGACCCAAGTGGCCGACACAAACACCTGGCCCATCTAGGAGTGGCACTGCAGTGTCACGCAGGATGGCCCTTCAAAAAAATTGTCCCCAAACAGCACATGATGCAAAGAAAAAAAGAGGCGCAATGAGGTAGCTGTGTGACTAAGATAAGCGACCCAAGTGGCCGACACAAACATCTGGCCCATCTAGGAGTGGCACTGCAGTGTCAGACAGGATGGCCCTTCAAAAAAATTGTCCCCAAATAGCACATGATGCAAAGAAAAAAAGAGGCGCAATAAGGTAGCTGTGTGACTAAGATAAGCGACCCAAGTGGCCGACACAAACACCTGGCCCATCTAGGAGTGGCACTGCAGTGTCACGCAGGATGGCCCTTCAAAAAAATTGTCCCCAAACAGCAAATGATGCAAAGAAAAAAAGAGGCGCAATGAGGTAGCTGTGTGACTAAGATAAGCGACCCAAGTGGCCGACACAAACACCTGGCCCATCTAGGAGTGTCACTGCAGTGTCACGCAGGATGGCCCTTCAAAAAAATACTCCCCAAACAGCACATGACGCAAAGAAAAAAAGAGGCGCAATGAGGTAGCTGTGTGACTAAGCTAAGCGACCCTAGTGGCCGACACCAACACCTGGCCCATCTAGGAGTGGCACTGCAGTGTCACGCAGGATGGCCCTTCAAAAAAATACTCCCCAAACAGCACATGATGCAAAGAAAAATGAAAGAAAAAAGAGGAAGGTCAGGCATCGCAACCGACACAATTGGACTCTCCTTGGGGATTTGTGATTTCGAAGAACGCACGGTTCTTTGCTGTGCTTTTGCCAGCTTAAGTCTTTTCTTTTTTCTAGCAAGAGGATGAGTGCTTCCATCCTCATGTGAAGCTGAACCACTAGCCATGAACATAGGCCAGGGCCTCAGCCGTTCCTTGCCACTCCGTGTCGTAAATGGCATATTGGCAAGTTTACGCTTCTCCTCAGACGCTTTTAATTTTGATTTTTGGGTCATTTTACTGATCTTTTGTGTTTTGGATTTTACATGCTCTGTACTATGACATTGGGCATCGGCCTTGGCAGACGACGTTGATGGCATTTCATCGTCTCGGCCATGACTAGTGGCAGCAGCTTCAGCACGAGGTGGAAGTGGATCTTGATCTTTCCCTATTTTTTTAACCTCCACATTTTTGTTCTCCATATTTTAATGCGCACAACTAAAAGGCACCACAGGTATACAATGTAGATGGATGGATAGTATACTTATGGACGACGAGTGACGACACAGAGGTAGGTACAGCAGTGGCCTACCGTACTGCTATATACAGTATAATAAATGGACCTGGTGGACACTGTCAGCAAACTGCTAAACTAGTATAAAGAAAGAAAGCCACCACAGGTATACAATGTAGATGGATGGATAGTATACTTATGGACGACGAGTGACGACACAGAGGTAGGTACAGCAGTGGCCTACCGTACTGCTATATACAGTATAATGGACCTGGTGGACACTGTCAGCAGACTGCTAAACTAGTACTACTAGTATAAAGAAAAAAGCCACCACAGGTATACAATGTAGATGTATGGATAGTATACTTATGGACGACAAGTGACGACACAGAGGTAGGTACAGCAGTGGCCTACCGTACTGCTATATACAGTATAATGGACCTGGTGGACACTGTCAGCAGACTGCTAAACTAGTATAAAAAAAAGCCACCACAGGAGTGTTTTTCAGGCAGACAAACGTATACTGGTGGTCACTGTCAGCAAAACTGTGCACTGTACTCCTGCTATAGCTGCTCCCCAGTCCCCACAATTAAGCAGTGTGAGCACTCAGCACAGATATATCATGCAGCACACTGAGCACAGATATGGTATGGAGCGTTTTTTTCAGGCAGAGAACGGATAAAAAAAAACTGGTGGTCACTATCAGCAAAACTCTGCACTCTACTCCGAGTCCTAACAGCTGCTCCCCAATCCTCCCCACAATTAGTAATAAAACAAGCAATCAACTGTCTCTTCTACAATTATAAACGGAGAGGACGCCAGCCACGTCCTCTCCCTATCAATCTCAATGCACGTGTGAAAATGGCGGCGACGCGCGGCTGCTTATATAGAATCCGAATCCCGCGAGAATCCGACAGCGGGATGATGACGTTCGGGCGCGCTCGGGTTAGCCGAGCAAGACGGGAAGGTTCGAACCTGCCTCGGACCCGTGTAAACAAGGTGAAGTTCGGGGGGGTTCGGTTTCTCGGAAACCGAACCCGCTCATCACTACACATGTATAGGGTAAAGAAACCTGAGGTAACCTTTCCCCCATCTCATGAACGAGTTATTGAAAAGGCTTGGGAATCTCCAGACAAGAAACTGCAGATTCCCAAAAGGATTCTTAGGGTGTATCCTTTCCCGACTAAGGACAGGATACGGTGAGAATCTTCCCCAAGGGGGGAAAAAAGCGTGGACACGCTTATGCAAAAGAGTAAAGCTGCCATCCCAAGATATGGTTACCCTCAGGGATCCTGCTGATCGCAAACAGCAGGCTACCTTAAAGTCCATTTACACACATTCTAGTACCTTACTGAGACCGGCAATAGTGTCGGCTGGAGTTTGTAGCGCTGTAGCAGCGTGGATAGGTACCTTATCGACGGAAATTGATACCCTGGATAAGGGTACCATTTTATTGACCTGGGGTCATATTAACGAAGAATCAACGCTATGTCGATTTCTGCTAGACGAGTCCTATGGACCCGGCAATGGACAGGTGATGCTTGCTCAAAGAGGCATATGGAGGTTTTACCTTACAAGGGTGAGGAATGGTTTGGGGAAGGTCTCTAGGACCTGGTCTCCACAGCTACAGCTGGTAAATCAAAATTTTTGCCTTATATTCCCTCACAGCCTAAGAAAGCACCACATTATCAAATGCAGTCCTTTCGGTCACAAGAAACAAGAGAGTACGAGGGGTGTTCTTTCTTGCCAGAGGTAAGGGCAGAGGGAAAAAGCTGCACAACACAGCTAGTTCCCAGGAACAGAAGTCTTCCCCGCTAAGGGAGTCCGCCCCAGTGGGGGCACGTCTTCTAATTTTCAGCCACATCTGGGTTCACTCACAGGTGGATCCCTGGGCAATAGAAATGGTTTCTCAGGGTTACAAGCTGGAATTCGAAGAGGTGCCTCCTCGCCGGTTTTTCAAATCGTCCCTGCTGACTTCTCCCCCAGAAAGGGGGATAGTGGTAAATGCAATTCACAAATTGTATCTTCAACAGGTGGTGGTCAAGGTTCCCCTACTTCAACAAGGGAGGGGATATTACTCAACCCTGTTTGTAGTCCCGAAACCGGACGGTTCGGTCAGACCCATTTTAAATTTAAAATCCCTGAACCTATACTTGAAAAGGTTCAAGTTCAAGATGGAATCGTTCAGGGCGGTCATTGCCAGCCTGGAAGGGGGTGCTTTTATAGTATCTCGGGACATAAAGGATGCATACCTTCATGTTCCCATATATCCACCTCATCAGTCGTACCTGAGATTTGCGGTACAGGATTGTCATTACCAATTTCAGACGTTGCCGTTTGGGATTTCCACGGCCCCGAGAATTTTCACCAAGGTAATGGCGGAAATGATGGTGCTCCTGCGCAAGCAGGGTGTCACGATTATCCCGTACTTGGACGATCTCCTCATAAAAGCGAGATCACGAGAGCAGTTACTGAACAGCGTGTCACTTTCACTGAAGGTGTTACAGCAACACGGCTGGATTCTCAATATCCCGAAGTCGCAGCTGGTTCCTACGACTCGCCTGACCTTCTTGGGCATGATTCTGGATACGGACCAGAAAAGGGTTTATCTTCCAACGGAAAAAGGCTCAAGAACTCATGACTCTGGTCAGGAACCTATTGAAACCAAAACAGGTGTCAGTGCATCACTGCACTCGAGTCCTGGGAAAGATGGTGGCATCTTACGAGGCCATTCCGTTCGGCAGGTTCCATGCGAGGACCTTCCAATGGGACCTACTGGACAAGTGGTCCAGGTCATTTCCTGTGGTGGCTGCAGTGTGCTCACCTTCTAGAGGGCCGCAGGTTCGGCATTCAGGACTGGGTTCTGGTGACCACGGACGCGAGCCTCTGAGGTTGGGGAGCAGTCACACAAGGAAGAAACTTCCAGGGTCTTTGGTCAAGTCAAGAGACTTGTCTTTACATCAACGTCCTGGAGCTGAGGGCCATATATATAACGCCCTTCGTCAAGCGGAGACCTTGCTTCGCGACTTACCAGTTCTGATCCAGTCAGACAACATCACCGCAGTGGCTCATGTAAACCGCCAGGGCGGCACAAGGAGCAGAATGGCAATGGTGGAAGCCACCAGGATTCTTCGATGGGAGGAAAATCATGTAAGCACACTGTCAGCAATGTTCATTCCAGGAGTGGACAACTGGGAAGCAGATTTCCTCAGCAGACACAACCTGCATCCAGGAGAGTGGGGACTTCATCAGGAAGTCTTCGCACAGATTGCAAGTCAGTGGGGACTACCCAGATAGACATGATGGCGTCCCGCCTCAACAAAAAGCTGCAGATTTATTGCGCCAGGTCAAGAGACCCTCAGGCGGTAGCTGTGGACGTCCTAGTGACACCGTGGGTGTTCCAGTCAGTCTATGTGTTTCCTCCTCTTTTTCTTATTATTCTCAACACCTTTGGGATGAGAGGAAGAGGAGTACAGACAATTCTCATTGTTACAGATTGGCCACGAAGGGCCTGGTATCCGGATCTGCAGGAGATGCTCACAGAAGATCCGTGGCCTCATCCTCTAAGACAGGATCTGTTGCAACAGGGGTCCTGTCTGGTCCAAGACTTACCGCGGCTGCGTTTGACGGCATGGCGGTTGAACGCCGGATCCTAGCGGAAAAGGGCATTCCGGATGAGGTCATTCCTACTCTGATAAAGGTTAGGAAGGACGTGACAGCTAAACATTATCACCGTGTATACGGTATATGGCGAAAATATGTTTCTTGGTGTGACGCCAGGAATGCTCCTACGGAAGAATTCCATCTGGGCCGTTTCCTTCACTTCCTACAAACTGGAGTGAATTTGGGCCTAAAATTAGGCTCCATTAAGGTTCAGATTTTGGCCTTATCCATTTTCTTTCAGAAGGAATTGGCTTCTTACCCAGAAGTACAGAGTTTTGTGAAGGGAGTGCTGCACATTCAGCCTCCTTTTGTACCTCCGGTGGCGCCTTGGGACCTTAACGTGGTGTTGAGTTTCCTTAAGTCGCACTGGTTTGAACCACTTAAAACAGTGGAGTTAAAATATCTCACTTGGAAAGTGGTCATGTTGTTAGCCTTGGCTTCGGCTAGGCGAGTGTCGAAATTGGCGGCTTTGTCTCATAAAAGCCCCTATCTAGTTTTCCATATGGATAGAGCGGAATTGCGGACACGTCCTCAATTTTTGCCTAAGGTGGTGTCGTATTTTCATATGAACCAACCTATTGTGGTGCCTGTGGCTACACGAGACTTGGAGGATTCCGAGTCCCTTGATGTGGTCAGGGTTTTGAAAATTTACGTGGCCAGAACGGCTAGAGTCAGAAAAACAGAAGCACTGTTTGTTCTGTATGCAGCCAACAAGGTTGACGCTCCTGCTTCAAAGCAGACTATTGCTCGCTTGATCTGTAACACAATTCAGCAGGCACATGCGACGGCTGGATTACCGTTACCAAAATCGGTCAAGGCCCATTCCACTAGGAAGGTGGGCTCGTCTTGGGTGGCTGCCCGAGTGGTCTCGGCACTACAGCTGTGCCGAGCTGCTACTTGGTCGGGTTCAAACACATTTGCAAAGTTCTATAAGTTTGATACCCTGGCTGAGGAGGACCTCCTGTTTGTTCAATCGGTGCTACAGAGTCATCCGCACTCTCCCGCCCGTTTGGGAGTTTTGGTATAATCTCCATGGTCCTTACGGAGTCCCCAACATCCTCTAGGACGTAAGAGAAAATAAGATTTTAAACCTACCGGTAAATCTTTTTCTCGTAGTCCGTAGAGGATGCTGGGCGCCCGTCCCAAGTGCGGACTACTTCTGCAAGTATATAGTTTTGCTTACATAAGGGTTATGTTATAGTTTTCATCGGTCTCCAACTGATGCTATGTTATTTTTTTTCATACTGTTAACTGGTTAGTTTAACACAAGTTATACGGTGTGAATGGTGTGGGCTGGTATGAATCTTGCCCTTGGTTTAACAAAAATCCTTTCCTTGTACTGTCCGTCTCCTCTGGGCACAGTTTCTCTAACGGAGGTCTGGAGGAGGGGCATAGAGGGAGGAGCCAGTGCACACCCATACCTAAAGTCTTTCTTAAAGTGCCCATGTCTCATGCGGAGCCCATCTATCCCCATGGTCCATACAGAGTCCCCAGCATCCTCTACGGACTACGAGAAAAAGATTTACCGGTAGGTTTAAAATCTTATTTTTTGCTATGCACTGTACTGCGTAGTAACCCCAGCTGGTAAACACCATAACAGTGCAGATAATTGTAGTGAGTAGAGTAAAATCTACTGAAAACTTAAAGCCCTTGTCCAAACATATATCTCATAAATTCATATTGAGTAATGAATCTCCAATAAAAAAATATTTACTTCATTCCGCTCAACCCATCCGTGTGGATGACCCACTGGCACTCACACTCCTAATCTGTGTTCTGCGTCTCTCTGCCAGCCGTTGGAGTAGATGAACTGGGAGTCAATTGCAGGTAAGAGTGCATTACCCAGATGGAACCATCACCCCACTAAAGTACTACATGTGAGAAGGCACTTGGCTTTTATTGGTGGGGAGGAGATCCTGCCTCCCACTAATGGTGAATTTGTTTGTGGCATTTCACAGTAATTATCTTTCTCTTATGTCCTAGAGCAGTGTTTTTCAACCACTGTGCCGTGGCACACTAGTGTGCCCTGAGCAGTCTCCAGGTGTGCCACCATAGAAGCAGAGCCAGGCCCGTCAGTGTTTTGCCGCTACTGAGGCCCTGGAACGATCAATACTGGTGGGTTTAGTGGTTGCAGAGCCAGTTCTAATTTTGGTCCCGGCCAGTGTTGGGCTCTTCTGGCTTTCTAAGATGTGGCTCAGGCGTTACCTATGGAGAAGCTGCGACATGACATCCTAGGACATGCAACTGCACATGCATCAACATTATATTTGAGTGTGCCTTGGCAATATTTAAATCTTGTTCAGTGTGCTGTGAGTTATAAAAGGTTGAAAATCTCTGTCCTAGAGGATACTGTGGTCCATTTAGTACCATGTGGTATAGACGGGTCCACTAGGAGCCATGGTCACTTTAAGAATTTGATAGTGTGGGCTGGCTCCTCCCTCTATGCCCTTCCTACCAGACTCGGTTTAGAAGATGTGCCCGGAGGAGCCGGTCACGCTTATGGAAGCTCCTGAAGAGTTTTCTGCATTTATTTTATGTTTGTTGTTTTCAGGCATGGCTGGATGGCACCAGCCTGCCTGCTTAGTGGGACTTAGGGGAAGAACGGTCCAACCTCTTGAAGGTTTAATGATCCCGTTCCCCGCTGACAGGACACAGAGCTTCTGAGGAAACAGTTTGCAGGCCCCACCACGGCGAACGTACATTCCCGCAGCACGCCGCCACCCCTAACATAGCCAGAAGAATGAAGAGTGGTGAGTACTTTTCCCGGTTAGCGGGGCGCCAGCCTTTATGGCAGCATGAGGGTACGGAGACTCACAGCTTCTAACCGGGCCGGAATGGTTCTCCAGACAGTACACAGCTGCGTCTCAGTACACTGTACACAGTACCCACACTGGCAAAAACAGCCTTAAAACGGTTTTCTCTCCATTTTAAGCACCAGATTAGCTCAGCCAGTATAAAAAAGCAGGAAGACTGCGCGTCATTGAAGGGGCGGGGCTTTCACTATGAGCGGATCCAGCAGTTCACCAGCGCCATTTTACCTCTGCAGTGGACACAGACACTGACTGACAGGGGTGTGCAGCTCCTCCGGAGAGACTCCAGACCTCAGCGGTACCAGAGGAACATAGCAGGGGGGAGCAATTATTAGGGGGAGATTCAAATGTTTGAAAAGTCAGTTGGGAGTCTGTTTTTTCCTATCTAATAGGAAAAAACACACCCAACTGACTTTTCAAACCTTTGAATCTCCCCCTTAGTGTACTAAGTACCCTATCTGGGTACTTAGTCTGCGACCTGACTTAGCTTGGCATTAGCGATAAGGGCGCGGTGGGGGCTGACTCCAAATAACTGTGTCTTCTTCCTGAAGGGCTCTTTATGGGTTAATTGTGCTTAACCTTTTCCTGTGTGTGTGTGTGTGTGTGTGCGCTCTGTCACATTTACATTATGTCAGGCAAAGAGTGTGTTTCTTGTACAGCGGAGTGTTCCTCTTCACCATGGGCTCACTACTGGGTACTCGGGAGTGCACCTTTCCAGAATAGCGGGGCTGAACCGGAGTGGGTTAATTAGAGGCTCTTATAGAGGCTATCAGAGATGTTCTGCAAATTCCTGATAAGGTGTCAGAGGAGTGTGAGGAATCTTATTTTAATGTAAAAAAAGTCTTCAGTCACTTTTCCTGCATCAAAGGAATTGAATACCCCGTTTGTAGAACGGTTTGGGTTAATCCTGATAAGAAATTTCAAATCCCTAAAAGGTTGCTCTCATCTTTTCTTTTTCCTCTGGAGGATAGAAAAAAATGGGAAAATCCACCGATAGTGGACGCATCAGTCTCTAGGCTGTCATGAAAAATTGTATTGCCTGTCCCTGGTACAGCCTCCCTAAAGCACATGGCTGATCGTAAAATTGAGATTACACTCAAATCATTGTACACAGCTGCTGGGGTACATACTATTGCATGTGCGTGGATCACAAAAGCCATTGCTAAATGGTCAGGTAACTTAATTGAGGGGTTAGATTTCTTGTCTAGGGGGTATGTTGTTTTACTCCTGCAGCATATACAGGACTCTGCGAACTTTGTGGTGGAAGCCATAAAAGAGATAGGCTTGCTTAATGCACGCACCACCGCTGTGGCAGTGTCAGCACGCAGGGGCTTGTGGCTACGCCAGTGGACTGCTGATGCAGACTCCAGGAAAGGCGTGGAAGGCCTACCATTCACAGGAGAGGCCTTGTTTGGAGATGAACTAGACAAATGGATCTCCAAAGCTACTGCGGGTAAGTCTACGTATCTTCCTTCCACAGCTCTCCCAGCCAAGAAAGCTTATTCAGTTACAAAATTACAGTCCTTTCAGACGGCCAAGTTTAAGCGCAAATCCAGAGCTGCTTTTACAGCCTCCAGAGGCGCGAGAGGTAAACCACGCAAACCAGCAACTGCAGGTGCTCCGGCTCTGCTTCCCCAAAGCCTTCAGCATTACGGTGGACCGCGATGCCTGGATCCCTGGGTCATAGATCTTGTTTCCCAGGGCTACAGACTGGAGTTTCAGGAGCTCCTACCTCACAGAATCTTCAAATCAGGCTTACCAGTTTCACAAGAGGCAAGTACAGTATAACCTTACAGGATGCCATTCAAAAGCTGGTACAGACTCGGGTCATTGTTCCAGTTCCACCTCATATACAAAACAAGGGATATTGGGGGTCATTCCGAGTTGATCACTCGCCAGCAGTTTTTAGCAGCCGTGCATATGCATTGTCGCCGCCCACTGGGGAGTGTATTTTCACTTTGCAGAAGTGCGAACGCTTGTGCAGCAGAGCGCCTGCAAAATCTTTTTGTGCAAAACAAGACCAGCCCTGTAGTTACTCTTCGTGTGCCTTGATTCTAACAACAGAGGGATGGCTTTTGACGTCACACACACGCTCAGCCACGCCTGCGTTTTTTCTGCCACGCCTGCGTTTTTCTAAGCACTCCCTGAAAACGGTCAGTTGACACCCAGAAACGCCCACTTTATGTAAATTTTCCTGCGTTTGGCCGTGCGACAGGAATGCTCGTTAGACTCTGTGCAAACCCACGATGCGCCCTATTATTCCTACTTTGTAATACTGAAACCGGGCAGTTCGGTAAGGGTGATTTTGAATCTAAAATCGTTGAACCCGTCCTCGCGAGTGTACAAATTCAAGATGGAGTCTCTGAGAACAGTGATCTCAGGTCTGGAGGAAGGGGAATTCCTAGTGTCTCTGGATATCAAGGATGCGTACCTTCACATTCCGATCTGGCTGCCTCATCAGGCTTATCTATGGTTTGCACTGCAGGACTGTCACTACCAGTTCCCGGTCCTGCCATTTGGTCTCTCCACGGCAACAAGGGTATTCACCAAAGTGATGGCAGAGATGATGTTTCTCCTTCGCAAGCAGGGAGTGAATATAATTCCGTACCTGGATGATCTTCTGATAAAGGTGCCGTCCAGGGAGAGGTTGCTGTACAGCATTGGTCTCTCAACCAAACTTCTTCAGGTTCACGGGTGGATTCTGAACCTTCCGAAATCTCACCTAGAGCCAACATGGAGGCCTCCATTCCTGGGAATGATACCGGACACTGATTCGCAGAAAGTGTTCCTTCCGTTGGAAAAGGCATTGGTAATCCAGTCGATGGTTCGAGATGTCCTGAAGCCAACCCGGATATTGGTGCATCTATGCATTTGCCTTCTGGGGAAAATGGTGGCCTCTTACGAGTCACTTCAATACGGAAGGATTCACGCAAGACCCTTTCCTGCTCGATCTGTTGGACAAAACGGTCCGGATCGCATCTTCACATGCACCAGAGGATCCGTCTGTCGCCAAAAGCCAGGATCTCCCTTCTGTGGTGGCTACAGACTTCTCACCTCGTCGAGGCTCGGAATTCAGAACTGGATTCTGTTAACCACGGACGCAAGCCTCAGAGGTTGGGGAGCAGTCAGGGGGGGGGGGGGCAGTTTCAAGGAAGATGGTCAAGTCAGGAACAAGTCAGGAAGTCATCCATCCAATCAACATTCTGGAACTCGGAGCCATATACAATGCCCTTCTGCAGGCCTCATATCTTCTTCAAGATCGGGCCATTCAGGTCCAGTCGGACAATGTGACGGCAGTGACTTACATAAAACGACAGGGCAGAATGAAAAGCAGAGCAGCAATGTCAGAGGTGTCAAGAATTCTCTGGGAAGAAAAAAGCGCTGTGGCGTTATCAGCGGTCTCCATTCCGGGAATGGACAACTGGGAAGCAGACTTCCTCAGCAGACACGACCTCCACCAGGGGAAGGGGGGCCTTCACTCGGAAGTATTCAGGTGCTTGACATGTCAATGGGGATATCCACAAATCGACATAATGGCCACTCGTCTCAACAAGAAGCTCAAGCGGTATTGTTCCAGGTCGAGAGACCCACAGGCAGTAGCTGTGGATGGTCTGGCAACTCCATGGGTCTATCAGGTGGTGTACGTGTTACCTCCACTTCCGTTGATCCCAAGAATTCTGAAAGGAATAAATAGGGAAAAAGTTCAAGCATGTCTCATTACTCCGGATTGGCCAAGAAAGGCCTGGTACGTGGACCTTCTGGAGATGCTCCTGGAAGATCCGTGGCCTCTACCTCTTTGCGAGAATCTCCTGCAACAAAGGCCGTTCATCTTTCAAGACTTAACACTTAACACTTTGCTTAGTTTAACGGCATCGGGGGTAATTCCAAGTTGATCGCAGCAGGAATTTAGTTAGCAATTGGGCAAAACCATGTGCACTGCAGGGGAGGCAGATTTAACATGTGCAGAGATAGTTAGATTTGGGTGCGTTATTTTATTTCTGTGCAGGGTAAATACTGGCTACTTTATTTTTACATTATTTGAACACACCCCACCCAAATCTAACTCTCTCTGCACATGGTAAATCTGCTTCCCCTGCAGTGCATATGGGGGGTAATTCCAAGTTGATCGCAGCAGGAAAGTTTTTAGCAGTTGGGCAAAACCATGTGCACTGCAGGGGAGGCAGATATAACATGTGCAGAGAGAGTTAGATTTGGGTGGGGTGTGTTCAAACTGAAATCTAAATTTCAGTGTAAAAACAAGCAGCCAGTATTTACCCTGCACAGAAACGAAATAACCCACCCAAATCGAACTCTCTCTGCAAATGTTATATCTGCCCCCCCTGCAGTGCACATGGTTTTGCCCAATTGCTAACAAACTTGCTGCTGCGATCAACTCAGAATTACCCCCACGGTTTTGCCCAATTGCTAACTAAATTCCTGCTGCGATCAACTTGGAATTATCCCCATGGTCCGATGGGTCCTCTCTGTCCTCCTTGTCCTCTTAGTCTGATGGATCCTCTGGATCCGACAGGGTCCTCTGGGTCTGACAGGTACTCTTGGTCTGATGGGTCCTCCTTCATCCTCTTGGTCCGTCATGGTCCTCTTGGTCCGACGGGGTCTTCTTGGTCCGACAGGTTCTATTGGTCTTGGTCCGACGGGGTCCTCTTGGTCTTGGTCCGACGGGGTCCTCTTGGTCTTGGTCCGACAGGGTCCTCTTGGTCTTGGTCCGACGGGGTCCTCTTGGTCTTGGTCTGACGGGGTCCTCTTGGTCCGATGGGTTCTATTGGTCTTGCTCCGACGGTGGGTCCTCTTGCTCCGACGGTGGGTGCTCTTGCTCCGAAGGTGGGTCCTCTTGCTCCGACGGGTGGGTCTTGGTCCGAGGGTTCCTCTTGGTCCGACATGTTCTATTGGTCTTGGTCCGACGGGGACCTCTTGGTCTTGGTCCGATGGGTCCTCTCTGTCCTCCTTATCCTCTTAGTCCGATGGATCCTCTGGGTCTGACAGGGTCCTCTGGGTCTGACAGGTACTCTTGGTCTGACGGGTCCTCCTTCATCCTCTTGGTCCGTCGGGGTCCGACGGGGCCCCTTGGTCGGGGTCCGACGGGTCCCCTTGGTCTTGGTCCGACGGGTCCCCTTGGTCTCGGTCCGACGGGTCCCCTTGGTCTCGGTCCGACGGGTCCCCTTGGTCTCGGTCCGACGGGTCCCCTTGGTCTTGGTCCGAGGGGTCCCCTTGGTCCGACGGGGTCCTCTTCATCATCCTCTTGGTCCGACGGGGTCCTCTTGGTCCGACGGGGTCCTCTTGGTCCGACGGGGTCCTCTTGGTCTGATGGGTTCTATTGGTCTTGCTCCGACGGTGGGGTCCTCTTGCTCCGACGGTGGGGTCCTCTTGCTCCGACGGTGGGTCCTCTTGCTCTGATGGTGGGTCCTCTTGGGCTTGGTCTGACGGGGTCCTCTTGGTCCGACGGGGTCCTCTTCATCATCCTATTGGTCCGACGGGGTCCTATTGGTCCGACGGGGTCCTCATGGTCCGACGGGTGGGTCTTGGTCCGAGGGTTCCTCTTGGTCCAACGGAGTCCTCTTGGTCCAACAGGTTCTATTGGTCTTGGTCTGACGGGGTCCTCTTGGTCCGATGGGGTCTTCTTGGTCCGACGGGGACCTCTTGGTCATGGTCCGATGGGTCCTCTCTGGTCCGACGGGGTCCCCTTGGTCCGACGGGGTCCCCTTGGTCCGACGGGGTCCTCTTCATCATCCTCTTGGTCCGACGGGGTCCTCTTGGTCCGACGGGGACCTCTTGGTCTTGGTCCGATGGGTCCTCTCTATCCTCCTTGTCCTCTGGGTCCGACAGGATCCTCTGGGTCCGACGGGGTCCTCTGGGTCCGACGGGGTCCTCTTGATCCAAGGGGTCCTCTTGGTCCGAAGGGGTCCTCTTGGTCCGATGGGTTCTATTGGTCTTGCTCTGACGGTGGGGTCCTCTTGCTCCGACGGTGGGGTCCTCTTGCTCCGACGGTGGGGTCTTCTTGCTCCGACGGTGGGGTCCTCTTGCTCCGACGGTGGGGTCCTCTTGCTCCGACAGTGGGTCCTCTTGGGCTTGGTCTGACGGGGTCCTCTTGGTCCGACGGGGTCCTCTTCATCATCCTCTTGGTCCGATGGGGTCCTCTTGGTCTGATGGGTTCTATTGGTCTTGCTCCGACGGTGGGTCCTCTTGCTCCGACGGTGGGTGCTCTTGCTCCGAAGGTGGGTCCTCTTGCTCCGACGGGTGGGTCTTGGTCCGAGGGTTCCTCTTGGTCCGACAGGTTCTATTGGTCTTGGTCCGACGGGGACCTCTTGGTCTTGGTCCGATGGGTCCTCTCTGTCCTCCTTGTCCTCTTAGTCCGATGGATCCTCTGGGTCTGACAGGGTCCTCTGGGTCTGACAGGGTCCTCTGGGTCTGACAGGTACTCTTGGTCTGACGGGTCCTCCTTCATCCTCTTGGTCCGTCGGGGTCCGATGGGGCCCCTTGGTCGCGGTCCGACGGGTCCCCTTGGTCTCGGTCCGACGGGTCCCCTTGGTCTCGGTCCGACGGGTCCCCTCGGTCTCGGTCCGACGGGTCCCCTTGGTCTCGGTCCGACGGGTCCCCTTGGTCTCGGTCCGACGGGTCCCCTTGGTCTTGGTCCGAGGGGTCCCCTTGGTCCGACGGGGTCCTCTTCATCATCCTCTTGGTCCGACGGGGTCCTCTTGGTCCGACGGGGTCCTCTTGGTCCGACGGGGTCCTCTTGGTCTGATGGGTTCTATTGGTCTTGCTCCGACGGTGGGGTCCTCTTGCTCCGACGGTGGGGTCCTCTTGCTCCGACGGTGGGTCCTCTTGCTCTGACGGTGGGTCCTCTTGGGCTTGGTCTGACGGGGTCCTCTTGGTCCGACGGGGTCCTCTTCATCATCCTATTGGTCCGACGGGGTCCTATTGGTCCGACGGGGTCCTCATGGTCCGACGGGTGGGTCTTGGTCCGAGGGTTCCTCTTGGTCCAACGGAGTCCTCTTGGTCCAACAGGTTCTATTGGTCTTGGTCTGACGGGGTCCTCTTGGTCCGATGGGGTCTTCTTGGTCCGACGGGGACCTCTTGGTCATGGTCCGATGGGTCCTCTCTGGTCCGACGGGGTCCCCTTGGTCCGACGGGGTCCCCTTGGTCCGACGGGGTCCTCTTCATCATCCTCTTGGTCCGACGGGGTCCTCTTGGTCCGACGGGGACCTCTTGGTCTTGGTCCGATGGGTCCTCTCTATCCTCCTTGTCCTCTGGGTCCGACAGGATCCTCTGGGTCCGACGGGGTCCTCTGGGTCCGACGGGGTCCTCTTGATCCAAGGGGTCCTCTTGGTCCGAAGGGGTCCTCTTGGTCCGATGGGTTCTATTGGTCTTGCTCTGACGGTGGGGTCCTCTTGCTCCGACGGTGGGGTCCTCTTGCTCCGACGGTGGGGTCTTCTTGCTCCGACGGTGGGGTCCTCTTGCTCCGACGGTGGGGTCCTCTTGCTCCGACAGTGGGTCCTCTTGGGCTTGGTCTGACGGGGTCCTCTTGGTCCGACGGGGTCCTCTTCATCATCCTCTTGGTCCGATGGGGTCCTCTTGGTCTGATGGGTTCTATTGGTCTTGCTCCGACGGTGGGTCCTCTTGCTCCGACGGTGGGTGCTCTTGCTCCGAAGGTGGGTCCTCTTGCTCCGACGGGTGGGTCTTGGTCCGAGGGTTCCTCTTGGTCCGACAGGTTCTATTGGTCTTGGTCCGACGGGGACCTCTTGGTCTTGGTCCGATGGGTCCTCTCTGTCCTCCTTGTCCTCTTAGTCCGATGGATCCTCTGGGTCTGACAGGGTCCTCAGGGTCTGACAGGGTCCTCTGGGTCTGACAGGTACTCTTGGTCTGACGGGTCCTCCTTCATCCTCTTGGTCCGTCGGGGTCCGACGGGGCCCCTTGGTCGGGGTCCGACGGGTCCCCTTGGTCTTGGTCCGACGGGTCCCCTTGGTCTCGGTCCGACGGGTCCCCTTGGTCTCGGTCCGACGGGTCCCCTTGGTCTCGGTCCGACGGGTCCCCTTGGTCTTGGTCCGAGGGGTCCCCTTGGTCCGATGGGGTCCTCTTCATCATCCTCTTGGTCCGACGGGGTCCTCTTGGTCCGACGGGGTCCTCTTGGTCCGACGGGGTCCTCTTGGTCTGATGGGTTCTATTGGTCTTGCTCCGACGGTGGGGTCCTCTTGCTCCGACGGTGGGGTCCTCTTGCTCCGACGGTGGGTCCTCTTGCTCTGACGGTGGGTCCTCTTGGGCTTGGTCTGACGGGGTCCTCTTGGTCCGACGGGGTCCTCTTCATCATCCTATTGGTCCGACGGGGTCCTATTGGTCCGACGGGGTCCTCATGGTCCGACGGGTGGGTCTTGGTCCGAGGGTTCCTCTTGGTCCAACGGAGTCCTCTTGGTCCAACAGGTTCTATTGGTCTTGGTCTGACGGGGTCCTCTTGGTCCGATGGGGTCTTCTTGGTCCGACGGGGTCCCCTTGGTCTTGGTCCGAGGGGTCCCCTTGGTCCGACGGGGTCCTCTTCATCATCCTCTTGGTCCGACGGGGTCCTCTTGGTCCGACGGGGTCCTCTTGGTCCGACAGGTTCTATTGGTCTTGGTCCGACGGGGACCTCTTGGTCTTGGTCCGATGGGTCCTCTCTGTCCTCCTTGTCCTCTTAGTCCGATGGATCCTCTGGGTCTGACAGGGTCCTCTGGGTCTGACAGGGTCCTCTGGGTCTGACAGGTACTCTTGGTCTGACGGGTCCTCCTTCATCCTCTTGGTCCGTCGGGGTCCGACGGGTCCCCTTGGTCTTGGTCCGACGGGTCCCCTTGGTCTCGGTCCGACGGGTCCCCTTGGTCTCGGTCCGACGGGTCCCCTTGGTCTCGGTCCGACGGGTCCCCTTGGTCTCGGTCCGACGGGTCCCCTTGGTCTTGGTCCGAGGGGTCCCCTTGGTCCGACGGGGTCCTCTTCATCATCCTCTTGGTCCGACGGGGTCCTCTTGGTCCGACGGGGTCCTCTTGGTCCGACGGGGTCCTCTTGGTCTGATGGGTTCTATTGGTCTTGCTCCGACGGTGGGGTCCTCTTGCTCCGACGGTGGGGTCCTCTCGCTCCGACGGTGGGTCCTCTTGCTCTGATGGTGGGTCCTCTTGGGCTTGGTCTGACGGGGTCCTCTTGGTCCGACGGGGTCCTCTTCATCATCCTATTGGTCCGACGGGGTCCTATTGGTCCGACGGGGTCCTCATGGTCCGTCGGGTGGGTCTTGGTCCGAGGGTTCCTCTTTGTCCAACGGAGTCCTCTTGGTCCAACAGGTTCTATTGGTCTTGGTCTGACGGGGTCCTCTTGGTCCGATGGGGTCTTCTTGGTCCGACGGGGACCTCTTGGTCTTGGTCCGATGGGTCCTCTCTGCTCCGACGGGGTCCCCTTGGTCCGACGGGGTCCCCTTGGTCCGACGGGGTCCTCTTTATCATCCTCTTGGTCCGACGGGGTCCTCTTGGTCCGACGGGGACCTCTTGGTCTTGGTCCGATGGGTCCTCTCTATCCTCCTTGTCCTCTGGGTCCGACAGGATCCTCTGGGTCCTGATAAAGCTAAATATTTATCGTATATAATACCCTTTATGAGGTCTAAGAACACTGTACGCTAACTACGTATGAAGTACCGTAAGGGTACGCACATTGCGTAACGATCGCTTAGCCGTGGTCGAGACGCTCAAGCGTTACGTTCGCTCACGGCCAAGAGATCATTGGCAGGCACGCTATTGGCTGCCGAATACCGTAATGATTCGCTATAGCGATGCGACCGCTCGAGACCACGAAGAGATCACCAGCGGCGCATACGCTCACAATGTAAAACCTTTATATCTAAACCATAAACAGTGTATTATGCAGTAAACCCTTTGTGTAGTGATATGGTGTAAATGCAACACAGTATAACCTTATTACCTTTAAAGCTGTTCGAGCGTCACCGACGCTCTGAGAATACTTAACTCTATAAGAAATACACAGATACCTGGGCTTAGGGTCCAACGCCTAATATATATATTTTGAATGATATACTTGCAAAAGAATTAATACAAATACAAATCATACACTACAATATAACATAGACTAACTAACCAGGTAACTACACAGTAAATACAATACAATTAAGTTTAAGAGAAGAATGAGAGAAAGAGAAGAGAGAGAGAGATATGGCCCATAATAACAAGAGAGAAACAGTATGATTTCGGAGAAAAACTTACGCACAAAGGAAACGATCGCATGCGCCTCTGGACATCCAGCTCCCGATTTTCAGCAATGATAACCGTTGAAGAGTAAGAGCTGGATGTGATCGGCCTTTCTATTTATGCCCCACACACAATGCAATTCAATGGTCCCTACAATCTCATTGTTCATTGGACACAGGAATTCGGCTTCGCATTATAACAAAAGGTCATAGGTTGATTCATACAGGTGGGCTGTGACTATTTCCAACAGCTCAGGTGGGAGGGAAACTGGGTTTCCCGCCGCATGGGTAATAAAGTGCAAATAAAGTAAATGTTCATAAACTTCTTATGTCCATAACTATTCGCACGAGCGATTGATCTGCTTCAAACCAACACCGGAATATTTCTAATTAAATATTCTTCCGATGGATACTAAACACCACTGTATTACTCCTGTCTGACCCTTCGTATCAAACAAAGAGGGATTTCTCTGTTCATGAACATTCTATATTAACCAAACTTTCAGAATCTATCAAAGGGACCATGATCTACAAAATACATTATTACTAAAAATATGTAATGATTGAGTCGCACGCTACGATCACATAAACTCTACCGTAAATACGCATACCGTGCGCCTGCGGGTGCCCGCGACTGTGAGTATGCGCACGTACGGGAGAGCGTACGCACGCGCAGCACGGACCTGTGTGAGGTGCAAATATGGTAGTGTGCACAGAGATATTTTTCTGACTTTGACAGTCCACCCTTTGGCAGTCAATAATAACTGCCACCTTCTAAAACATTTCAAAAGAGAAAAATATATGTCAGGGGTTAATACATTTTCATGGTTGGGTAGGGGAGGAGAGGATAAGGTAGGAAAAGGGTATGACCTAGTGAGATAGCAGAAGCATGTGTGTATGAATCCGTGCTTGGGGGTCATGTATCATCGTGCCGTACGTGTTTTAAATCAAGCTTCGAGGTATTGCGAAGTATACATTTGAATTCCTTCTTATCCCGTGGTACGGGTCTGTGGATGGGCTGTCAAACTTTACCGAGCTCTTTTCGGCTTTGGTTGTAACAAAATGGGGGAGCACATTTTAGTTGATGATACATGACTGGGGGAGATATGTGATTGCTGATATCTGTGCCTGTATTCCCTATCGACTATGTGTGTCATTACCTGAGGGTTGTAGAAATGAAGAAAAGACATAATTACGGTAAATGCGGTGGTATTCTATGTCAGGTAAATGTACATTCGTCGATTGAGGTCTTGTTTGGTGTCTGTTGAATGCAGTCTTCTTTGTGCTTTTGCTCATAAGGTGCGAGCAAAGCTGTCAATGTCCATAGATTTACAAAAGTGTTGGGCTAGCGTAATTTTAAAATTTCTAGGGAAACTGGGGATCCATGGCATAGTTCATCAAAATCTGTGTTTCAGGTTGTCAAAACTTCTTCTTTTAATCCCTCTGTTGTCTGTATATCGGCTCATCAAATTCCTCGTCCAAGTGGGTCTTGTTACCTTGGAGAAAACGGAAAAACAGGTGAAAGAAACGGACCGTAGAAATCGCATTTTCATCACATCATTGTTTCTACATTTGGGTCATAAATAAAGTCCATTGGAATTACAGTTTCCTCACTCCTTAAACTCATTACCCTAGTACGATGATTGCACTTCATTAAAGCCTGACCGCATCTAAATATCAATCCAATAGGTATGTTTAGCTTATTAATCATTAGCAGATTTAAGCAAACTTTATTTTTTGCATTTGGGGAATGTGTGATGGTTTCATACCCCCACACCATTTGTCTGTGTAAGTTTTATTGCTTTAAATGGGTGATGGGCTAGGGGTGGGTCCAATCAATCAATGTGCTTACATACACATGTTTGTTGCTCTTTATATTAGCTTGTAGTCTAGCTGAAACAGCGTAGCTGATTCAGTGTGGGGTGAAAGCTTTCAAAGGGAGAAACTTTCTAAGGGTGTCATCTGTGACTTTTACTGGACTTCTACTGGACGGAAACTGAAAGGAAGCACCATCAATTGCACACAAAAAAACAACACAAACCCCAATACTTGGACTGCAGCTACAAATGTTTGTTTACTCCTAATATTCTCCAAACCTCACTTATTTGGTAAACTATACATTCACTTTCTGCACAAACACCTGCATTGCAACTTCTACTCTGACCCTGCAAACACCTGGACAACAAATGGGTCACTGAGAAGCATATTTAATGAAGTAACACTGACTTGCAGTTTGCCAACACTGTGTAATTTTCCAACTAACATCAGCAAATATTTGATTTACTGTTACCTGTAGATAATAACGACAGTTTAACATTGAATTTATTTCTGCAAACTTCACTGCTTTCTTATTCAGCCACCACTCCTCCTCCTACTCTCATTTTGCTACCACTATTTACCCCAGCCACACTATGGCCAGGCTGGCAACATCCCTCATTAATCCTCGTCTTCCTATTCCTTTTTTCTGTCCCCTGTTACCACCTCTATCCCTCTCTCACAGTCTCCTACATCTCATGCTCTCTCCTCTCCTCTGTCTGCCTCCCTTCCCCTCCTCTTCTGTTTCCCCACTGCAATTCACTTCTGCCCCTTCACACCATTTATACCCCAGCACTCAACCCTGCTCTCTCCCTCCTCTGCCTGTCTCCTCACCTCTCCTCCACCAGTATCATACTGCACTCCCTCCCTGCCTCACTCCTGCAGTCTCCCTTCCTAGCCAAGGCCCCAGCACCATCAATTCACCCTCTTTATCCCTTCCTTCCCCATCAAGCTTACCTCAACGCCATAGCAATCCAGATAATCTCATTCACATCTCTCCAACAAACTCATACCCCCTATCCTGTGCACTCTGGAATGCCAGATCTGTTTGCAACAAATTGACCCCCACTCACGACCTCTTCATATCCAACTCCCTGCACCTCCTGGCCATTACTGAAACCTGGATTACACCCTATGACACCGCTTCTCCTGCTTCTCTCTCGGCTGGGGGCCTTACATTCTCACACACACCCCGACCTGGGGGTCGTCATGGGGGTGGTGTTGGGATCCTTTTACCCTCAAGCTACACCTACCAACTTATACCTCCAGAACCATCTCTTACATTCTCTACATTTGAGGTCCATGCAATTCGCCTCTACCAACCCACTAATCTTCGAGTTGCTGTCATTTACCGTCCACCTGGCATTTCCTCTAAATTCCTCGACAACTTTGCTTCCTGGCTACCTCACTTCCTCTCTTCTGACATTCCCACCATTATCCTAGGTGATTTCAACATCCCTATCGATAACCCCACAAAACCACCTGCCTCTAAACTCCTTAACCTCACCTCTTCACTTGGTCTCTCCCAGTGGACCTCCTCACCCTCCCATGTGAACGGGAGCTCACTGGATCTGGTTTTCACTCACCGCTGTGTTATTTCTGATTTCTCCAATTCCCCTTTTCCCCTCTCTGACCACCACTTGCTCTCATTCAACTTATCTATCTCTGCTCCCCCATCTCTCCCTCCTAAGGCTACCATCACTAAGCGTAATATTGAGGCTATTGACACCTCATCCCTATCCTCCCTGTTTGACTCGCTTCTCTCTCCTCTTCTCTCTCTCACATGCCCTGAACAAGCCACATCTCTATACAATGCATCTCTTACTTCAGCCCTTGACTCTGTTGCTCCGCCAACCACTATTCACCCTCGCAGATCAACACCTCAACCCTGGCACACCAAATGCACCAGATATCTACAAAAATGCTCACGTACTGCCGAGCGACACTGGAGGAAATCACGCTCTCAAGCAGACTTCCTCCATTTCAAATTCATGCTCTCATCCTTCAGTGCTGCCCTTTCCCTTGCTAAACAATCATACTTCAAAATCCTCATCTCTACCCACTCTTCCAACCCCCGGCGCCTCTTTGCCACTGTTAACTCCCTCCTCTGCCCACCACCACCTCCTCTCCCTTCCTCATTGTCTGCTCTTGACTTTGCCACTTACTTCACATCCAAGATTGACTCCATACGTCAGGATATCACATCCCACCAGTCCAGCAACCAGCCACCACCCATCCTTTGCCACTCCTCCCCTACCCTCTTACCAACTCTGACATCTTTCTCCCTAGTATCTGGTGAGGAAGTCATGGCCCTCATACACTCCTCCCCCCCCACAACCTCCCCACTCGACCCTATCCCCTCCCACCTCCTTCGCTACCTCTCCCCTTCTGCCTGTTCCCATCTTGCCCACCTTCTCAATCTCTCCCTCTCATCAGGCACTGTCCCCTCTGCCTTCAAGCATGCTCTTGTCTCCCCTATTCTTAAAAAACCTACCCTTGATCCTAACACTCTCTCCAACTATCGACCGATCTCTCTCCTCCCCTTTGCCTCCAAACTTCTTGAGCGTATTGTCTATAATCGCCTTACTGCCTTTCTTTCCTCTCACTCACTGCTTGACCCATACCAGTCTGGTTTCCGCTCTCTCCACTCCACTGAAACTGCCCTCACAAAAGTCTGCAATGACCTCCATGCCGCCAAATCTAAGGGCCACTACTCTCTGCTTATTCTTCTTGACCTCTCTGCTGCTTTTGACACTGTGGACCACCCTCTTCTTCTGCAAATCCTTCACTCTCTTGGTCTACGTGATACTGCCCTCTCCTGGCTGTCCTCCTACCTCTCCGATCGTTCCTTCTCTGTCTCCTCTCATGATGCTACCTCGCCCCCACTTCCACTAACTGTTGGTGTCCCCCAAGGTTCTGTTCTTGGGCCTCTCCTTTTCTCTCTCTATACGTCCTCTTTAGGTGAACTCATTAGTTCTTTTAATTTCCAGTATCACCTCTATGCTGATGACACTCAAATCTACCTCTCCTCCCCTGATCTCTCCACGGCTCTCCTCACTCGTGCCTCTAACTGTCTTTCTGCTATCTCTTCCTGGATGTCCCAGCGCTTTCTTAAACTCAACATGTCTAAGACTGAGCTGATCATCTTCCCACCCTCCCGCACAACCTCACCTCCCACAATCTCATTATCCATTGATGGCACGACTATCTCCTCTAGCCCCCAAGTACGCTGTCTTGGTGTAATCCTTGACTCCTCCCTCTCCTTCAAACCACACATTCAGCACCTCTCACAAACCTGTCATTTTCATCTCAAAAACATTTCCAGGATCAGACCTTTTCTCACCCAGGATGCCACTAAGATCATTATTCACTCACTGATTATTTCCAGACTGGACTACTGTAATCTCCTCCTAACTGGCCTCCCTGACAATTACCTCTCTCCACTCCAGTCTATCCTCAATGCTGCTGCTCGGCTCATCTTCCTCACCAAACGCACTACATCCACCTCCCCTCTCCTACTAGCCCTTCACTGGCTTCCCTTCCCCTTCAGAATCCAATTCAAACTTCTCACTCTCACTTACAAAGCTCTCACCCAATCCTCTCCCATTTACATCTCTGACCTTATCTCCCTTTACTCTCCCACCCGTCCTCTTCGCTCTGCTAATGCACGCCGCCTCTCCTGTCTCCTGATTACTTCCTCCCACTCCTATCTCCAAGATTTTTCACGTGCTGCTCCCTTCCTTTGGAATTCTTTACCTCTCCCCCTCAGACTCTCCACCTCTCTACAAAACTTCAAACGGGCTCTCAAGACCCATTTCTTT
This sequence comes from Pseudophryne corroboree, assembly GCF_028390025.1. Lineage (NCBI taxonomy): Eukaryota > Metazoa > Chordata > Amphibia > Anura > Myobatrachidae > Pseudophryne > Pseudophryne corroboree. The sequence continues at coordinate 168,666,641 of NC_086444.1, read as the reverse complement.
ACCAAACCCAGCCAAATCTCATCCTAACCCCCTGTTCCATGCTCTCTATGTACCCCATCTGTGTCACCCCTGTCTGTCTACCCCTACCCCTAGAATGTAAGCTCTCACGAGTAGGGCCCTCTTCCCTCATGTGCTCACCCTTTTCTTCTTTAATAATTCTCAACTGCCCAAATCACAGTTTTTGGGCCACCTGGAACTTATCTCTGTCATTTACTGGTGTAGTTATGCTTAGTTACCCTGTACTTGTCCAAAATTGATTTCAACTGTAAGTCACTGTTTTGATTATGTGCATATGTACTCTGTAATTGGGCGCTGCGGAACCCTTGTGGCGCCATATAAATAAATGATAATAATAATAATAATAATAATAATAATAATAATAATATGACAACACCTAAGATACATAGGAGAAACTTCCCAACATCCATTATGACTCCTTGAGCCCAGTCTCCTAAACCAGAAAACCAATTTCGCGGGTTCAACCATGACACCCAACCAGTCAGCTCATTACCTACAGCAGCAAGAGTGAGATTGTGTCTCCTGCGAAATTCCCACTTCAATTGGAGAATATCGTCCATCTTTTGGTCTATGACCTCGACCGGGTCCTCGGTGCTATTCGTAATATATGTGCAACATTTCACGCCGTATTGTGTTGCCAGTGTGACACAATATCCGCCTGTTACTGCTGTGAGGTAATTGAGAACCATTCTATGCTGTACCAGTTCTGTCTTGTAAGCTTGAAGTTCCCTTCCAGTATACCTAAATGTGTCATCATACATTTCAGTGATATTGTCTAACAAATTGGCGAGCGCAGAAATGTATTTATAATTCAACACTCCTCTAGCGGTGTGAGTGATATCTAACGCGATTAAGAATTGAATCCCGGTGGATTCACTGATCATGTCAGAGGCCGGGTGCTCTGTTCTTTCTATCAGGTGCCGTTTAACGATGTGCTCGTAATGAGTATGAGTGTAAGGAGTTTGGGCAACACGGTGTATGTCTTTCATTTTGTCATGTGATACAGTCATTACTTCAGGCAGTACTTTTCCAATATAACACAATCCTTCAGAGTTTGGGGCAAGCCACTTGTACGCCTTTCTCCCGCATATGAAATATGCATCATCGGGGAGAACATATGGGACGGAGTAGGACATAACCATATTACACACCTTCCATGTGAAATCTCCTAACCCTAATTCTTCCATCTGCTTAATACACGTATCAGGTTGTACGATATGTGCACAGTATCCTGGTGATACCTCTCCAACTCTAGTAATCCTATTTCCTAAGGTATACCTATACCGGAAAGATTTTCCTCTACTGGCTATGTGGCGTACAAGCTCTGTATCTGTAGGCATTCTATCTGCTCTATGCGAAAAGGTCATGGTTTGGTTACTCCATGACACTTCCCAATTTCCCGGCTTTCGGGGATTGGAGATGTTGAAACATAATAGGGACCTATCCACATGGTATTGGTGGAGCTTCAAACTAGGAGGACTGGAGATATTAAACCTTCTGTCCACCGGTCTCCCACCACTTAACTCAAGTACCTCCCCTATCGTTAAAGGAAATGGTACTAGCCCTGATTTGCTATGACCTTGAGGTACTTGAGAGCATACCCAACAATCTGTTTTATTTAACACACTACCCACTAAGGAGTGATAGTCACTCAATGGATGCCGGTCCATATGGATATTAAAACTGGATTGGCATTTCTTTATGCACCCATCCTCAATGACATTGTTACAGAGCCGACAGATACAGTTTTCTTCAGCTAACAATCCTTCACAATTCCTTCTATGGTCAATGCTATCAGATCGTTTTCTGATACTCGCCTTTGCTTGTTGATTATGTTGTTCTCTGAAAACTACGCCTCCATTTCTGTCATCAGAACCCATTCCAGAACCTCTCTCGAACTCCATGGTACTCTCGCCGGAACAGACTGCTCTGGTCAACATCATGGTCAACAGGAAAATCCGAATCACAGTCTCTTGAGGCAAGTCCATCTTAGGAGGAGACGAAGAAGAATGAGAAGGGGGGAAAAATAATTTGAGGGAGAGGGGATGGGAAGTGGAGAAAAACAATAAAAGGGAACAGGGGATCGACAACTGCTTTTGATCTTGTGGTTCTCGATGCTCAGGTGCCGCCTTAGTCCTCCTGGAACAGACACTCTAGTGATACAACCTCTACCGTCTGTTCCTTATCACAGGACTTCTCTGGATCAACGACCTTCTTACAGTGGGACGAATGAACCCAAGTCTCTCTCTCAGCAACCTTCAATGCTGTAGTGCTAGTCAATAAGACCTGGTATGGTCCTTCCCATCTGTCAATAAGGCAACCTGAGCGTAGAAAATTCCGTATCATTACATAATCCCCAGGTTCAATGTCATGACAATTACTATCTGGTAAATCAGGAATCACTAACTTCAGATTATCATTTTGATTCCTTAACTGTTTACTCATGTTAATCAAGTATTTTACAGTCACTTCATTGTTACACTTCAAATCATCCTGAGGGTTAATCATGACATGCGGTTGTCGACCAAACAAGATTTCAAAGGGAGACAGATTAAGAGGGGACCTGGGAGTGGTTCTGATGCTGTACAGTACAATGGGTAAAGCTTCTGGCCATGTCAATCCTGTCTCTGCCATCACTTTACTCAGTTTATTTTTAATAGTGCTGTTCACTCCACTTTCGCACTCGCCTGTGGACGGTATGGAGTGTGCAGCTTGCTATCAATTCCCATCAATTTACACATTCCTTGAAAGACATCACCTGTAAAATGGGTACCCCTATCACTTTCGATAATTCTAGGGATACCATATCTACATACAAATTCCTGCACAATTTTCTTAGCAGTAAACATAGCGGTATTTGTGGCCGCCGGAAATGCTTCGACCCAATTTGAGAAAACATCTATACAAACAAGTACATATTTCAAATTTCGACAAGGGGGTAATTGAATGAAGTCAATCTGTATTACCTGGAAAGGGCCGCCGGCAGGTGGGATATGGGATGGTTCTGTAGGTATTGCCTTTCCAATATTCTTTCTCAAACAGGTAAGGCATGACATGGCTCTTTTACTCGCATGAGAAGAGAATCCTGGGGCGCACCAATATGCTCTTACCAACTTGCACATCCCTTCCTTGCCTAGATGAGTCAGCCCGTGAGCTGCTTCAGCCAAACACGGAAGATATGCTCTGGGGGCCACTGGTTTACCATGTCCATCCGTCCAGTGTCCTGAGGACTCCTGGCCATATCCCTTTGCCTTCCAGACTGCCTTTTCCTGTGTGGAACACAAATTTTGCATTTCACACAACTTCTGTGTGTTGATGGTATTAAATACCATCAATTGTGTGGTGTCTGTCTGTCTGGGGGTACCAGCTGCTAATTTAGCCGCTTCGTCTGCTCGGCTGTTACCAAGCGATACTGGGTCTTGGCTATATGTATGTGCTTTACATTTGATAACAGCCACTCTGTCGGGTTCCTGTATCGCTGTTAGAAGCCTTTTTATGTGAGCTGCATGCGCTACCGGTGTACCAGCTGCCGTCATGAAATTTCTGAGGCGCCATAGGGCTCCGAAATCATGGACTACCCCGAATGCGTATCTAGAATCGGTGTAGATATTGGCTGATTTGCCCTTAGCCAATTCACATGCTCTGGTTAGAGCGACCAGTTCAGCAACCTGGGCTGAGTGAGGTGGGCCTAGCGGTTCCGCTTCTATGGTGCCTTGGTCATCTACGACTGCATATCCAGTACACAAGTCTCCCGAGTCTGACTGTCTATGACAACTACCGTCCGTGTAGAACGTAAGTTCTGCATCTTCCAGTGGGTTGTCACTGATGTCAGGCCTTGCGGTAAAATTTTGGGTCAAATATTCCATACAATCATGAGTGTCTTCCTTTGTATTAAATCCTCCTTCCCCACCACTCTCATCCTCCACCCTTTGTGCCTGCCCAGGCACACCTGGGAGATATGTTGCAGGATTTAATGCACTGCATCTCCTTATGGTGATGTTTACGGGGGCCATTAGTGCCAATTCCCATCTTGTAAACCGCGCTGATGAGACGTGCCTGGTTTGGGCAGAATTTAACAAGGCTGACACTGCATGTGGTGTATGAATTGTGAGGTTGTGACCTAGCACGACGTCTTCGCTTTTCGTTACTAGCAATGCTATCGCAGCAACGCTTCGCAAGCATGTGGGGAGGGATCGCGCTACCGTGTCTAGCTGAGCGCTGTAATATGCTACTAGCCTGCTGGCATCACCGTGCTTTTGGGTTAGTACGCCTGCCGCGCAACCAGCACTTTCTGTTCCGTATAGTTCAAAGGGTTTCCCATAGTCCGGCATACCTAATGCTGGTGCCTGCGTTAGGCACTGTTTAAGTCTCTCAAATGCTGCCTCAGACTCGTCTGTATGCGAAATCCGATCAGGTTTGTTTGAGGAGACCATCTCCTGCAAAGGTAACGCTAAAATGGAAAACCCTGGGATCCAATTACGGCAATACCCACACATTCCTAAAAATGTTCTGATCTGTTGCTGGGTTTGTGGCAGAGTCATGTCTCTAATTGCTTGAATTCTATCAGCGGTCAGGTGTCTCAGTCCTTGTGTTAAACAGTGTCCCAAATATTTTACCTTAGTTTGGCATAATTGCAACTTGTCTTTGGAAACCTTGTGTCCTGTGTCTGAAAGATGAAACAGGAGCTGTTTCGTATCCTTCAGGGATGCCTCCAATGAATCAGAACACAGTAGTAGATCATCCACGTACTGTATTAATACTGATCCACTCACTGGTTGGAAAGACTGTAAACAATCATGCAAAGCCTGAGAAAATATACTTGGGCTATCTATGAATCCTTGTGGTAATCGAGTCCATGTGTATTGGACTCCTCTGTATGTAAATGCAAACAAATATTGACTGTCAGGGTGCAGAGGTACCGAAAAGAAAGCGGAGCAGAGGTCAATAACAGTGAAAAATTTCGCAGTGGGAGGGATTTGCATTAGGATGACAGCTGGATTTGGCACTACGGGGAACTGACTCTCAACTATTTTGTTAATCCCCCTTAGATCCTGCACTAGCCTGTAACCCCTCCCCCCACTCTTTTTCACAGGGAAGATGGGACTATTAGCAGTGCTGGACGTTCTTACCAGAATGCCCTGTTGTAGCAAGCGCTCTATTACTGGGTAAACTCCTAACTCCACCTCTGGCTTCAGAGGGTACTGTGGGATTTTTGGAGCTATCCTACCATCTTTTACTTGTACAACTACCGGAGCTACGTTTGCCATTAATCCAGTGTCCTGTCCATCTTTAGTCCAAAGTGACTCTGGTATCTGAGATGTCATTTCTTCTACTTGGGAGGGAGTCCTATTTGTCATAATGGTATGTGACATTAATTTTGACGGGGAGTCTAACATGTCTCGCACTTCCTGAGCGTGATTCTCAGGTATGTCCAAGAATACACCTTCAGGAGTACAATAAATGACGCACCCCATTTTACACAGTAAGTCTCTTCCCAGGAGATTGGTCGGTGCCGATGCAGCCAGCAAAAAGGAATGCTTGGTATGTAAAGGCCCTATTGTAATCTCTGCTGGTTTGCTAACAGGGTAATGCTGGACTACTCCTGTTACTCCCACGGCTGGAATTGTCCTACCAGTGGTCCTCATGCCCACTGTCGAATTTATCACTGATTTGGCCACCCCTGTGTCTACAAGAAAGTTTAATGATTTACCAGCTACATTGATTGCAATTTCTGGTTCACTTCCAAGACTTGCAATCAATTTTACTGGCTGCAGATTACAGGTATGGCCACACCCCTATTGGGTATGGTGACCTCCCTGAATCCCGCTGGCAGCAACTACTTGTGAGGGAGTTAGCTGGGAACTACCAGAGGTTTGCCAATCTCTGTTTGGGGGGTATCTTTTTGTTTCCCCTGCATGTGGCTCATAACTCCGTTTCTGCGGACCTTGCTCCCAATGTCGTGTGTCGTGTCGTTGTCTAGGGGGTTGATAAGATTTTTGTACATTTCTCGATCTACAGTCTCGTGCAAAGTGTCCCTGTCTGTGACAAAAATAACATGTTACCACATTTGACTTACCCACAGGGTTTGGTGATGTTAACACAGGCTGTTTTGTGGTCAGGGCCTGTATACTTACTGCCATTAACTTATCACTTTGTTGTTCCCTGTGTCTGGTGATGTTCCTATCGTGATCAATAGCAGCCTCTCTCAAAGTAGCCACAGACAGACCTCGCCAACATGGTTGTGTGGTCTGTACCCTAGTCTTTAATGATTCTTTTAAACCATCCATCAGTACCGATACTGCTACTTCTCGATGGTTTATGTTTGTTTTAATGTCCTCTATGCCTGTGTATTTTGCCATTTCTGATAATGCTCTGTGAAAATACTCTGCAGCTGTTTCTGACTCCTTCTGTTTAATGGAGAATATTTTGTTCCATTTAACTACCGCTGGGAAATACTCTTTTAACTGTAAGTTTATTCTTTTTACATTGTCTTTGTTGTACACATCTGTAAGAGGTACATCCTGATCTAATCCGCAATCAGCTAAAAATTGAGTTGCATCAACATTGGAGGGTAAACATGCTCTCAGCAATATCTGCCAGTCTTTATTGTTGGGCTCTACAGTGTTACCTAAGTCTCTGATGTATTTTTGACTGGCAACTAAGTCTTTTCTAGGGTCAGGGAATTCAGACACTATGGTCCTTAATTCCATTCTGGAAAATGGACTATACATGGCAATGTTCCTCACAGGGGTGACTCCTGATGTGTCAGTTTTCCCATTTGGAACAGCTATTACCCTAACAGGAGTAACTCTAACAACATCACTCTGTGTGGGTTCTACAACCTGTGGTGAAATGGCTTCAGCATAGTGTATGGTGCCGTACTTACCTGTAGATACGACCTCACCTATCCCTCCGCTAGGGGCTTTTGTTACTAATCTCGTGGGTGGAGCTGTGCCTACTGTGGTCTCTGCTATGGTGGCTGCTAGAGAGAGCGCTGAAATTGTTGCCGATTCGTCTTCTTGATCACACTCCTGAGGAAAGTTCAAAACAGGGTACAACTTGCACGGGTTAATACTTGCATTGGTTAATTGGTTAACATTATCTTTAACATTTACACAGTTGCTAAGTGTTTGTGTGTTACACCTTAGTGCGTCATTCTCCGCAACCAATTTCTCTCCCGATATATATGGTGGCGGTGGGGCCGTGGCTATCAGTTTTCTGATTGAGCCAGATCCCGCCGCCTGAGCCAATCCTCTCTGTATGTCACCCTCCTGTTGCCACAACTGCAAATAATCATAATGCTTGATTCGTCTCTTTGCTGATTTAATGAGACATATCCTTCTCCTTAAATTCGTTAACACTTCTGAGCTGAAGCTACCTACTCTTGGGAATTTCTCCCCGTCATGTACTGTCATTCTCTCCCATTCATCACATAAAGCTTCTGTGTGACTTCCGTATTTCTCACACATTACATACCTTGCCGACCCAATTGGTCGGTTCACTGAATCAACCCGAACCGAGGTTGATCGCCCCCTACCTGAACAAGTGGCCCCCATAGTTCGAAGGTGTTGCTTTATTCAACCAACCCTTATGCAAACCAAATGTCCAAAATAGGCTGACGGTGGCGGTTTACCGAGTACCCCACTCACTCGCCCACGCCGACCAATACGACCTGATCACACCAATATGGTGCTGGCGTACTCGACCTAGGGCCCCTGCGACCTGAACCTCTATTTACTGGAACCTGTGAGGGTGCTCCGAAGAACACTTACTCTTTCCAGTAACTATTGGTTGCTGGATAGTTCCTGAGTGAGCAGCGAACTTCCCTTAAAATAAAAAAAATTACACAAATCACGTTAGAATGTACAAATAGCGTTTATGACCTTCGTACACAAATAGTACCGGTCAGGTTTACTAATGTACACAATTACGTGCGGTACAGTCGTTCAGCACATAAGCAACTAATCTTATGTACGGAGCGACCAGTGGAATCGAAAATTGCGGCTGCGAATTCCTTCAGCAAGAGCTTGTATGGCCTATATGGGTGTTGCACCAACCCTTTTCTTGGTGTTGTGCCTGTGGACTGTATAGCGGACTTCCTTGTCTGCTGTACCTGAACCTGTTGGTCTGCTATGACCTCCTGGTCTGTTACAGTATGACCTCCTGGTCTGCTACACTCTAATGCTCAAATTGTATATTTAACCAGGGATGCCTCCCTAGCCACCATGTACGTCACTTACACGCATGTACCTCACGAGAACTCGACTTTTCTTGTGGTTCAACCTTTAAAATTGTATACAACACACTCACTCACCACATGTACACTTTTGTTTCTATTTCTATTTCTGCGCAGAAATTTCTCTTTAGACCAGATGTGTTACAAATTAGGAGAAGGATCTATTAATTTAAATTTCGAATTTTAAAAAAATAGATTTGTGCGATTTATCGCCTGGCGTTATTTACCGCGTGGCGTTACTTATCGCGTTGAGAGGAGAGAAAAAAAAACTTGTGATTTGAGTTACGTGGGCGTACCCGTACGCTCCGTTGCATAATATACGCTGCGTGCGTCGGCCCTTGGATTGCGTACGCAAGTCTCAGTCTTTTGTTAGAGACACGTGTACGCAAAGCAAAGATCCACCGTAACACAATTTATACGTTTATCAATGTAGATGATCCTTTATCATCTACCGCACACCACACTGACTTCGCCTTATCTCCCAGGCAAAACTGTGTGTTTGTCTATACTTTAACTGTTACCTTTACTCTTAAACTATAAAATAGTGACAAATCTTTCTTAGCACGTTTATCAACTATAAAACTGGCAAACAGAAGAGTGATATACGAAAATACACAAATGAAAAGGAAATGCAGATATATATGTGTGCGTGCGTGTGTACGCAAGACAGAAAAATAAACAGTTTTAAAAAGACACTATTGTTTTGTTCTTACCTCCGGTTCCCGGATTCCTTCAGCACCCTTTACTAAGAGAAGCAGACGCTTATCCAAACAGCACTACGAGGAATATGATCTCCCGCCCTTTGCTGCTGGATAATGTCTGCTGAAATTACCTAGTGTAGATATGTGAAGGACAGGACGAGCCCGCAATTGATAAAGCTAAATATTTATCGTATATAATACCCTTTATGAGGTCTAAGAACACTGTACGCTAACTACGTATGAAGTACCGTAAGGGTACGCACGTTGCGTAACGATCGCTTAGCCGTGGTCGAGACGCTCAAGCGTTACGTTCGCTCACGGCCAAGAGATCATTGGCAGGCACGCTATTGGCTGCCGAATACCGTAATGATTCGCTATAGCGATGCGACCGCTCGAGACCACGAAGAGATCACCAGCGGCGCATACGCTCACAATGTAAAACCTTTATATCTAAACCATAAACAGTGTATTATGCAGTAAACCCTTTGTGTAGTGATATGGTGTAAATGCAACACAGTATAACCTTATTACCTTTAAAGCTGTTCGAGCGTCACCGACGCTCTGAGAATACTTAACTCTATAAGAAATACACAGATACCTGGGCTTAGGGTCCAACGCCTAATATATATATTTTGAATGATATACTTGCAAAAGAATTAATACAAATACAAATCATACACTACAATATAACATAGACTAACTAACCAGGTAACTACACAGTAAATACAATACAATTAAGTTTAAGAGAAGAATGAGAGAAAGAGAAGAGAGAGAGAGATATGGCCCATAATAACAAGAGAGAAACAGTATGATTTCGGAGAAAAACTTACGCACAAAGGAAACGATCGCATGCGCCTCTGGACATCCAGCTCCCGATTTTCAGCAATAATAACCGTTGAAGAGTAAGAGCTGGATGTGATCGGCCTTTCTATTTATGCCCCACACACAATGCAATTCAATGGTCCCTACAATCTCATTGTTCATTGGACACAGGAATTCGGCTTCGCATTATAACAAAAGGTCATAGGTTGATTCATACAGGTGGGCTGTGACTATTTCCAACAGCTCAGGTGGGAGGGAAACTGGGTTTCCCGCCGCATGGGTAATAAAGTGCAAATAAAGTAAATGTTCATAAACTTCTTATGTCCATAACTATTCTCACGAGCGATTGATCTGCTTCAAACCAACACCGGAATATTTCTAATTAAATATTCTTCCGATGGATACTAAACACCACTGTATTACTCCTGTCTGACCCTTCGTATCAAACAAAGAGGGATTTCTCTGTTCATGAACATTCTATATTAACCAAACTTTCAGAATCTATCAAAGGGACCATGATCTACAAAATACATTATTACTAAAAATATGTAATGATTGAGTCGCACGCTACGATCACATAAACTCTACCGTAAATACGCATACCGTGTGCCTGCGGGTGCCCGCGACTGTGAGTATGCGCACGTACGGGAGAGCGTACGCACGCGCAGCACGGACCTGTGTGAGGTGCAAATATGGTAGTGTGCACAGAGATATTTTTCTGACTTTGACAGTCCGACGGGGTCCTCTGGGTCCAACGGGGTCCTCTTGATCCAAGGGGTCCTCTTGGTCCGAAGGGGTCCTCTTGGTCCGATGGGTTCTATTGGTCTTGCTCCGACGGTGGGGTCCTCTTGCTCCGACGGTAGGGTCCTATTGCTCCGACGGTGGGGTCTTCTTGCTCCGACGGTGGGGTCCTCTTGCTCCGACGGTGGGGTCCTCTTGCTCCGACAGTGGGTCCTCTTGGGCTTGGTCTGACGGGGTCCTCTTGGTCCGACGGGGTCCTCTTCATCATCCTCTTGGTCCGACGGGGTCCTCTTGGTCTGATGGGTTCTATTGGTCTTGCTCCGACGGTGGGGTCCTCTTGCTCCGACGGTGGGTCCTCTTGGGCTTGGTCTGACGGGGTCCTCTTGGTCCGACGGGGTCCTCTTCATCATCCTATTGGTCCGACGGGGTCCTATTGGTCCGACGGGATCCTCTTGGGCCAACGGGTGGGTCTTGGTCCGAGGGTTCCTATTGGTCCAACGGAGTCCTCTTGGTCCAACAGGTTCTATTGGTCTTGGTCTGACGGGGTCCTCTTGGTCCGATGAGGTCTTCTTGGTCTTGGTCCGATGGGTCCTCTCTGGTCCGACGGGGTCCCCTTTGTCCGACGGGGTCCCCTTGGTCCGACGGGGTCCTCTTCATCATCCTCTTGGTCCGACGGGGTCCTCTTGGTCCGACGGGGACCTCTTGGTCTTGGTCCGATGGGTCCTCTCTATCCTCCTTGTCCTCTGGGTCCGACAGGATCCTCTGGGTCCGACGGGATCCTCTGGGTCCGACGGGGTCCTCTGGGTCCGACGGGGGCCTCTTGATCCAAGGGTTCCTCTTGGTTCGAAGGGGTCCTCTTGGTCCGATGGGTTCTATTGGTCTTGCTCCGACGGTGGGATACTCTAGCTCCGACGGTGGGGTCCTCTTGCTCCGATGGTGGGGTCCTCTTGCTCCAACGGTGGGGTCCTCTTGCTCCGACGGTGGGGTCCTCTTGCTCCGACGGGGGGGTCCTCTTGCTTCGACGGTGGGGTCCTCTTGCTCCGACGGTGGGTCCTCTTGCTCCGATGGTGGGTCCTCTTGGGCTTGGTCTGACGGGGTCCTCTTGGTCCGACGGGGTCCTCTTCATCATCCTATTGGTCCGACGGGGTCCTATTGGTCCGACGGGGTCCTCTTGGTCCAACGGGTGGGCCTTGGTCCGAGGGTTCCTCTTGGTCCAACGGAGTCCTCTTGGTCCAACAGGTTCTATTGGTCTTGGTCTGACGGGGTCCTCTTGCTCCGATGGGGTCTTCTTGGTCCGACGGTGACCTCTTGGTCTTGGTCCGATGGGTCCTCTGGGTCTGACGGGGTCCTCTGGGTCCTCCTTCATCCTCTTGGACCGTCGGGGTCCTCTTGGTCCCCTTGGTCTTGGTCCGACGGGTCCCCTTGGTCTTGGTCCGACGGGTCCCCTTGGTCTTGGTCCGACGGGTCCCCTTGGTCTTGGTCCGACGGGTCCCCTTGGTCTTGGTATGACGGGTCCCCTTGGTCTTGGTATGACGGGTCCCCTTGGTCTTGGTCCGACGGGGTCCTCTTGATCCGACGGTTTCTCTTGGTCCGACGGGTCCTCTTGGTCTTGGTTCGACGGGTCCTCTTGGTCTGACGGGTCCTCTTGGTCTTGATCCGACGGGTCCTCTTGGTCTTGATCCGACGGGTCCTCTTGGTCTTGGTCCGACGGGTCCTCTTGGTCTTGGTCCGACGGGTCCTCTTGGTCTTGGTCCGACGGATCCTCTTGGTCATGGTCCGAACGGTCCTCTTGGTCCGACGGGTCCTCTTGGTCCGACGGGTCCTCTTGGTCTTGGTCCGACGGGTCCTCTTGATCCGACGGGGTCCTCTTCATCCTCTTGATCCGATGCTTCCTCTTGGTCCGACGGGTTCTATTGGTCTTGGTCCGATGGGGTCCTCTTGGTCCGGCGGGGTCCTCCTAGGTCCGACGGGGTCCTCTTGGTCTTGATCCGACGGGGTCCTCTTGATCTGATGGGTTCTATTGGTCTTGGTCCGACGGGGTCTTCTTGATCCGACGGGTTGTCTTGATCCGACGGGTCCTCTTGATCCGACTTGGTCTTGGTCCGACGGGTCCTCTTGGTCCGACGGGTCTTCTTGGTCTTGGTCGGGTCTTAATCCGTCGGGTCCCCTTGATCCCTCGGGTCCCCTTGATCCGACGTGTTCTATTGGTCTTGATCCGACGGATCCTCTTGATCCAACGGGTCTTCTTGGTCGGGTCTTTGTCCGACGGGGTCCTCTTGGTCCGACGGGGTCCTCTTGGTCCGACGGGGTCCTCTAGGTCTTGATCCGACGGGTCCTCTAGATCCGACGGGTACTATTAGTCTTGGTCCGACGGGTCCTCTTGATCCGACGGGTTCTTTTGGTCTTGGTCCGACTGAGTCCTCTTGATCCGACGAGTCCTCTTGGTCTTGATCCAACGAGTCCTTTTGGTCTCGGTCCGACGGGGACCTCTTAGTCTCGGTCCGACGGGGACCTCTTGGTCTCGGTCCGACGGGGACCTCTTCATCCTCTTGATCCGAGGCTTCCTCTTGGTCCGACGGGGTGCTCTTGGTCCGACGAGTTCTCTTGGTCTTGGTCCGACGGGGTCCTCTTCATCCTCTTGATCCGAGGCTTCCTCTTGGTCCGACGGGGTCCTCTTGGTCTTGATCCGACGGGTCCTCTTGGTCTTGGTCTGACGGGTCCTCTTGGTCTTGGTCCGACGGGTCCTCTTGGTCCGATGGGGTCTTCTTGGTCCGACGGGGACCTCTTGGTCTTGGTCCGATGGGTCCGACGGGGTCCTCTGGGTCCTCCTTCATCCTCTTGGTCCGTCGGGGTCCCCTTGGTCTTGGTCCGACGGGGTCCCCTTGGTCTTGGTCCGACGGGTCCCCTTGGTCTTGGTCCGACGGGTCCCCTTGGTCTTGGTCCGACGGGTCCCCTTGGTCTTGGTATGACGGGTCCCCTTGGTCTTGGTCCGACGGGGTCCTCTTGATCCGACGGGTTCTCTTGGTCCGACGGGTCATCTTCGTCTTGTCTGACGGGTCCTCTTGGTCTTGGTCTGACGGGGTCCTCTTGGTCCAATGGGGTCTTCTTGGTCCGACGGGGACCTCTTGGTCTTGGTCCGATGGGTCCTCTGGGTCCGACGGGATCCTCTGGGTCCGACGGGATCCTCCTTCATCCTCTTGGTCCGTCGGGGTCCTCTTGGTCCTATTGGTCTTGGTCCGACGGGTCCCCTTGGTCTTGGTCCGATGGGTCCCCTTGGTCTTGGTCCGACGGGTCCCCTTGGTCCGACGGGTCCTCTTGGTCTTGGTCGGGTCTTATTCCGTCGGGTCCCCTTGATCCCTCGGGTTCCCTTGATCCCTCGGGTCCCCTTGATCCGACGTGTTCTATTGGTCTTGATCCGACGGATCCTCTTGATCCAACGGGTCCTCTTGGTCGGGTCTTTGTCCGACGGGGTCCTCTTGGTCCGACGGGGTCCTCTTGGTCCGACGGGGTCCTCTAGGTCTTGATCCGACGGGTCCTCTAGATCCGACGGGTACTATTAGTCTTGGTCCGACGGGTCCTCTTGATCCGACGGGTCCTCTTAGTCTTGATCCGACGAGTCCTCTTGGTCTTGATCCAACGAGTCCTTTTGGTCTCGGTCCGACGGGGACCTCTTGGTCTCGGTCCGACGGGGACCTCTTGGTCTCGGTCCGACGGGGACCTCTTCATCCTCTTGATCCGAGGCTTCCTCTTGGTCCGACGGGGTCCTCTTGGTCTGACGAGCTCTCTTGGTCTTGGTCCGACGGGGTCCTCTTCATCCTCTTGATCCGAGGCTTCCTCTCGGTCCGACGAGGTCCTCGTGGTCTGACGGGGTCCTCTTGGTCCGACGGGGTCCTCTTGGTCTTGGTCTGATGGGTCCTCTTGGTACGAAGGGGCCACTTGGTCTTGATCCAACCGGTCCTCTTGGTCGGGTCTTAATCCGTCGGTGCCTCTTGATCCCTCAGGTCCTCTTGATCCGACGGGTCCTCTTGGTCAGGTCTTGATCCGACTGGTCCCCTTGATCCGACGGGTCCTCTTGGTCTTGATCCGACGGGTCCTCTTGGTCTTGGTCCGACGGGTCCTCTTGGTCTTGGTCCGACGGGTCCTCTTGGTCTTGGTCCGACGGGTCCTCTTGGTCCGACGGGTCCTCTTGGTCCGACGTGTCCTCTTGGTCTTGGTCCGACAGGTCCTCTTGATCCGACGGGGTACTCTTCATCCTCTTGATCCGAGTCTTCCTCTTGGTCCGACGGGTTCTATTGGTCTTGGTCCGATGGGGTACTCTTGGTCCGACCGGGTCCTCCTAGGTCCGACGGGGTCCTTTTGGTCTTGATCCGACGGGGTCCTCTTGATTCGACGGGTTCTATTGGTCTTGGTCCGACGGGGTCTTCTTGATCCGACGGGTTGTCTTGGTCCGACGGGTCCTCTTGATCTGACTTGGTCTTGGTCCGACGGGTCCTCTTGGTCCGACGGGTCCTCTTGGTCTTGGTCGGGTCCCCTTGATCCCTCGGGTCCCCTTGATCCGACGTGTTCTATTGGTCTTGATCCGACGGATCCTCTTGATCCAATGGGTCCTCTTGGTCGGGTCTTTGTCCGACGGGGTCCTCTTGGTCTGACGGGGTCCTCTTGGTCTGACGCGGTCCTCTAGGTCCGATGGGGTCCTCTAGGTCTTGATCCGACGGGTCCTCTAGATCCGACGGGTACTATTAGTCTTGGCTTGACAGGTCCTCTTGATCCGACGAGTCCTCTTGGTCTTGATCCAACGAGTCCTTTTGGTCTCGGTCCGACGGGGACCTCTTGGTCTCGGTCCGACGGGGACCTCTTGGTATCGGTCCGACGGGGACCTTTTTGTCTCGGTCCGACGGGGACCTCTTCATCCTCTTGATCCGAGGCTTCCTCTTGGTCCGATGAGTTCTCTTGGTCTTGGTCCGACGGGGTCCTCTTCATCCTCTTGATCCGAGGCTTTCTCTTGGTCCGACGGGGTCCTCTTGGTTCGACGCGGTCCTCTTGGTCCGACGAGGTCCTCTTAGTCTTGGTCTGATGGGTCCTCTTGGTACGAAGAGGCCACTTGGTCTTGATCCGACGGGTCCTCTTGGTCGGGTCTTAATCCGTCGGTGCCTCTTGATCCCTCGGGTCCTCTTGATCCGTCGGGTCCTCTTGGTCAGGTCTTGATCCGACGGGTCCCCTTGATCCGACGGGTCCTCTTGGTCTTGATCCGACGGGTCCTCTTAGTCTTGATCCGACGGGTCCTCTTGGTCTTGATCCGACGGGTCCTCTTGGTCTTGGTCCGACGGGTCCTCTTGATCCGACGGGGTCCTCTTCATCCTCTTGATCCGAGGCTTCCTCTTGGTCCGACGGGTTCTATTGGTCTTGGTCCGATGGGGTCCTATTGGTCCGACGGGGTCCTCCTAGGTCCGACGGGGTCCTCTTGGTCTTGATCCGACGGGGTCCTCTTGATCCGACGGGTTCTATTGGTCTTGGTCCGACAGGGTCTTCTTGATCCGAGGGGTTGTCTTGGTCCGACGGGTCCTCTTGATCCGACTTGGTCTTGATCCGACGGGTCCTCTTGGTCCGACGGGTCCTCTTGGTCTTGGTCGGGTCTTAATCCGTCGGGTCCCCTTGATCCCTCGGGTCCCCTTGATCCGACGGGTCCCCTTGATCCGACGTGTTCTATTGGTCTTGATCCGACGGGTCATCTTAGTCGGGTTTTGTTCTGACGGGGTCCACTTGGTCTTGTTCCGACGGGGTCCACTTGGTCTTGTGCCGACGGGGTCTACTTGGTCTTGATCCGACGGGGTCCTCTTGATCCGACGGGTCCTCTTGGTCCGACGGGTCCTCTTGGTCCGACGGGGTCCTCTTCATCCTCTTGGTCCGACGGGGTCCTCTTGGTCCGACGGGGTCCTCCTAGGTCCGACGGGGTCCTCCTAGGTCTGACGCGGTCCTCTTGGTCTTGACCCGATGGGTTCTATTGGTCTTGGTCCGACGGGGTCCTCTTGGTCCGACGGGGTCCTCTAGGTCTTGGTCCGACGGGTCCTCTTGATCCGATGGGTTCTCTTAGTCTTGGTCCAACGAGTCCTCTAGATCTTGGTCCCGACGGGTCCTCTTGGTCTTGGTCCGACGGGTCCTCTTGATCCGACGGGTCCTCTTGTTCCGATGGGGTCCTCTTCATCCTCTTGATCCGAGGCTTCCTCTTGGTCCGACGGGGTCCTCTTGGTCCGACGGGTTCTATTGGTCTTGGTCCGACGGGGTCCTCTTGGTCCGACGGGGTCCTCTTGGTCCGACGGGGTCCTCTTGGTCTTGGTCCGACGGGGTCTTCTTGATCCGACGGGTTGTCTTGGTCCGACGGGTCCTCTTGATCTGACTTGGTCTTGGACCGACGGGTCATCTTGGTCGGGTCTTAATCCGTCGGTGCCTCTTGATCCCTCGGGTCCCCTTGATCCGACGTGTTCTATTGGTATTGATCCGACGGATCCTCTTGATCCAACGGGTCCTCTTGGTCGGGTCTTGTTCCGACGGTTCCTCTAGGTCCGATGGGGTCCTCTAGGTCTGACGGGGTCCTCTAGGTCTTGATCCGACGGGTCCTCTAGAACAAACGGGTACTATTAGTCTTGATCCGACGGGTTCTCTTGGTCTCGGTCCGACGGGGACCTCTTGGTCTCGGTCCGACGGGGACCTCTTGGTCTCGGTCCGACGGGGACCTCTTGGTCTCGGTCCGACGGGGACCTCTTCATCCTCTTGATCCGACGTTTCCTCTTGGTCCGACGGGGTCCTCTTGGTCCGACGAGTTCTCTTGGTCTTGGTCCGACGGGGTCCTCTTGGTCCGACGGGGTCCTCTTGATCCGACGGGTTCTCTTGGTCTTGGTCCGACGGGTCCACTTGGTCTTGGTCTGACGGGTCCTCTTGGTCTTGGTCGGGTCTTAATCCGTCGGTGCCTCTTGATCCCTCGGGTCCACTTGATCCAACGGGTCCTCTTGGTCAGGTCTTGATCCGACGGGTCCCCTTGATCCGACGGGTCCTCTTGGTCTGACGTGTTCTATTGGTCTTGATCCGATGGGTTCTCTTGGTCTTGGTCCGACGGGTCCTCTTGGTCTTGGTCCGACGGGTCCACTTGGTCTTGGTCCGACGGGTCCTCTTGGTCTTGGTCCGACGGGTCCTCTTGGTCATGGTCCGACGGGTCCTCTTGGTCTTGGTCCGACGGGTCCTCTTGATCCGACGGTGTCCTCTTGATCCGAGGCTTCCTCTTGGTCCAACGGGTTCTATTGGTCTTGATCCGATGGGGTCCTCTTGGTCCGACGGGGTCCTCCTAGGTCCGACGGGGTCCTCTTGGTCTTGATCCGACGGGGTCCTCTTGATCCGACGGGTTCTATTGGTTTTGGTCCGACGGGGTCTTCTTGATCCGACGGGTTGTCTTGGTCCGACGGGTCCTCTTGATCTGACTTGGTCTTGGTCCGACAGGTCCTCTTGGTCTTGGTCGGGTCTTAATACGTCGTGTCCTCTTGGTCCGACGGGTCCTCTTGGTCTTGGTCGGGTCTTAATCCGTCGGGTCCCCTTGATCCATCGGGTCCCCTTGATCCGACGGGTCCCCTTGATCCGACGTGTTCTAATGGTCTTGATCCGACGGATCCTCTTGATCCAACAGGTCCTCTTGGTCGGGTCTTTGTCCGACAGGGTCCTCTTGGTCCGACAGGGTCCTCTTGGTCCGACGGGGTCCTCTAGGTCTTGATCCGACGGGTCCTCTAGATCCAACGGGTACTATTAGTCTTGGTCCGACGGGTCCTCTTGGTCTTGATCCAACGAGTCTTTTTGGTCTCGGTCCGACGGGGACCTCTTGATCTCGGTCCGACGGGGACCTCTTGGTCTCGGTCCGACGGGGACCTCTTGGTCTCGGTCCGTCGGGGACCTCTTGATCCTCTTGATCCGAGGCTTCCTCTTGGTCCGACGGGGTCCTCTTGGTCCGACGAGTTCTCTTGGTCTTGGTCCAACGGGGTCCTCTTCATCCTCTTGATCCGAGGCTTCCTCTTGGTCCGACGGGGTCCTCTTGGTCCGACGAGGTCCTCTTGGTCTTGGTCTGATGGGTCCTCTTGGTACGAAGGGGCCACTTGGTCTTGATCCGACGTGTCCACTTGGTCGGGTCTTAATCCGTCGGTGCCTCTTGATCCCTCGGGTCCTCTTGATCCGACGGGTCCTCTTGGTCAGGTCTTGATCCGACGGGTCCTCTTGGTCTTGATCCGATGGGTCCTCTTGGTCTTGATCCGACGGGTTCTCTTGGCCTTGGTCCGATGGGTCCTCTTGGTCTTGATCCGACGGGTCCTCTTGGTCTTGGTCCGACGGGTCCTCTTGGTCCGACGGGTCCTCTTGGTCCGACGTGTCCTCGGTCTTGGTCCGACGGGTCCTCTTGATCCGACAGGGTCCTCTTCATCCTCTTGATCCGAGGCTTCCTCTTGGTCCGACGGGTTCTATTGGTCTTGGTCCGATGGGGTCCTCTTGGTCCGATGGGGTCCTCTTGGTCCGACGGGGTCCTCTTGGTCCGACGGGGTCCTCCTAGGTCCGACGGGGTCCTCTTGGTCTTGATCCGAAGGGGTCCTCTTGAACTGACGGGTTCTATTGGTCTTGGTCCGACGGGGTCTTCTTGATCCGACGGGTTGTCTTGGTCCGACGGGTCCTCTTGGTCCGACGGGTCCTCTTGGTCTTGGTCGGGTCTTAATCCGCCGGGTCCCCTTGATCCCTCGGGTCCCCTTGATCCGACGGGTCCCCTTGATCCGACGTGTTCTATTGGTCTTGATCCGACGTGTCCTCTTGGTCGGGTCTTGTTCCGACGGGGTCCACTTGGTCTTGTTCCGACGGGGTCCACTTGGTCTTGTTCCGACGGGGTCCTCTTGGTCTTGATCTGACGGGGTCCTCTTGGTCCGACGGGTCCTTTTGGTCCGACGGGGTCCTCTTCATCCTCTTGAACCGAGGCTTCCTCTTGGTCCGACGGGGTCCTCTTGGTCCGACGGGGTCCTCCTAGGTCCGACGCGGTCCTCCTAGGTCCGACGGGTTCTATTGGTCTTGTTCCGACGGGGTCCTTTAAGTCCGACGGGGTCCTTTAAGTCCGACGGGGTCCTCTTGGTCCGACGGGGTCCTCTAGGTCTTGGTCCGACGGGTCTTCTTGATCCAATGGGTTCTCTTGGTCTTGGTCCAACGAGTCCTCTAGGTCTTGGTCCGACGGGTCCTCTTGGTCTTGGTACGACGGGTCCTCTTGATCCGACGGGGTCCTCTTGGTCCGACGGGGTCCTCTTGGTCCGACGGGTTGTCTTGGTCCGACGGGTCCTCTTGATCCGATTTGGTCTTGGTCCGACGGGTCCTCTTGGTCTTGGTCGGGTCTTAATCCGTCGGTGCCTCTTGATCCCTCGGGTCCCCTTGATCCGACGTGTTCTATTGGTCTTGATCCGAAGGATCCTCTTGATCCAACGGGTCCTCTTGGTCGGGTCTTATTCCGATGGGTCCTCTTGCTCTTGGTCCGACGGGGTCCTCTTGGTCTTGGTCTGACGGGGTCCTCTTGATCCGACGGGGTCCTCTTGGTCCGACGGGTCCTCTTGGTCCGACGGGTCCTCTAGGTCCGACGGGGTCCTCCTAGGTCTGACGGGGTCCTCCTAGGTCCGACGGGGTCCTCCTAGGTCCGACAGGGTCCTCCTAGGTCCGACGCGGTCCTCTTGGTTTTGATCCGATGGGTTCTATTGGTCTTGGTCCGACTGGGTCCTCTTGGTCCGACGGGGTCCTCTTGGTCCGACGGGGTCCTCCTAGGTCCGACGGGGTCCTCCTAGGTCCGACAGGGTCCTCCTAGGTCCGACGCGGTCCTCTTGGTCTTGATCCGACGGGTTCTATTGGTCTTGGTCCGACGGGGTCCTGTTGGTCCGACGGGGTCCTCTTGGTCCGACGGGGTCCTCCTAGGTCCGACGGGGTCCTCCTAGGTCCGACTGGGTCCTCCTAGGTCCGACCCGGTCCTCCTAGGTCTGACGCGGTCCTCTTGGTCTTGATCCGACGAGTTCTATTGGTCTTGGTCCGACGGGGTCCTGTTGGTCCGACGGGGTCCTCTTGGTCCGACGGGGTCCTCTTGGTCCGAAGGGGTCCTCTAGGTCTTGGTCCGACAGGTCCTCTTGATCCAATGGGTTCTCTTGGTCTTGGTCCAACGAGTCCTCTAAGTCTTGGTCCCGACGGGTCCTCTTGGTCTTGGTTCGACGGGTCCTCTTGATCCGACGGGTCCTCTTGGTCCGACGGGGTCCTCTTCATCCTCTTGATCCGAGGCTTCCTCTTGGTCCGACGGGGTCCTCTTGGTCCGACGGGTTCTATTGGTCTTGGTCCGACGGGGTCCGACGGGGTCCTCTTGGTCCGACGGGGTCCTCTTGGTCCGACGGGGTCCTCTTGTTCTCTGTCCGATGGGGTCTTCTTGATCCGACGGGTTGTCTTGGTCCGACTGGTCCTCTTGATCCGACTTGGTCTTGGACCGACGGGTCCTCTTGGTCTTGGTCGGGTCTTAATCCGTCGGTGCCTCTTGATCCCTCGGGTCCCCTTGATCCGACATGTTCTATTGGTCTTGATCCGACGGATCCTCTTGATCCAACGGGTCCTCTTGGTCGGGTCTTGTTCCGACGGGTCCTCTTGCTCTTGGTCCGACGGGGTCCTCTTGGTCCGACGGGGTCCTCTTGATCCGACGGTTCATCTAGGTCCGATGGGTAGAACAAACGGGTACTATTAGTCTTGATCCGACGGGTTCTCTTGGTCTCGGTCCGACGGGAACCTCTTGGTCTCGGTCCGACGGGGACCTCTTGGTCTCGTTCCGACGGGGACCTCTTGGTCTCGGTCCGACGGGGACCTCTTCATCCTTTTGATCCGAGGCTTCCTCTTGGTCCGACGAGTTCTCTTGGTCTTGGTCCGACGGGGTCCTCTTGGTCCGACGGGGTCCTCTTGATCCGACGGGTTCTCTTGGTCTTGGTCCGACGGGTCCTCTTGGTCTTGGTCTGACGGGTCCTCTTGGTCTTGGTCGGGTCTTAATCCGTCGGTGCCTCTTGATCCCTCGGGACCACTTGATCCGACGGGTCCTCTTGGTCAGGTCTTGATCCGACGGGTCCCCTTGATCCGACGGGTCCTCTTGGTCTGACGTGTTCTATTGGTCTTGATCCGACGGATCCTCTTAATCCAACGGGTCCTCTTGGTCGGGTCTTGATCCGACGGGTCCACTTGGTCTTGTTCCGACGGGGTCCACTTGGTCTTGTTCCAACAGGGGTCCACTTGGTCTTGTTCCGACGGGGTCCACTTGGTCTTATTCCGACGGGGTCCTCTTGGTCTTGATCGGACGGGGTCCTCTTGGTCCGACGGGTCCTCTTGGTCCGACGGGTCCTCTTGGTCCGACGGGGTCCTCTTCATCCTCTTGATCCGAGGCTTCCTCTTGGTCTGACGGGGTCCTCTTGGTCCGACGGGGTCCTCCTAGGTCCGACGGGGTCCTCCTAGGCCTGACGCGGTCCTCCTTGGTCCGACGCGGTCCTCCTAGGTCCGACGCGGTCCTCTTGGTCTTGATCCGACGGGTTCTATTGGACTTGTTCCGACGGGGTCCTCTTAGTCCAACAGGGTCCTCTTGGTCCGACGGGGTCCTCTAGGTCTTGGTCCGACGGGTCCTCTAGATCCAATGGGTTGTCTTGGTCTTGGTCCAACGAGTCCTCTAGGTCTTGGTCCGACGGGTCCTCTTGGTCTTTGTCCGACGGGTCCTCTTGATCCGACGGGTCCTCTTGGTCCGACGGGGTACTCTTCATCCTCTTGATCCGAGGCTTCCTCTTGGTCCGACGGGGTCCTCTTGGTCCGATGGGTTCTATTGGTCTTGGTCCGACGGGGTCCTCTTGGTCCGACGGGGTCCTCTTGGTCCGACGGGGTCCTTTTGGTCCGACGGGTTGTCTTGGTCCGACGGGTCGTCTTGATCCGACTTGGTCTTGGTCCGACGGGTCCTCTTGGTCTTGGTCGGGTCTTAATCCGTCGGTGCCTCTTGATCCCTCGGGTCCCCTTGATCCGACGTGTTCTATTGGTCTTGATCCGACGGATCCTCTTGATCCAACGGGTCCTCTTGGTCGGGTCTTGTTCCGACGGGTCCTCTTGCTCTTGGTCTGACGGGGTCCTCTTGGTCTTGATCCGATGGGGTCCTCTTGATCCGACGGGTCCTCTTGGTCTGACGGGGTCCTCTTGGTCTTGATCCGACGGGGTCCTGTTGGTCCGACGGGGTCCTGTTGGTCCGACGGGGTCCTGTTGGTCCAACGGGGTCCTCCTAGGTCCGACGCGGTCCTCCTAGGTCTGACGCGGTCCTCTTGGTCTTGATCCGACGGGTTCTATTGGTCTTGGTCCGACGGGGTCCTGTTGGTCCGACGGGGTCCTCTTGGTCCGAAGGGGTCCTCTAGGTCTTGGTCCGACAGGTCCTCTTGATCCGATGGGTTCTCTTGGTCTTGGTCCAACGAGTCCTCTAGGTCTTGGTCCCGACGGGTCCTCTTGGTCTTGGTCCGACGGGTCCTCTTGATCCGACGGGTCCTCTTGGTCCGACGGGGTCCTCTTCATCCTCTTGATCTGAGGCTTCCTCTTGGTCCGACGGGGTCCTCTTGGTCCGACGGGTTCTATTGGTCTTGGTCCGACGGGGTCCTCTTGGTCCGACGGGGTCCTCTTGATCTTGGTCCGACGGGGTCTTCTTGATCCGACGGGTTGTCTTGGTCCGACGGGTCCTCTTGATCCGACTTGGTCTTGGACCGACGGGTCCTCTTGGTCTTGGTCGGGTCTTAATCCGTCGGTGCCTCTTGATCCCTCGGGTCCCCTTGATCCGACGTGTTCTATTGGTCTTGATCCGACGGATCCTCTTGATCCAACGGGTCCTCTTGGTCGGGTCTTGTTCCGACGGGTCCTCTTGCTCTTGGTCCGACGGGGTCCTCTTGGTCCGACGGGGTCCTCTTGGTCCGACGGGCTCCTCTTGATCCGACGGTTCCTCTAGGTCCGATGGGGTCCTCTAGGTCCGACGGGGTCCTCTAGGTCTTGATCCGATGGGTCCTCTAGAACAAACGGGTACTATTAGTCTTGATCCGACGGGTTCTCTTGGTCTCGGTCCGACGGGGACCTCTTGGTCTCGGTCCGGCGGGGACCTCTTCATCCTCTTGATCCGAGGCTTCCTCTTGGTCAGACGAGTTCTCTTGGTCTTGGTCCGACGGGGTCCTCTTGGTCCGACGGGGTCCTCTTGATCCGACGGGTTCTCTTGGTCTTGGTCCGACGGGTCCTCTTGGTCTTGGTCTGACGGGTCCTCTTGGTCTTGGTCGGGTCTTAATCCGTCGGTGCCTCTTGATCCCTCGGGTCCACTTGATCCGACGGGTCCTCTTGGTCCGACGGGGTCCTCTTCATCCTCTTGATCCGAGGCTTCCTCTTGGTCCGACGGGGTCCTCTTGGTCCGACGGGTTCTATTGGTCTCGGTCCGACGGGGTCCTCTTGGTCTTGGTCCGACGGGGTCTTCTTGATCCGTCGGGTTGTCTGGTCCGACGGGTCCTCTTGATCCGACTTGGTCTTGAACCGACGGGTCCTCTTGGTCTTGGTCGGGTCTTAATCCGTCGGTGCCTCTTGATCCCTTGGGTCCCCTTGATCCGACGTGTTCTATTGGTCTTGATCCGACGGATCCTCTTGATCCAACGGGTCCTCTTGGTCGGGTCTTGTTCCGACGGGTCCTCTTGCTCTTGGTCCGACGGGGTCCTCTTGGTCCGATGGGGTCCTCTTGGTCCGACGGTTCCTCTAGGTCCGATGGGTTCCTCAAGGTCCGACGGGGTCCTCTAGGTCTTGATCCGGCGGGTCCTCTAGAACCGATGGGTACTATTAGTCTTGATCCGACGGGTTCTCTTGGTCTTGGTCTGACGGGTCCTCTTGGTCTTGGTCGGGTCTTAATCCGTCGGTGCCTCTTGATCCCTCGGGTCCACTTGATCCGATGGGTCCTCTTGGTCAGGTCTTGATCCGACGGGTCCCCTTGATCCGACGTGTCCTCTTGGTCTGACGTGTTCTATTGGTCTTGATCCGACGGATCCTCTTGATCCAACGGGTCCTCTTGGTCGGGTCTTTATCCGACGGGTCCACTTGGTCTTGTTCCGACGGGGTCCACTTGGTCTTGTTCCGACGGGGTCCACTTGGTCTTGTTCCGACGGGGTCCACTTGGTCTTGTTCCGACGGGGTCCTCTTGGTCTTGATCCGACGGGTCCTCTTGATCCGACGGGTCCTCTTGGTCCAACGGGTCCTCTTGGTCCGACGGGTCCTCTTGGTCCGACGGGGTCCTCTTCATCCTCTTGATCCGAGGCTTCCTCTTGGTCAGATGGGGTCCTCTTGGTACGACAGGTTTCATTGGTCTTGGTCCGACAGGGTCCTCTTGGTCCGACGAGTTCTCTTGGTCTTGGTTCGACGGGGTTCTCTTGGTCCGACGGGGTCCTCTTGATCCGACGGGTTCTCTTGGTCTTGGTCCGACGGATCCTCTTGGTCTTGGTCTGACGGGTCCTCTTGGTCTTGGTCGGGTCTTAATCCGTCGGTGCCTCTTGATCCCTCGGGTCCACTTGATCCGACGGGTCCTCTTGGTCAGGTCTTGATCCGACGGGTCCCCTTGATCCGACGGGTCCTCTTGGTCTGACGTGTTGTATTGGTCTTGATCCGACGGATCCTCTTGGTCAGGTCTTGATCCGACGGGTCCACTTAGTCTTGTTCCGACGGGGTCCACTTGGTCTTGTTCCGACGGGGTCCACTTGGTCTTGTTCCGACGGGGTCCTCTTGGTCTTGATCCGACGGGTCCTCTTGGTCTGACGGGTCCTCTTGGTCCGACGGGGTCCTCTTCATCCTCTTGATCCGAGGCTTCCTCTTGGTCAGACGGGGTCCTCTTGGTCCGACAGGTTTTATTGGTCTTGGTCCTACGGGGCCCTCTTGGTCCGACGGGGTCCTCTTGGTCCGACAGGTTTTATTGGTCTTGGTCCTACGGGGTCCTCTTGGTCCGACGGGGTCCTCTTGGTCCGACGGGGTCCTCCTAGGTCCGATGCGGTCCTCTTGGTCTTGATCCGACGGTGTCCTCTTGATCCGACGGGTACTATTGGTCCGACGGGTCCTCTTGATCCGACGGGTCCTCTTGGTCCGACGGGTCCTCTTGGTCCGACGGGGTCCTCCTAGGTCCGACGGGGTCCTCCTAGGTCCGACGCGGTCCTCCTAGGTCTGAAGCGGTCCTCTTGGTCTTGATCCGACGGGTTCTATTGGTCTTGGTCCGACGGGGTCCTGTTGGTCCGACGGGGTCCTCTTGGTCCGAAGGGGTCCTCTAGGTCTTGGTCCGACAGGTCCTCTTGATCCGATGGGTTCTCTTGGTCTTGGTCGAACGAGTCGTCTAGGTCTTGGTCCCGCCGGGTCCTCTTGGTCTTGGTCCGACGGGTCCTCTTGATCCGACGGGTCCTCTTGGTCCGACGGGGTCCTCTTCATCCTCTTGATCTGAGGCTTCCTTTTGGTCCGACGGGGTCCTCTTGGTCCGACGGGTTCTATTGGTCTTGGTCCGACGGGGTCCTCTTGGTCCGACGGGGTCCTCTTGGTCTTGGTCCGACGGGGTCTTCTTGATCCGACGGGTTGTCTTGGTCCGACGGGTCCTCTTGATCCGACTTGGTCTTGGACCGACGGGTCCTCTTGGTCTTGGTCGGGTCTTAATCCGTCGGTGCCTCTTGATCCCTCGGGTCCCCTTGATCCGACGTGTTCTATTGGTCTTGATCCGACGGATCCTCTTGATCCAACGGGTCCTCTTGGTCGGGTCTTGTTCCGACGGGTCCTCTTGCTCTTGGTCCGACGGGGTCCTTTTGGTCCGACGGGGTCCTCTTGGTCCGACGGGCTCCTCTTGATCCGACGGTTCCTCTAGGTCTGATGGGGTCCTCTAGGTCCGACGGGGTCCTCTAGGTCTTGATCCGACGGGTCCTCTAGAACAAACAGGTACTATTAGTCTTGATCCGACGGGTTCTCTTGGTCTCGGTCCGACGGGGACCTCTTGGTCTCGGTCCGACGGGGACCTCTTGGTCTCGGTCCGACGGGGACCTCTTCATCCTCTTGATCCGAGGCTTCCTCTTGGTCCGACGAGTTCTCTTGGTCTTGGTCCGACGGAGTCCTCTTGGTACGACGGGGTCCTCTTGATCCGACGGGTTCTCTTGGTCTTGGTCCGACAGGTCCTCTTGGTCTTGGTCTGACGGGTCCTCTTGGTCTTGGTCGGGTCTTAATCCGTCGGTGCCTCTTGATCCCTCGGGTCCACTTGATCCGACGGGTTCTCTTGGTCAGGTCTTGATCCGACGGGTCCCCTTGATCCGATGGGTCCTCTTGGTCTGACGTGTTCTATTGGTCTTGATCCGATGGATCCTCTTGATCCAACGGGTCCTCTCGGTCGGGTCTTGATCCGACGGGTCCACTTGGTCTTGTTCTGACGGGGTCCACTTGGTCTTGTTCCGACGGGTCCTCTTGATCCGATGGGTTCTCTTGGTCTTGGTCCAACGAGTCGTCTAGGTCTTGGTCCCGACGGGTCCTCTTGGTCTTGGTCCGACGGGTCCTCTTGATCCGACGGGTCCTCTTGGTCCGACGGGGTCCTCTTCATCCTCTTGATCTGAGGCTTCCTCTTGGTCCGACGGGGTCCTCTTGGTCCGAAGGGTTCTATTGGTCTTGGTCCGACGGGGTCCTCTTGGTCCGACGGGGTCCTCTTGGTCTTGGTCCGACGGGGTCTTCTTGATCCGACGGGTTGTCTTGGTCCGACGGGTCCTCTTGATCCGACTTGGTCTTGGACCGACGGGTCCTCTTGGTCTTGGTCGGGTCTTAATCCGTCGGTGCCTCTTGATCCCTCGGGTCCCCTTGATCCGACGTGTTCTATTGGTCTTGATCCGACGGATCCTCTTGATCCAACGGGTCCTCTTGGTCGGGTCTTGTTCCGACGGGTCCTCTTGCTCTTGGTCCGACGGGGTCCTTTTGGTCCGACGGGGTCCTCTTGGTCCGACGGGCTCCTCTTGATCCGACGGTTCCTCTAGGTCTGATGGGGTCCTCTAGGTCCGACGGGGTCCTCTAGGTCTTGATCCGACGGGTCCTCTAGAACAAACGGGTACTATTAGTCTTGATCCGACGGGTTCTCTTGGTCTCGGTCCGACGGGGACCTCTTGGTCTCGGTCCGACGGGGACCTCTTGGTCTCGGTCTGACGGGGACCTCTTCATCCTCTTGATCCGAGGCTTCCTCTTGGTCCGACGAGTTCTCTTGGTCTTGGTCCGACGGAGTCCTCTTGGTACGACGGGGTCCTCTTGATCCGACGGGTTCTCTTGGTCTTGGTCCGACAGGTCCTCTTGGTCTTGGTCTGACGGGTCCTCTTGGTCTTGGTCGGGTCTTAATCCGTCGGTGCCTCTTGATCCCTCGGGTCCACTTGATCCGACGGGTCCTCTTGGTCAGGTCTTGATCCGACGGGTCCCCTTGATCCGACGGGTCCTCTTGGTCTGACGTGTTCTATTGGTCTTGATCCGATGGATCCTCTTGATCCAACGGGTCCTCTCGGTCGGGTCTTGATCCGACGGGTCCACTTGGTCTTGTTCTGACGGGGTCCACTTGGTATTGTTCCGACGGGGTCCACTTGGTCTTGTTCCGATGGGGTCCTCTTGGTCTTGATCCGACGGGTCCTCTTGGTCCGACGGGTCCTCTTGGTCCGACGGGTACTCTTGGTCCGACGGGGTCCTCTTCATCCTCTTGATCCGAGGCTTCCTCTTGGTCCGACGGGGTCCTCTTGGTCCGACGCGGTCCTCTTGGACTTGATCCGACGGTGTTCTCTTGATCCGACGGGTCCTCTTGGTCCGACGGGTCCTCTAGGTCCGACGGGTCCTCTTGGTCCGACGGGTCCTCTTAGTTCGACGGGGTCCTCTTCATCCTCTTGATCCGAGGCTTCCTCTTGGTCCGACGGGGTCCTCTTGGTCCGACGGGCTCTATTGGTCTCGGTCCGACGGGGTCCTCTTGGTCTTGGTCCGACGGGGTCTTCTTGATCCGTCGTGTTGTCTGGTCCGACGGGTCCTCTTGATCCGACTTGGTCTTGGATCGACGGGTCCTCTTGGTCTTGGTCGGGTCTTAATCCGTCGGTGCCTCTTGATCCCTCGGGTCCCCTTGATCCGACGTGTTTTATTGGTCTTGATCCGACGGATCCTCTTGATCCAACGGGTACTCTTGGTCGGGTCTTGTTCCGACGGGTCCGCTTGCTCTTGGTCCGACGGGGTCCTCTTGGTCCGACGGGGTCCTCTTGGTCCGACGGTTCCTCTAGGTCCGATGGGGTCCGACGGGGTCCTCTAGGTCTTGATCCGGCGGGTCCTCTAGAACCGACGGGTACTATTAGTCTTGATCCGACGGGTTCTCTTGGTCTTGGTCTGACGGGTCCTCTTGGTCTTGGTCGGGTCTTAATCCGTCGGTGCCTCTTGATCCCTCGGGTCCACTTGATCCGACGGGTCCTCTTGGTCAGGTCTTGATCCGACGGGTCCCCTTGATCCGACGTGTCCTCTTGGTCTGACGTGTTCTATTGGTCTTGAACCGACGGATCCTCTTGATCCAACGGGTCCTCTTGGTCGGGTCTTGATCCGACGGGTCCACTTGGTCTTGTTCCGACGGGGTCCACTTGGTCTTGTTCCGACGGGGTCCACTTGGTCTTGTTCCGACGGGGTCCACTTGGTCTTGTTCCGACGGGGTCCTCTTGGTCTTGATCCGACGGGTCCTCTTGATCCGACGGGTCCTCTTGGTCCAACGGGTCCTCTTGGTCCGACGGGTCCTCTTGGTCCGACGGGGTCCTCTTCATCCTCTTGATCCGAGGCTTCCTCTTGGTCAGACGGGGTCCTCTTGGTACGACAGGTTTTATTGGTCTTGGTCCGACGGGGTCCTCTTGGTCTGACGAGTTCTCTTGGTCTTGGTCCGACGGGGTCCTCTTGGTCCGACAGGGTCCTCTTGATCCGACGGGTTCTCTTGGTCTTGGTCCGACGGGTCCTCTTGGTCTTGGTCTGACGGGTCCTCTTGGTCTTGGTCGGGTCTTAATCCGTCGGTGCCTCTTGATCCCTCGGGTCCACTTGATCCGACGGGTCCTCTTGGTCAGGTCTTGATCCGACGGGTCCCCTTGATCCGACGGGTCCTCTTGGTCTGACGTGTTGTATTGGTCTTGATCTGACGGATCCTCTTGGTCGGGTCTTGATCCGACGGGTCCACTTAGTCTTGTTCCGACGGGGTCCACTTGGTCTTGTTCCGACGGGGTCCACTTGGTCTTGTTCCGACGGGGTCCTCTTGGTCTTGATCCGACGGGTCCTCTTGGTCCGACGGGTCCTCTTGGTCGGACGGGTCCTCTTGGTCCGACGGGGTCCTCTTCATCCTCTTGATCCGAGGCTTCCTCTTGGTCAGACGGGGTCCTCTTGGTCCGACAGGTTTTATTGGTCTTGGTCCTACGGGGCCCTCTTGGTCCGACGGGGTCCTCTTGGTCCGACGGGGTCCTCCTAGGTCCGATGCGGTCCTCTTGGTCTTGATCCGACGGAGTCCTCTTGATCCGATGGGTTCTATTGGTCCGACGGGTCCTCTTGGTCCGACGGGTCCTCTTGGTCCGACGGGTCCTCTTGGTCCATCGGGTCCTCTTGGTCCGACGGGCCCTCTTGATCCGACGGGTCCTCTTGGTCCGACGGGGTCCTCTTCATCCTCTTGATCCGAGGCTTCCTCTTGGTCCGACGGGGTCCTCTTGGTCCGACGGGTTCTATTAGTCTTGGTCCGACGGGGTCCTCTTGGTCCGACGGGTCCTCTTGGTCCGACGGGTCCTCTTGATCCGACGGGTCCTCTTGATCCGACGGGTCCTATTGGTCCGACGGCTCCTCTTGATCCGACGGTTCCTCTTGGTCTTGATCTGACGGGTCCTCTTGATCTGACGGGTCCTCTTGGTCTTGATCCGACGGGTCCTCTTGATCCGAAGGGTCCTCTTGGTCTTGATCCGACGATTCCTCTTGATCCAACGGGTCCTCTTGATCCGACGGGTCCTCTTGATCCGACGGGTTCTCTTGATCCAACGGGTCCTCTTTGTCTGACGGGTCCTCTTGGTATTGATCCGACGGGTCCTCTTGATCCGACGGGTCCTCTTGGTCCGACGGGTCCTCTTGGTCCGACGGGTCCTCTTGGTCTTGGTCCGACGGGTCCTCTTGGTCCGACGGGTCCTCTTGATCCGACGGGTCCTCTTGGTCTTGATCCGACGGGTCCTCTTGATCCGACGGGTCCTCTTGATCCGACGGGTCCTCTTGGTCTTGATCCGACAGGTCCTCTTGGTCCGACGGGTCCTCTTGATCCGACGGGTCCTCTTGGTCTTGATCCGACGGGTCCTCTTGATCCGACGGGTCCTCTTGGTCCGACGGGTCCTCTTGGTCTTGATCCGACGGGTCCTCTTGGTCTTGATCTGACGGGTCCTCTTGATCCGACGGGTCCTCTTGGTCCGACGGGTCCTCTTGGTCCGACGGGTCCTCTTGGTCCGACAGGTCCTCTTGGTCTTGGTCCGACGGGTCCTCTTGGTCTTGATCAGACGGGTCCTCTTGATTCGACGGGTCCTCTTGATCCGACGGGTCCTCTTGATCCGACGGGTCCTCTTGATCCGACGGGTCCTCTTGATCCGACGGGTCCTCTTGGTCTTGATCCGACGGGTCCTCTTGATCCGACGGGTCCTCTTGGTCCGACGGGTCCTCTTGGTCCGACGGGTCCTCTTGGTCCGACGGGTCCTCTTGATCCGACGGGTCCTCTTGGTCTTGATCCGATGGGTCCTCTTGATCCGACGGGTCCTCTTGGTCCGACGGGTCCTCTTGGTCTTGATCCGACGGGTCCTCTTGGTCTTGATCCGACGGGTCCTCTTGATCCGACGGGTCCTCTTGGTCCGACGGGTCCTCTTGGTCTTGATCCGACGGGTCCTCTTGATCCGACGGGTCCTCTTGGTCCGACGGGTCCTCTTGGTCCGACAGGTCCTCTTGGTCTTGGTCCGACGGGTCCTCTTGGTCTTGATCAGACGGGTCCTCTTGATCCGACGGGTCCTCTTGATCCGACGGGTCCTCTTGATCCGACGGGTCCTCTTGATCCGACGGTTCCTCTTGATCCGACGATTCCTCTTGATCCGACGGGTCCTCTTGGTCTTGATCCGACGGGTCCTCTTGGTCTTGATCCGACGGGTCCTCTTGGTTTTGATCCGACGGGTCCTCTTGGTCTTGATCCGACGGGTCCTCTTGATCCGACGGGTCCTCTTGATCCGACGGGTCCTCTTGGTCCGACGGGTCCTCTTGGTCTTGATCCGACGGGTCCTCTTGATCCGACGGGTCCTCTTGATCCGACGGGTCCTCCTGATCCGACGGGTCCTCTTGATCCGACGGGTCCTCTTGATCCGACGGGTCCTCTTGATCCGATGGGTCCTACTGATCCGACGGGTCCTCCTGATCCGACGGGTCCTCTTGATCCGACGGGTCCTCTTGATCCGACGGGTCCTCTACTGTCTTGGTCCGACGGGTCCTCTTGGTCCGACGGGTTCTCTCGGTCCGACGGGTTCTCTTGATCCGACGGGTCCTCTTGATCCGACGGGTCCTCTTGGTCTTGATCTGACGGGTCCTCTTGATCTGACGGGTCCTCTTGGTCTTGATCCGACGGGTCCTCTTGATCCAAAGGGTCCTCTTGGTCTTGATCCGACGGGTCCTCTTGATCTGACGGGTTCTCTTGATCCAACGGGTCCTCTTTGTCTGACAGGTCCTCTTGGTATTAATCCGACGGGTCCTCTTGATCCGACGGGTCCTCTTGGTCCGACGGGTCCTCTTGGTCCGACGGGTCCTCTTGGTCTTTGTCCGACGGGTCCTCTTGGTCCGACGGGTCCTCTTGATCCGACGGGTCCTCTTGATCCGACGGGTCCTATTGGTCTTGATCCGACGGGTCCTCTTGATCCGACGGGTCCTCTTGGTCTTGATCCGACGGGTCCTCTTGGTCCGACGGGTCCTCTTGGTCCGACGGGTCCTCTTGATCCGACGGGTCCTCTTGGTCTTGATCCGACGGGTCTTCTTGATCCGACGGGTCCTCTTGGTCCGACGGGTCCTTTTGGTCTTGATCCGACGGGTCCTCTTGGTCTTGATCCGACTTGTCCTCTTGATCCGACGGGTCCTCTTAGTCCGACGGGTCCTCTTGGTCTTGATCTGACGGGTCCTCTTGATCCGACGGGTCCTCTTGATCCGACGGGTCCTCTTGGTCCGACGGGTCCTCTTGCTCTTGATCCGACGGGTCCTCTTGATCCGACGGGTCCTCTTGGTCCGACGGGTCCTCTTGGTCCGACGGGTCCTCTTGGTCCGACGGGTTCTCTTGATCCGACGGGTCCTCTTGATCCGACGGGTCCTCTTGGTCTTGATCTGACGGGTCCTCTTGATCTGACGGGTCCTCTTGGTCTTGATCCGACGGGTCCTCTTGATCCGAAGGGTCCTCTTGGTCTTGATCCGACGGGTCCTCTTGATCCAACGGGACCTCTTGATCCGACGGGTCCTCTTGATCCGACGGGTTCTCTTGATCCAACGGGTCCTCTTTGTCTGACGGGTCCTCTTGGTATTGATCCGACGGGTCCTCTTGATCCGACGGGTCCTCTTGATCCGACGGGTCCTCTTGGTCCGACGGGTCCTCTTGGTCTTGGGCCGACGGGTCCTCTTGGTCCGACGGGTCCTCTTGATCCGACGGGTCCTCTTGATCCGACGGGTCCTCTTGATCCGACGGGTCCTCTTGGTCTTGATCCGACGGGTCCTCTTGGTCTTGATCCGACGGGTCCTCTTGATCCGACGGGTCCTCTTGGTCCGACGAGTCCTCTTGGTCTTGATCCGACGGGTCCTCTTGATCCGACGGGTCCTCTTGGTCTGACGGGTCCTCTTGG